>NW_026585644.1:57983960-58149309 GCF_907164565.1 Psammomys obesus
AGATAGATAGATAGATAGATAGATAGATAGATAGATAGATAGATAGACAGACAGATACATAGATACATAGAGAGCAAAATATCATGAAATTGGGCACTCAAAATGTCCAATAGAAATTGCCTGGGGAAGCCTCTTTAAGGCAAGACACCTGGAATTCCCCAAGTAGAGACGAGAGTATCCTTTCCAGTGATATTCCCAATTGAAAGAGCAAATAATGGTAGGAAGGTCACATTGTCAAATCAGGTTCTCATAAAATCATAAACTTGTGCTCTCACAACATTCAGCAGAAACCAGCTGGGGAAGGTAGAGTCAGTTTGAGCTCCCATTTGAGTTGTCTCTGCATGGCTCAGTTTCCCATGGTTCTAGTTCCGGCTTCTTTTCCCATTGCATGTAATTTTATATCATGGGATAAATAGCCATAAAATCTGGTAGATGTGGTTCATTTTTTAGCTGTTCACAAGGGCATGGTGTTTTTACTTTTGATCTCTTTTATTCTCTTCCCTTTCTATTACTAAGTTAGAGGTCAGTCCATTCTCAGACAAGAACCCATCCTTTGACTTACTTCAGTCTGAAATGCGGAAGAGGGGCAACCCCACTTCCAGTGCCAGCTTCTGAATCAGCATATAACAGTTTAATAATAAAATTTTCGTGACACACAGAAATGCAAGCTGTGATCCAGGTCCAGTACTAATATTACATTAACCAGTGTTGTTCTGGTCCCATGGTTCCCAGACTCCTAGAAACATACATTATAAGGGCGCTGAGGAAATGACTCACTGGCTAGGGGCATGACGCTCTCTTGCAGGAGACCTGAGTTCAACTATCACCCATGTGTGGTGTCTCTTTGACAGCTGTAACTAAGCTCCAGGCAGGGATTTAACACCTCTGACCTCCACAAAAACACACCAACACACACAAAATTAAACATAAATCTTTTTAAAGGGTACATCCTGAAAATTAAATTATGGAGGTCAGATTATATATGGGTATATGTTTAACTTAACTTTGATATGTTGTGGATTTTTTTTCTTTTGTGTTCACTGACTCAGGATATACTGAGTGCATTTGAAACAAAAGCTGATCAGAGTTTAGGATTTCTTTAAGCAGGAATTGACTCAGAAAGACTGCGCTTATTTTGAGTACCTTCTTGTATCGGAAGGAAACCACAGATGGTGTTCTTGCGTGGAGTTTCAGAAATTGCAAGACACTAATGTTGACAAAGTTGATGCTGGACTGGTCAGAAGACCTGGTGTTTCAGAACAGATTCTCCTACATCTTCTACTTTTGCTGTCATGATGTGAATAAGTTGAAGACGGCAAGACTGGCTGAACTGATCTCCGGAGAGTGGCCCAATCCCTCAGCTCCCATAGTGGAGACATTATCCCATCCTGGGAAACTCGTATTTATCATTAACAGTTTGGAAGAGATGAAATGTGATTTGACGGAATGGGAATTGGAGTTCTGTGATATTTGGATGGAGAAGCAGGCAGTGAATATACTGCTGAGCAGTTTGCTCAGGCGGAAGCTACTCCTTGAATCCTCTGTCCCCATCTCAACTACACCAGAGGCTTTGGAGAAAATGGAGGGCAGGATTGAGTGCACAAATTTGGAAATAATAACTGGTTTCAGTGAGAACAATATTAAGATGTATTTCCACAGCTTGTTCTAAGATAGGAACAGAGTCCAGGAAGCCTTCAGTTTGGTGAAAGAAAATGAACATCTGTTCACTCTTTGTCAGCTCCCTCTGCTCTGCTGGATGGTGGCTACTTGTCTAAAAAAAAGAGAGAGAGAGAAGACAAGAGAAAAGAGCCAGTTGCCATCTGCTGATGTACCACCTTCCTATATACCACTCATATCTTCAATTAGTTCATTCCCCAAAATGCCCATCATCCAAGTAAGAAAACCAAAACTAGCTGCAGGGCTTGTGCTCACTGGCCACCAAGGGCATGTGGGCTGACACATTTATCTTTAGCGAGGAGGCTCTCAGGATGGGATCATCAGCTCTGATATCTCCACATTGCTGGACATAAGGATACTTCTAAAGAGCAGGGAATCTGAAAATTCTTACATATTCCTCTATCTGTCTGTCCATGAGATCTGTGCCGCCATCTTTTATCTGCTAAACTATGTAGACCACCCTAGTCAGGACATTAAATGTATAAAGACACTCATGTTTCCATTTCTTTAAAAAAATCACAATACAGGGGATGTTTTTGGGTTGTTTCACCTTTGGCTTTTTGCATGAATTAGGACAAGAAAAGCTAGAGACATTTTTTGGCTATCAGTCTTCTCAGTGCCTGGAAACCATAAGTAGCAATGACATCAAGAACAAATAGATGACATGAAGTTACCTTATTGTCTGTTTGAGGTGGAGGATGAAATCTTCTTAATGCAAACAATGAATGGTCTGAGACAGATTAACTTTGTGGTTAAGAATTATTTTGATTTTATTATTGCCACTGATGCATAAGACACTGTTCTACACAGAGGAAACTATCATTTTCAACCCAAACTCTCCTGCTTGAAGTAGAAGAAGACAACTAAGTGTGAATCCATTCACTGTCATTCTTTTCTGTCTCATTTTCAGAGTTTGTTCCTATGTATTGTTGATTTATGTACTTATGATTCAAAACTCATGCTTATTGGTTGTCCAGTGATGAGTGGCCAGCTTAGAAACCACATGCACACAAATGACAAAAACTGACACAGCAGATTGTGTGTGTATGTATGTATATGTACATAGTTTGTATATATATATTTTTTTTTCACATGCATGTAGATCAATATATACATATATACAAACATATATGTAAAGGAAAAGCTGTCAACTTGAGAGTTGGTGCACAAGAAGGATAAAAGGGGGAACATGATGTAATTCTATTTCAATTAAACATTTTAAATTTAGAAACAAATAGAGCTGTTAAAGGAGAAAAACAACAAATTTACCTTTTGTCAACAGCTTCCATATTTTAATTTATTTTTATTTTATGTGTATGTGGCTGCATGTTAGTATGCACACATTTTAAGATGGCTTAGTGTCCAGAAGAGGACATCAGATGCTTTGGAGCTATATATAGTTAACTGCCTGGTGTGTGTTTTGAGATCCAAATTCTTACTCCCTGAAGAAACATAAGCATCCTTGAATTAACCACTGAACTTGTCTCTAGTCTTACAGGTTTCATTTTGAGCCCCAGAAAAACTCCTTTCAAGATACTCAATTTTATCTTATTAATATTTATTTTGTTCATTTTTTTTGAGATAGGATCTCACTATGCAGCTGTGTCAAGCCTGTAACTCAGATACTTATCTACCTGTCTCCAGAGTACTGGGATTAAATGCATGTGCCACCATGCTTGGCTGTCTTTGTTAATTATTAGTTGTGCATTTTTATGGAGTAGCAGTGATGCATCAGTTCATATATACAGGACCCAAGGAAGATACGCAGTTGACAGAGTATCTCCTATTACAATGCACAGGTCCTGGATTTGTTCCCCAGTATCATATAAAACTGAGTATATAGTGCAGGGAATCTTATGAAAGAAGTGGGAAATAGTAAGATCTGGAGAGGACAGGAACTCCACAAGGAGAGCAACAGAACCAGAAAATTTGAAAACAGGGATCTTTCCAGAGACTCATACTCCAACCAAATACCATGCATGGAGATAACCTAGAAGCCCTGCACAGATGTAGCCCATGGCAGTTCAGTGTCCAAGTGGGTTCCATAGTAATGGGAAGAGGGACTGCCTCTGACGTAAACTGATTGGCCTGCTCTTTGATCACCAATCCCTGAGGGGGTAGCAGCCTTACTAGGCCACAGAAGATGACAATGCAGCCACTCCTGATGAGATCTGATAGACTAAGATCAGAAGGAAGGAGAGCTGGGACTTTAGACATCAAGGCACTGGTATCCAACTGAGAGCACTGAGCTCCAGATTGTGGGTGATTTATAGGTCCCAGTCCCTCCCAGAGCACCAAAGCAGGGGATTTTAGCCTGGAAGCTTCTATTGGTTAAAATATAAAAAAGGGGGGGGGGGCTACATTTCATAAATGGTTCTGGTTTTCTTGGTTTTCTCTTGGAGGAGAAACAGCTGCCCTTGGACTAGCCTTGGGTTTCAGTTGGAACGTCCTGGACTGATAGGCTATTGCTAAGGAAGAGGGGCAATTATGTCTGTCAGCGATATTTCCAAGGGCAAGGCCACCCAGGCTGGTTTCCTGGTAAGGGTACCTCTAATGATTGGACAGGAATACCTCAAGGTCAGTTCTTCCCTGCATCTGGCCAGATTTCTAGAAGCAGCAAGGCCAGCTTGGCCAGTTATGTCTTAAACTCTTTAGCTCAGTACCCCAAACACTTAATTTTTAATTTTTTTGGTTTCTCAATATTCCTCTCTGGCCTGGCAAGGCTGCAACCCCCAGGGAGAGGTAATCAAAGAGGCAGGCACTGAGTTCATGTCAAAGATAGCCCCTGACCCACCCTTACTAGTGAACCTACTTGGAAACTGAGCATGGGGAATCTGAGCAAGGGGTCTAGGTTCTCTCCATGCCTGGTCCTTGGTTGGAGTATCAGTCTCTGCAGGCCTCCATGGGCCCATGTTTTTAGGCTCTATTGGTCTCTTTTTGGAGCTCCTGTCCCCTCCAGGCCTTTCTATATCTCCCCTTCTTCCATAAAGTTCCCTGAACTCTGCCCAAAGTTTAGCTATAAGTCTCAGCATTCTCTTTTGAGTCTTTCAGAGGCCTCCTTTGGAGGGCTCCTGTCCTGTTCCCTGTCTTCTCTTACTTCCGATGTCTGTTCTGTTTGCCCTTCTGAATGAGGTTTCAGCTTCTTCCCTAAGGGTCCTCCTTGTTTAGGTACTTTAGAGCTATAGATTTTAGTATGTATATCCTACATTATATGGCTAATATCTAATATAAGTGAGTGTATACCATACATGTCTTTTGGCTTCTGGGTTACCTTACTCAGGATGATCTTTTCTAGTTCCATCCATTTGCCTGTAAAGTTCATGATTTCCCCGTTTTTAATTGCTGAGTAGTATTCCATTGTGTAAATGTACCACAATTTCTGTATCCATTCCTCCATTGAGGGACATCTGGGTTGTTTCTAGATTTTGGTTATTATGAACAAAGCTTCTATGACTGGGAGGAGATGAGGGGGAAGGTTACAGCTGGGATACAAAGTGAATAAATTGTAATAAACAAAAAACCAAACAGAGTATAGGGACATGCCCTGTAATTTCAGCACTTAGATAGTGGAGGCGGAGCAGAAACACAGGGTCATCATTGGTGAAAGAGCAAGGGCAGGACAAGTGTAAAATACATAAGAGAGTGCATCATTAACCAAACCAAGCCAGGAATAAGATCCCACACTTGTAACCCCAGCACTCAGGAAACTGAGGCAAGAGGATCTCTGAGCATTTTAAGTTTGGGGTCAGTGTACCATTATTTCCAGTGCAGTCACTGTAATGTTCTAGTAGGATCATTTTAATGTCCTCCCCAGCAGGGTCACTGTGAAGTCCTTTCTGGTGGGGTCACCATGATATGCTTTCTAATGTGCTCTCCTTGGTCTCATCCCCAAGGTGTAACTGTAGCAGTCTCTCCAGTAGGGTCACTGTGAGTTTCTCCATAGTGAGGTCACTCTTATGCCCTCCCATGTGTGGTCACTGGAAAGTTCTACCCAGTTGAAACCCTGTACCTTCTTTCTCCACCTTGGTGCCACTGGAACTTTCTCCTCCACAGGGGTCATTGTAATGTCTTCCTCACTGGGATCACCGTAACCTCTTCTCTAGTAGAGTCACATTAATGTCCTTCCCAGCAGGGTCACTCTAATGCACTCCACAGTGGAGTCACTGTAACATCTGCCCTAGTGAGGTCACTGTAACATCCTCTACAGTGGTGTAATTAGTGTTCTTGCCAGTGGGTTCACTGTAATGTCATCCCAGCATGGTCACTCTATTGTCCAAACAGTGAGGCCACTGTAAAGTCCTCCCTAGTGGAGTCACTTTAGCATCTTCCACAATGGGATCACTAGAATGCCCTCCTAAGTGAGGTCACTGTAAATTCCTTCCCAGTGTGATATCAGTTACCGCCTCTCCACGGGGTAAATGCGGTTTCCTCCTGGTGGAGTCACTGTAACATCTTCCCCAGTAACTGTAACATCCACTCCAGTGAGGTGTCTGGAAAATCCTCATTACTGGTGTCGCTCTTATGTTTTTCCCAGTGGGGTCACTGTAATATGTGCTTTCCAGTCAGGTCACTGTAACATCCTTCCAAGTGGGGTCACTGGGATGTCCTCACCAGTGGGTTCAGTTTTCCGTCATCTACAGGGGGTTTCTATAACAGGCACACAGTAGTTCACTCTGATGTTCTCCCCAGTGGGGTCATTGAGACACCCTTCCTAGTGGGATCCCCAAACATACTCCCCAGTGGGCTCACCATAACATTCTCAACTACGGGCTAAACCCAACGTCCTCTCCACTGAGGTAACTGTACTATCCTCTGAAGTGGCATCACTGTAAGGTCCTCCACAATGGGTCACTGTAACATCCTCAACAATGTGCTCACTGTAATGTCTTCCCCAGTGAGGTCAGTGAAAACTTCTCCTCAGTGGAGTCACTGTAACATCCTTCCTAGTGGATGTGCTCTGCAGTGGGGTCACTATAATGTCCCCCCTCGTGGCATCATTATAACATCCTTTCCAATGATGTCACCAGGATGTCCTCCCAGGTGGGGTTACTGTAATGTCATCCCCAGATAGGTACCTGTGACATCCTCCTAAATGGGGTCGCTATACCACTCTCTCTAGTGGAGTCCCTGTTAGTCTTCCCCAGTGGGACAGTGTAATATCCAACCAAGTAAAGTAACTAGACTGTTCTCATTAGGTAAAGAAAAGCTTAGGTCCAGGCGTCATCTTACACACCTTTAATCACAACACTCAGAAGACAGACACCTACAGATCTCTGAGTTCTAGTCAGTGCTGTTCAGTCTGTTTGGTTAAATCAGTGAGTTGAGAGGCAGTGCAGTAGAGATGGGTTCATGGTTGTTCAGTTCGTGGAATTCAGCAGCAGTTTTACAGAGACAGGTTGAAGAGAGAACAAGCCAGATACAGGTGAAGACAGAATGAGCCAGAAAATAAGGAGCCAGAGGATTGGAACACATTGCTGGAGTTAGTTTGAGGCCAAGCAGGGGAATTTGATCAGGAGCTGAGAAGCCGAGAGAAGCCAGGTTGAGTAGGTCAACTGGGAGAGTTTGGGCCAGAACAGCTGAGTTGAACCGGTCAGCAAGAATTCAAAAAGAACTAGAAAGGGTGAGCCTATTCAGCAGTAAGTCTCAGAAGCTGAAAACATTCTAGGCCTAGATTAGATTGTTATGGAGGCTAGAAGCTTCTAGGACAAGGCCTAATATTAGCAGATGGCGGCAGTAAGTCTTGGAGACAATTACCTCAAGCAAATAAAAGTTACCTTTACATGTTAGCATCATACTGTAAAAAACAAACAAACAAACAAAAAAAAACCAAAAATCTTTGTGTCAAAGGAATGTATCTATGCATCTGTGCATTTTGATTGTTTTGTAACTTTAAATGTATTAGAAAACATTGTTTCTATTGTATCTCATTTCTGGAGATCGTTATCAGAAACTCCTGCTTAGGTATAAAGCAGTTATTCCTCCTCCTGCTCTGCCTACAGTTCTAGTGCTTAACTCCAAAGAACCTCACAATTCCCAGGAGGATTTTGTATTTTTAAGTTAATCTATAATCTGAAACTCTTTAGTAGCTAGCTGGGTTTTTGTTGCTTTCCTTTTCAGTGTTTTTGAGACAGGGTCTTGATGTAGCCTTGGGAACTATACAGACCAAGCTGGCTTGTCTCCTGAGTGCTGATATAGAGGGCAAAAAAAGGCCTTGTGCACACAGATAAGCACTGGAGAATCCAGAAAAGTTATACACACTGCTCACCTCTTCACTGGAATGAGGTGCACAGCTGCTCTTCCTGGAATGCCAGGAATGATGCTTTACAACCTGGTGATCCTTGGCTGTCTGATGAGATGGGCTCTGCCCTATCTCCCAGAATCCATTTTTATCCCAGATTCTTTCCCTTAAGTCTTGAGCACTGTTTTTAGGCCACAAAACCCATCCTTATGAGTGATGTCACTTGTCCTTTTCAACAACTGAAGTCACTTCTGTTATCTTAGGGCCAAGGAAATTCTGACATCCACGGGTGTCATGTTTACCTAAGTCAAGCTCCCTAGACCCTAAATGTTGGGCACTATCTCTGAGTCAGCAGTGCCCATTCTTGTGAAAGAAGCCAGATATACTGTATGAAGAATCTCAATGTAAACATGTCTTAAATTGTTATATACTTGGGACTGAGTTAATTGGTATCTGAAAACTTTTTTCCAAATTGTGCTGTGCTCAAATATGGCTAAAGAAAAATGATCTGTGCCAAACTCCATAAGTCTTGATCTAGCAGTGGTTACAAAAAATTGGACTGAGCCTCATTCTTGTCTCTTGGTGGATTATTTCCCCCTACCTCCTGTGAAGCTGGCAGGGATCGCCACATGCTAGGATTAAAGGCATGCACACTATGCCTACCTCTTAAAGAAACATAAGTGTAATTTGTCTTTGTGTTTTTCTCTATTGTCTTCCTAATGCTTGTTTGGATTATTTTGAATTTTCTAATCTATATATTGACCTATACAGAAGTTATATAAGCCCAGATTGGGATATATACTTTTCCTAAATGGCAATATGAAAAATAGTTAGAGAGGAGTTTTCCTAAAGGCTGTGTCCCAAGTCCTGGGGTAAACTTTTCCTTCCTTCCATCAGTCACTTTGGAAGCCAATGACCCTTCTGTCCAGTGTTGATTTCCTCTTCCCTCATCTCCCATCTGTATAGGCCTTGCTATGACTTCCCTGTGTCTCACTAGCCCACAAAGGGACTCTAAAGCTTACTATTCAGCTTGTATAAAATGCTGTATTCTTCAGTAAGCTGGCTAGTTATCTAGCCAATGAAGAGAAGATTAAAGCAGCTGCCTTCATCTCCAGTTAAGCAGCAACTAAAAATATCTTAGAAAAAAACTGTGTCAGAAGTGATTACAATAATTATCAGAGTAAGTTTTCATTGAATTCAAACTCACCAACAATGTTTACAGTAGATATTTATTTAAAGTGAGGCATCTGGAGAGCCAATAATTCTTAAATTGTGATTCAAGTTGAAATAATGTCATAAAAACATGCTGAGACCAGGCATACCCACATATCTCAATGACAAGATCACTTCTTTGCCCATTCTTCTCTCTCTTTTCGTTCCCGAATAACCTCTTTCAGATAGGGTTCAAGGTAGAATTTGTCCTAAAGAATGAAGAAGAAAAGAATTGGTCTTAAACCTCCAATGAAATTCATCAAAATGAATTATTGTCTGCTTCAAACATAAGAAAATATTATCTGAACTTCCAGGAACTATGTGCTTTTTGAAATGTAAAACCTCACAACAACCATGTAGTGAGTAGATCAGGAGAAAGAGTACCAGGTACAAGGCCTACAGGCTTACCTGGTTTCAGTGACCTTTGAGGATAGATGTCCAGGCTAAAAGCTAGATCACTCAGTACACTTCATGTAAGATATGAATTATATGTAAACTATGTATAATTAACTTATTTACACATATATGTAATTACACATATATGTAATTACCTTATATAAATAATTAACTTTTTATTAGAACAGGAAGCAGAGGGAAAGCAACAATGGCTCAAGAGATAGAAAATCTCAATTCTAGCCCAAAACTTCCATACTAGAGACTAGCTTAGTGATTTCAGAAGTCACTTCAGCTCTAAGTTTCACCTTGTTCTTTAAAATAGAGTTGACAGTTTTCTGCTAACTTCATTTGGGTATTAAAATGCGGCATAACTTGGAGAACACTAATGCATTGCACAAATAAGCGTGTTTCTCCTGTTTCGGATACTGCATCTTGAGTGACCAACACTGCTAGACATATCAAATCTGCTCTACCTCCTCATATTTTGTCCATTGCTCCTTAGGCAAGATCTGATGCCTCATAGTTAGGTCCAGGGCTCTCTTAATGCGAAACATTCTGTCATTATAAAGGTCCTCAGGAAGCCTTCTTATGGCTTCTTTTACATCTTCACTTTCATACATTGTATCATCTCGCATTAACCCTGCAAGAGGAACAGAAGAATCAGATTAAAGGATTGCAAAAAAAAGGTTTTTGTTTGTTCTTTTAGACAATCTTACTATGTAGCAATGGCTAGCCTTGAACCCATAGAATTATTTGTTCCTCCCTACCCAGCCTCAGACTCATATTTGCATTGAAATGACTCTTTATGCCTCTGTCTCCTCACAGCTATTATGTAACTTACTATATTTGGTAGGAGCTTTTCATGTATGTGTGCATGCATACACATGTACCTCCACACTATGTAGAGGTCAAAGGGAAAACTTGAGCTGTTAGTCCTAGCCTTTTCACCTTGAGACAGAATCTCTTGTGTTCCTGCATAAACTAGCCCACCAGCTTCTAGATTCCTGTCTCTGCTCCCATCTTCCCAAGGCAGCAACTGGGATTACAAGCTGCTTGGGCTACTGTGTCAGCTTTTATGTGGGCTATGATCTCAGGTCATCAGGCCTGTGCTGCTCACTAAGTCATCTCCTCCATCCAGGAGTTCTATGATGAATAAAATATCTTTATGATTTATAACTCAAGACTTGACTTAAAAAGCACCAGTAAGCATTTTAAACCCAAGTTATCTCTTGAAAAAACATATAAGCCTTTTAAAACCACTATCACAAAATTCCTATTTTATGTGAACTGGTTCTGAACGTATTTTAAATGTGTATCTTGCCTTTGAAAACATGTAGACCACATCTCTTCTGAGATCAAGATAATAAACAACTAGGAACAGTGAGAGAGCGAGGGAGGTGACAGCATGTATTGCACAAGCCAAGTCTGATCCCTGGACACCATGGAGTAAGTGGCATTGACTCTCAGAAGTCCTCCTCTGAACTCTACGAGCATACCCTGCTATATATGCGAATGACATTTTTTTTTTTTATTATGAATGAGGCAGTTTATTGACCCAGCATCCTTTGTTCTAATGCTTCTTGTTGGCAGCTGCCACCTGTCCAGATCTCTCTGTCTCTGAAGAGTTAACTTCTGGCCCCCATCTTGGTCCTTTTTCACCATTTTCAGGCCCTCCAGGGCTTGGAGGACGGAGCCTCCAAGCTGAAGTGGCTGGGCTTGATAGCATCTCTCTGCTGTTCTCCACTGATCTTGGTCATGCAGCCAACCCCTGCATCACCAGAGGTTCAGGTGTCATGCTGTGGAAGCAGCTCGTGTGGACAAGTTCTTGTCATAGGGGGCAAGCTCTTTATGTTTGGCCAGCTTGACTGTGTCCACACACTGGGGAACTTTCAGCTTCCCAGTCTTTCTGAGAAAGGCTGCCAAGGGCTTTGATGAACTACTACTGGTTAATGTCTTTTACAGTAGCTCCAGGCATTGTGTGGCCTCTACACTGCCAGCCAGGAGAAAGGGCGCAAATGATAATTTTTTTTAAAGACGAAAAGACCTTAAATTTATAATAAGGAACCCTAAGAATCACTGATGCTTCCATTCAGCTTCTATACCACAAAGCGAAGTTCATGCCAATCACATAAAGGTCAAAAACTGAAAAATAAAATAGTTTAATTTTAAATCTGACATACACAAAAACGAAAGAAAACATCTTTTTAGAACAATAAGAATTCTTTTTTTTGTTGGATCTTTGTGAGGTTTAGGTATCAAGGTGACTGTGGCTTCACAGAATGAGTTTGGTAGTGTTCCTTCTGTTTCTATTTTGTGGAATAGTTTGAGGAGAATTGGTGTTAGCACTTCTTTGAAGGTCTTGTAGAATTCTGTGCTGAAGCCATCTGGCCCAGGGCTTTTTTTGGAGGGGAGACTGTTGATGACTGCTTCAATTTCTTTGGGAGATATAGGGCTATTCAGTCTTTCTACCTGGTCTTGACTTAATTTTGGTAGATGGAATCTGTCAAGAAAATTATCCATTTCATTTAGATTTTCAAATTTTGTGGCATATAGGCTTTTGTAGTATGACCTAATAATTGTTTGGATTTCCTCAGTGTCTGTAGTTATGTCCCCATTTTCATTTCTGATTTTGCAAAAGACACCGTCATCAAAACAAAACAACTGCCTACAGATTGGGAAAGAATTTTCACCAACCATTTATCTGACAGAGGGCTAATATCCAGTATATATAAAGAACTAAAGAAGCAGAAAAGCAACAAACCAAGTAATCCAATTAAAAAATGGGGAACAGAGCTAAACAGAGAATTCTCAAAAGAGGAACATCAAATGGCAGAGAAACACTTAAAGAAATGCTCAACCTCATTAGCCATCAGGGAAATGCAAATCAAAACGACCCTGAGATTTCACCTTACACCCATCAGAATGGCCAAGATCAAAAACTCAAGTGACAACTCATGCTGGAGAGGTTGTGGTGAAAGGGGAACCCTACTCCATTGCTGGTGGGAATGTAAACTGGTACAACCACTTTGGAAGTCAATCTGGAGCTTTCTCAGACAATTAGAAGTAGTGCTACCTCAAGACCCCGCTACACCACTCCTAGGTATATACCCAAAATTTGCTCAAGTACACAACAAGGACATTTGTTCAACCATGTTTGTAGCAGCTTTATTTGTAATAGCCAGAACTTGGAAGCAACCCAGATGTCCATCAACAGAGGAATGGATACAGAAATTGTGGTATTTTTACACAATGGAATACTACTCAGCAATCAAAAAGGAGAAAATCATGAAATTTGCAGGCAAATGGTGGGATCTAGAAAAGATCATTCTGAGTGAAGTATCCCAGAAGGAGAAAGACAAACATGGTATATACTCGCTTATATAGACCTACAAGACATGATAAACATAATGAAATCTACACACCTAAAGAAGATAATCAAGAAAGTGGACAAGGACGAAGATGATCAATTCTCATTTAGAAAGACAATTGGGATGTGCATTGAACGTATGACAGGAGTCTACCGCAAAAGGCATCTGAAAGACTCTAACTAGCAGTGTTTCAAAGCAGATACTAAGACTCATAACCAAACCCTCGGCAGAGTACAGGGAATCATACAAAAGAAGGGGAGTTAGTACGATATGGAAAGGATAGGAGCTCCACAAGGACCAAATATATCCGGGCACAGGGTCTTTTCTGAGACTGACACTCACCCAAGGACCATCTATGGATATAACCTAGAACTTCTGTTCGGATGTGGCCCGTGGTAGCTCAGTAACCAAGTAGTTTTCCAAAGTAAGTGGAACACGGACTATTTCTAACAGGATCTCAAGGGCAGGCTCTTTGACCTCCCCTCCCCCCCAGGGGAGGAACAGTCCTGTTAGGCCACAGAGGAGGACTTTGCAGCCAGCCCTGAAGATACCTGATACAACAGGGTCAAATGAAAGGGGAGGAGGTCCTACCCTATCAGTGGACGTGGAAAGGGGCAGGGAAGAGACCAGCGAGGGAATGTGGGGTTGGGGAGGGAATGAGGGAGCGGGATATAGCTGGGACACAGAGTTAACAAAATGTAACTAAAAAGAAAAATAAAATTAAAAAAAAAAGAATTCTTTAAAAGCACTGAATTCAGGGAGAACAAGAGGAAGAGGACCACAAAAAAAGATACTCACCCAGTTTATTGAATCCTGCAGCATTATAATACCATTTTCGAAAACCATCCAGCCACTTGCTTGACGCTGCAACTATAATTACCACACTGTTAGCTGCTACAATCCACTTAAAAACCAATGCATCAAAAGGCAAAGAACCAATTCTCTTATAAACCTAAGAAGGAATATCCCTTTGTATACAACATAGATAATCATGTCACCCATGACATTGGGAAAATGATGAGCTCAAAACTAAAGGTGCCTAATGTCCACAGGCATACATTTTGCCGCTTTGGGGTCTCAAAATCCTCTGTCCTAACATTACCTGCTACCATCAAAACTGAAGGACAGGGGACAGAAAAGGACTTGAAGCATTTCTACCAATTGTGGTTGCAGATATATATATCCCAAAGGAGAAAGAGTTGTGAGAGTTTAGGTTAGGTGGCAGTCTTCTCCAAGTCTCCAAAATCTCATTTGGTCATCCTTAAAACATAACTGTTTCTGAATAAAACTTTTATACCATCAGCTAATTATTTAAATATCAGTAGAAGCCTACCTTCCTCCTCCCAAACAGTTGTTCATCAAGGGGATGGTGTATTTTTATTTATTTATTCACTTTACATCCTGATTAAATGCCCCTTCCCTCTCCTCCCAGCCCTACCTTCTTCCCCCCATCCTCAGGAGGGGAGGCCCCCACATGGGAGCCTGTCCTGGCACATCAAGTCCCAGCAGGACTAAGCACATCCTCTCCCACTGAGACCAGACATGGCAGCCCCGCTAGGAGAAATGGATCTAAAGGCAGGCAATTGAGTCTGAGACAGCATTTGCTCCAGCTTTTAGGGAACCCACATGAAGAACGAACTGCGCATCTGCTACATATGAGTAGGGGGCCTAGATCCAGCCCATGCATTCTGTTTGGTTGGTGGTTCAGTCTCTGTGAGCTCCCATGGGCCCAGGCTGGTTTACTCTGCAGGTCTTCTTGTGGTGTCCTTGACCCCTTTGGCTCCCTCAATCTTTCCCCAAAATGTTCCACAAGACTCCCCGTGCTCTGCCTATTGTTTGGCTGTGGGTCTCTGAGTCTGTTTCCATCAGCTGCCGGATGAAGCCTCTCAGAAGACAGTTATGCTAGGCTGCTGTCTGCAAGCACAGCAGAGTATCATAATAGGGTTGGCTCTCTCCCATAGTGTGGTCTCAAGGGAATAGTATTTGAACATGGATAAGGAGAGATACTCCATGTTAAAACTCTTAATGCAACAGGGCATGCCTGTAATCTCAGCACTCAGGAAGCAGGGGCAGTTAAGACTGTTAATTCCAGGCCTTGCATAAACAAACAAAGAAAAACTAAAATAGGGGCTGGGAATGTGGCTCAGCTTTCAAAGTTCATGTCCAGCATCCAAAATAACCTATTCAAAAACAAACAAAAAAACAACTCACAACTCTTTGGGGAACAAGGCTGAGAGGGATATAAGACAACAAGGAAGCAGGAGATTGCCTGATATTGGTCAGAGGGAGCGAAAGTGTGAGTGTTAGAGAACAGCATTAGGTCCTAGTCATCCTTTTTCATTTCTGAGATGGCCATCTCTCACTGGCTTGGAACCTGAAAAGTACACTAGACTAGTGTAGCCCCAAGATTTACTTGTCTCCACTTCTCGAGCACTAGGATTGAAAGCATGGACCAGGGCTCCTAAGGCAGGATCTCATCATGTAACTGGCTGCCCTGGAACTCAGGCTTTACGTTAAAAAAAAAAAAAAAAAAAAAAAAAAAGCAAGCTTAACAACATGGGTTCTGGCAATTGAAATGAGGCTGTGCTTGTATTTCAAGGCAAGGCAAGCTTTTTATCAACTGAGCTATATTCTCAGCCCCTAAGCTTTCTTTTAAAATTGTGTCTAGGGCTAGTTTCTTACCAAGGAAGAAAAGCAAGCTCTCTTCTCAATTACCTTCTTCTGATTTCCTATTCCTTAGTACAGATTACTACATAGCTTCCTCCAATCTTAGAAATTAAAAGTCATGTATAAAATTGTTTCTAAGGGAAAATTAAAACAGTCAAGGGCTAATGACTCAGTTGGTACAGTACCTGCCTAGCATGCACCACAAACCCCTGGGTTCCATCCAGCATCACATAAAATACGGGTGGTGCATTCCTGCCATTGCCGCAGTTTTATCTTGGAGGTAAAAGGATCGATCAGAAGTTCAAAGTCAACATGGGGCACTTCAATACACAGTGAGTTCAAAGCTAGCTTGGGCTACATGACACCCTAACTCAAAAAATACAAATATAAATATTAAAGAGTAAAAGATCTAAAAGCAAACACTCAGAAGCTAAACTGCATAATCACAGCGGTGATTATGATAACGATTAATATTCACTTAACACTTATAATGTGCCAGGCACTACTTTGTTCGCCATTACATTAGCTAGGTCAAAAACCTGTTGCAGAAAATGGAGCGGGCTTACGGAAGGGAGTCATTCTGACCTGTTAAAATCACGCCTCTGGTGTTAAACCGAAGCAGAATGCCTTAAATTCAGTAAGGTTCCTTTAAATTTTGTCAAGTGGATGAAATTAATGCCTTTACAATTTCTAGGGGTAGTTCAGAGTTTTTAAGAGCTATTCTAAATTATACCGCCAGAGGGCAAATAGTAGGTTTTTAAAAAATAGAGGATGAGGGATACTACTGTAAGTGAAAATATTCTGGCATTCTACTCACGAAAACTTTGTTCTAGTGTCTATAGCAAACAAAAGACCTTCCAGCTTTGAAGCTCCACTTACGGTCCAAATGCACCAAGATTAACCCGAAACCTCACTATAAACCTTTTATCTCCTCTAATTTGACAGGCTTCAGGAGCGGAATGGGGGGGGTCAGATAGTATTTGCTCCGATCTCTGTTAGTGAAAAGGACAGACTCAGATGCTCTCCCACTCACTGCGGCAGTCTTCTGCTGACCTTTCAGCTTCCCAAGCTGCCCCAGGTGGAGCGGAGGGCGGCCGACCCCGCTGTCCAGCCTCGGCCGCTGCTTCCCGCTGAGGATCACCCTCCCAACCCTCGGGCTGGTCGTGCCAAGCTCAGAGAAAACTGTCCTTTTTGCTGGACTGGGCCGCCACGTCCCTTACGCAAAGTGACTACTCAGCTAAAGCAGAAGGAGAGCAGGTTGCTGGGAAAATAAAACCGCCCCGCGATGTCCACCAAGGAGGATGGGATCACTTACCAGCAGGCCTGCCCGCCATTTTGACCTGAGGGTGAAGCGCTGCCTTCTGGGTAAGTCCTAGAGGACGCGACAGGTTGACGCGCAGGCGTCGTGCATACTTTCCTGGGGCGGGAGGAGACGAAGTGCGCCTGCGCAGGTCCAGCTCTGCCGGCCCTAGGTAGGAACTTGTTTATAGTCTTTCTGAGTGAAGTCCACACTTGGGGCTGGTCATTTTGTGCGCCTTGTTGCAAGAAACGTTCTTTGTGACACAGTGAGAAAATAGTGAGAAATTAGAAGACGGTGTTTTTCACGGTTCTGTTACAGGACGGAACTTTAACAGTATTAAAGGAGCTTTTGTTTGGAGACAGATAATGTGTTAGATTTTCAAGCACACAGCTCCTCAGTACGGATGGGGAGAGGATGCCCTTGATGCTTAAATTCCGTATGTCAAATGGTGCTGTGTTTTAATATAATCTACACACACTCCTGCATTTTTTTAAGTTACCTCTAGATTACTTTTAATACAGGATATAAAGTAAACACTACACAATAGGTGTTATACTGCATTATTTTAAAAATAAAACAGGTAAAATGTACATACATGCTCAATACAGATATAGCCTTCCCTAATCTGTCAGTTTGTGATAGAATGAATCCGTTGTGGAATCTTCAGGTTCAGAAGGGTGAGAGTATTCTCATTTAATTCTAAATCTATGGTGTAATTACTGTTACCTGTATTGAAGAGAGAAGGAAGCCGCGCGTCAGAAAAGTTAGAGAAGTTATCCAAGGGCATTGACATTGGGAAGAGTCCAGATTTATGTTTTTACTAGAATTAAGAAATCCAGGTTCAAATTCAAGTTTCCTTATATTTAGGACCACGTTGCACAACTAATTCCAGATGACTTTAAACTTCTAGTTCACTTTCTCCACCTAAAAGCCCACATCAAACCAATTTAGTAAAAAGTTAGGTCAGATAAGCTTTAAAAATACTAACGCGGGGCTGGAGAGATGGCTCAGAGGTTAAGAGCACTGGCTGCTCTACCAGAGGTCATGAGTTCAATTTCCAGCAACCACATGGTGGCCCACAACTATCTAAAAATACTAACGCTAAGACAGGAGTAAGTGGCTCATGCCTATGATTCAAAATTCAGTAGTCTGAGGCAGAAGGATTTCTGCAAGTTCAAGGCTGGAGCTGTCTACATAGTGAATTTGACACTATTCTGGATTACCCAGAAAGACCTCACCTAAAACAAAACAAAATATATTAAATCTAAGATATAGTTTCATTTTCAAGGTCTCAACACCAACAGGTGAAGTGTAAAACATAAAACTAAGGACAGAAAATGGAGAAATTAATAGTCACTGTTGAGTCTGACCATGATTCAACATTGTCCTTACCCTGCTGTCTTTCAGGCTTAAACTGAGACCTGGAACAGCAGAAAGCTGTCTCATTATAGACTGAAAATGTTATTTGATAGCTTTAGCCATAAATTCTAAAGTAGTGTTGCCTACTTCCCTTTTCTTCTGTTTCTGCTGCTTTCTTTCACTCAGCTCTCTAAGAGTATATGTAGTGGTCAACATGAAGTCTGAATAATAGGAATAAATACACACATTTGTACACTGGCACATTGCTGTGCAAAGGGTATTCACTAAACTCTTCATCCTGACAAGTTTTAGCATCAAGCTAAAGAGGAAGATCATATGTAAAGGCATGTCTAAGTATAATATATCTAAGATAGTCATAAAATCCATCCTTATAAGCAGTAAACCTAGGACTTTTGTTTGCTCTTACTTGTTATTGTTGGTTTAAAATGTTTTCGGGGGTTGGGGAAATGGCTCAGTGGTTACATACACTTGCTACTCTTCCAGAATACCTTGTTTTAGTTGTAATCACCAGTGTCAACAGCTAATCACACCTGTAACTCCAGCTCTAGGGAATCTGAAGACCTCTTCTGGCCTCTTTGAGTACCCACATGTGTATGTGTACATTCATTCACACACACATGCACGCGCAGCACTAAAAATAAGTCCTCAAATATTTTTAATTGCTTTATTTCATTCCTTCGGGGCATAGAAATTACATTATTTTACTCTTTAAATTTTAGACATATATGTGATTCTTTGGCACACACACACACATACACACCACACTCCAAAACACACACACAAAAAAACAAGTTTTAAAAAGTAATCTTTAGGTGCTAGAGAAGATAGCTCAGAGATTAAGAGCATTGGCTGCTCTTCCAGGGGTTCTGACTTCGATTCCTAGTGGTGTCTCATAACCATCTATGAGACCTGGTGCCCTTTTCTGGCCTGCAGGCATATATGCAGGCAGAACATTGTATACATAATAAATAAAAGAACATTTTTTAAAAAGTAATCTTTAATATTTCAATTCCCTTTAGTAGATTGGCAACACCCCATCATAATGAAGACATCCAGGATGCATCTATCTGAACCATTAAACCACTTTTAGTCTCAAGATAGGCACGCTCAAGAAACAGACATTTATGGTTTTAAATTGCTTAAAATTTTAGGATTGTCCAACACACCAGCACAGCTAACCTATTTGTTGTACGCCTCTGTATATGTTTGTGTGTCAACATGTGTACATTTTTGTGTACATGATGTGTATAGGCATGTGCATGCCAGAGGTCCAAGTTTAATGTCTTCTTCAGCCATCCTTCATCTTAGCTTTTGAGAAAGGATTTCTCACTGAATTTAGAGCTCACCAATTTGGACAATACTAGCTGGCCAGCAAATCCAACTGATCCTTCTCTCTCCATGTCCCCAGCACTGGGATTACATGTGTACTGGAGCCTTCAGTTATGACATGGCTGGTTGGGATTAAACTGAGATTTGTGTAAGCAGCACTTGGCTGACTGAGCCATTGCTCTAGCTTGAAGCTACCCTATTCCGAGTGGATTGCTCATAAAAGCAAAATGAAGTTCCTAGACATAGACAGACCAGGCAAGTCTTGAGAGACAAAAGAATTAAAAATTAGTTTTCTGAGGTATTGGTTCAAAGTTTAAAGTACAAGCCTGAACAAAGAGCCTGTTGCTGAAGGCACCATATACTTTGGACATAGAACTTACAGAAATGGAGCTGAGACTGATCGGGAAGCCTCCTCCCTAAGGACTAGTTCTCAACATAATGGAAGGTGCTGTGAGACCTGTCAAGGGAGAAAATAATCAGTAATCCTACCCAGCTATAAAACCTACGAGTACAAAAATGATGGGCTCAGCAAGATATCAACAACTGTGTAATAGCGAGGATATCCTGGGGGCAGTAACCAATAGTTTTCTAATTTGACTTACTTGTCTAATTGACCTGCTCAATAGAAGGGAATTCATGCCTGCTCCCATACGACCATTTTATTAGACCAGCATAATTAACTACATCTAAATTTTATCCTTTTACCTGCAGATAAAAGTAGCTACTATTTCTCATCAAAGAAGCCTCTCTTTCAAGTAAATGGAGGCCAACACAGAAAACCAACAAAAGGATACAATGCAGAGATCAATGGATTGTGGGGAGCTCAGCCCCATTGGATACATCTACCTCACAGTCCCTGCATCTCTGGCTCAGAAAACATATAGGAAGAGGGGTCAGAAATATTTAAGAGCCAGAATACTAGGAAGTCTGCTGTGAAACAGTCTCTTAGAAATGGCTGCATAAACAAGACTAGAATGGTAATAGCAGTGGGCATGCCAAAGTGGAGAAGGAAAATTTTTGAGGAGTTCCATCCCTAGAAAAATAACTATATGAAACTAATGACTTCTGGGGAAAAAAAAAATTAGCCTCTCCCTGTGATGAGCCTCCATATTAGTTGGTGTAGTGGTTTGAATAAGATTGACCTGGCCTCTACAGGCCATCTATTTGAATGCTTAGTTACTAAGGACTATTTGAGAAGAATGAGGCAGTGCTGTTAAGGTTATTTTTATATATCTGTGTTTGTTTCTCATAGTTTTTCATCACTGAAAAATTATTTGTATGCTAAGAGAAAAAAACTCAAATGGAATCCAGAAGCACTGTCACTGTCTTCCATTTTCAACATAGAGAATAATCTTTAATCTCAAAACATTTCCCTAAGAACTTTACTTAGATCCAGCTTCTTTTCTAGACCTTTCCAGTTTAGATGCTTGTGGCTTCTCAGTTTGTCTTTGGCTCCTGCTTCCAGAGACAGGCTTTTTATTTCCCTGCCTCCCACACTGCATCCTGATACCTCCTCCATTCTGGGAAGTTAGTCCACCCATAAATGTTTGCTCCTCTGACCTGCAGGAGTCATGCCTGCAAGAGCCAGTTCTTAAAGAGGATTTAGCTTCCTACCTTGGCTAGTTATGTCTGGCTTTGAGAAGCTTGCTTGTGTTAAAGAGCCACTTATTTATTTATTTTTCTTAGCCTTGGTGTGGTTTATATCAGGTTGCTTTTTGTGCAACCAGCTGGAGGCCTTGCTGCTCTGTGGGGGTTCTACCTAAATCAGGAAGCCATAAACTCCTGCTTTAGAAACTGGTTGCTCTCTTAATGAACAGAACTAAGAAACTGCTTTGTAACTTTACTTTCTATGTAAGTTTGGGCCCACTTGGCACCCTAAAATGTTAAGGTTATTTTTTGCTAAACTGTGTTTTTTCAGTTTCTCTCTTAACTTAGTTATCAAATAATTGAGACTCTATTATATTTGTTTAATAATAAACTTCACAACGAAACAACTCATACTGGATGTTAGGGTCCCCGAATCACTGAAGAAAGAACCCATACTCAGATAGTATGCAAAAGCAATGAGCATTTTATTCTGCAGAAATCTCCAGCATGCGGGGGTCATCACCTATTTAAAATGGCAGCTCTCCCAGAGCTTGAGCTGGAAGGCTCTATGGAAAGACAGAGGAATTCCAAGGGTAGTGAGGTAATACCTATTCTGGGGGACAGCTGACCTGAGGGTACTGGGCTGACAGGGACTGGTCAGAGGTCTGGGGAATTTCCAAGGCGGTCTCAGGTGTAGCAGTTTCTGAGTTAAAAAGAAAAAAAACAAAACAAAACAATACAAAAAAAAAAACCCCTGAAACTTTAGGCCCTCTAAGATAACTTGGCATATATCCCAGATAGAGTTCTCCTGCTCCAGCTCCTCTCTGATGTCTCTTAGACATCTCCTAGTGGCTGAATCCCTTTTCTTCCGCCTCTCTTGGCTAGCAGGAAGTCCAGCCCTATTCTCTCCCCTGCTCAGTGATTGGCTCTAAGCTGCTTTATTGGCAGTCAGGTTACAATTTGTGAGCAGTGTTTAAACAATGAGACAGGAAATTCTCAGAACAAGGATTGTAACCTGTTATAGTGGGTACAGAAATCAGCATTTGAATCACAGAATAACCTTATGCCTACACAAATGTGAATTTTTTGGAGGAAGTATATCATTTAGGGTAGGCTTTTAGGTCAGTCTCTTCCTATCTGCCTTTAGATCAGAATGTAGAACTCTGAGCTACTTTTCCAGCACTCTATCTGCCTGTGTGCAGCGAAGATCCCTGTCATGATAATATGGACTAAACTCTGAAACTGTAAACAAGCCCCCAATTAAATGCTTTGTTTTGTAGGAATTGCCTTGGTCATAGTATCTCTTAACAGCAATAGAAAAGTGACTAAGACAACTGGCCAAGGCAGAATGCAGAGCCCTGAGACCAAATACACAAAAAGACTCAGAAGGCTGCATTTATATACTCGTGCATGCACATTTATACATGTATATACACTTAACTAATGTAGTGGTAATAAAAGCAGGCTATCAGTTTGAAGCAGGGTATGGATAGGGTGGGAGAAGAGGTACGTGGAAGGGTCTCGAGGGAGGCAAAGAAAGGGGGAAAGTGGTGTAATTCTTCTATTAAAATAACCCAATAAGCCAACCAAACAAAAGAATTACTGAAAAATGGTAATTAGGAGAAAAATGTTTTTAATATTGAAACCTGAGGCATTTATTTTTAAAAATATATTATTTATTCATGTATGTATTTACTTTACAAGAATATATTTAAACATTCATCAAAAACTAAAGAGTTTTTAAAAATTTCTCAAAATCGTTTACTGAAGCTTTGGCTATCTCTTTGCAGAATACTTCATCAGGAATTGATACAAACTTGCCCAAAGAGACATAATTAGGTTTTGCTGGATCATACTGCGCTTTTCCCAAGTAGGCAAGAAATAAGTGTCTTTCCTTAATTTTAAATACTCTTGTATTAAATACCTGGAAAAAAAAAAGAGAAACTTACAATAAAACACTGAAATACTAACAAATTTACTTTGTTAACTATTTTAATAAGTTAGTTAAAAAAGTTAGTGACATTGAAATATGATTAATATTACAGGACTCAAGTTCTGTAGTTTCTGTTGAAAGTTACAGTATAAAACAGGCTGAGGGTACAGCTCAGTTTTAAGATGTCTACAATAAGAGAAGTTCTGAGTTTGATTCCCATGACACTCATACATGCTATTAGTAAGAAATTGGGGGGGGGGGGGCGGAGGGGAGAGGAGCTGGAGAGATGGCTCCACAGTTATGAGCATGGGCTGCTTTTTCAGAGGACCCAGGTTCAATTCTCAGCACCCACATTGCAGCTCACAACTTTCTGTAACTCCTATTCCAGGATATCCAACATCCTCATACAAACATACACAGTCAGAACACCAACGCACAAAAATAAATGAATGAATGAATGAATGAATGAATAAATAAATAATGAAATTGGGCAGAGTGGTGTCTACCTACAATCACAGAACTTGTTAAAATGAAGCAGTAGTATTAAGTTTTTAGCCAGCCGGGACCACATAGTGAATTCCAAAGCCAATCTGAGCTATTGGGCAGAAATCCTGGGCTATAGGGCAAGAGCCTATCTTTAAGAAAAATGAAAAGGTAAATTATGACTTAAAAAACAAAAAATAAAGAAATAAAAAAAATCTGAAACTTGAGGATGTGATCCATAAATTTGTTTTAACAAGCTTTTTAGATTCTAGATTATCTACAAAGTTTGAGAACCAAAATTAGAGACCAAGATGTGTCAGCAAAAAGGATTTCACCATCTGTGAAATGTTGAAGTTTCTCTGTTTTGATTTTTAAGATTTGTTACCCAATGAAACTCAAAATAAAATGAGGCTGACAGGGGAGGGGAATGTGAATAACAAAAGCATGTCTTTTCATGTTAAAATCCCCAAGGACTTAGGAGATCAAAGCCATTTGACAAAGGAATCATGAGTGGCTGAGTGCCTAGAGCCTACTGTTGCCAAGGTGAAGGGAGGACAAGAAGAGGGGGGCCCAGTGACAGCCTGCAGCATGGGGACTTGAGGCTCCTGACCAGGTGGCCTCAAGCACTTCTCTTGACTGTATTTCAGACACTGTGGGGCACTCCATAGGGTAAATATTTCTATGCCTCTTTGACAGTGTCCAAGTGGATACAAAATGCTCACTGTGCACATGGAAAGACACACACACACACACATACACACACCCAACAAAGAAACAAACTGTTGAAAACTAACTTTCTTTGAGAACAGTGACCAAAGGTGTACTGCTAACTTGGTGTGACATTGGTCAAAACCCTTGTGTCTCTCCATTTATTGCCATGAGGCCCATGGGGGAAAGGGGGTCAAGAGACAGACTAACATATGGAGAAAGGAGGTCTTCATGGACTGGCACAGGCCAATCAATGCTGGACATCCAGACAAGATGCTGGACTAGAACTAGCACCATGTGATCTCATGGAGGAGAGGAGTCAGAATAAGAAAAAACAGACTTGAGTAGAAAGAGACTGAGACCTTCAGTTATTAACAACCATCAAGACAGGCAGACTCCTATCCTCAAGACTTGCCTACAGCCTATACGTTCTTCAAAACCCACTGCTGGTTTTGGTGAGACAATCATTCCTGGGCCAGTGCTAGACAGGAATCTCAGTTTATCCCTGATTTTTTTTTTTTTTTGTCAAATAGGAATAGTTGTTGCAAGAATAACTAAACTGAGTCCATACATGCAAAACAGTTAAGCCCTCAATAGCTGTTATTTCTATGATTTTTCTCTCTCCTCTATACTGAATTAATTACCCCATGAGCACTCTGGTGAAGATTCTACTACCATGTAAGCTTATTTTTGTAGGCTTTTGTTTTTTTGAGACAGGGTTTCTCTGTGTGGCCTGGGCTATCCTGTACTCTCTTTTGTAGACCAGGCCTCTCTGAATGCTGGGATTATAGGCGTGCACCACTGTGCCTGGCTATGAAGGCTACTTTAAACCTCCGTCTCCCACCCTAGATTACAAGCCACATACAATAGAGTTCTATAATCTTAGTGCTCATATACACGTTAAGCCCAGGGCAGGATGTCCATTTTTATAATGAACACTGGACCTCACTGGGTAAAACAAGGTTAGATTCTCAAATAACCTACTCTCAATTATCTAATGACCTAGGAGACAACAATCAACCGCTTTCACTGATGATTACTTACAATTATTCCATAAGCTAAAGTCATAAAATTCTAGGCTTCCTATACTTTATTATAATGTGGCAGCAGCATCCTATATTAAGGGCCACTCAGCGTATGATGGGCAAATAAACATCACTCTATGTGAAGGAAGTGGACTAAATGCAATCTAGTTTGAGAGTTGTGCTAACATCATGTATCATTTCATATCTCTATACCATGAACAAAGGAAATAGTATTTTCAAATTGAATGCAGAAGAGCCCAAGAGAAGTGAATTTTCTCCTGATTCCAATAGGTAAAGGTAAGAGTAGATAAAAGCTACAGGGCAGAGACAAATCACTGATTTCACTCAGGATCCCTTCAGCTGTGAACTTCCTACAAATACATGGCAGCCTGAGTACAGGGCAAGGGAAGCAGTCTGAGACCACTGGAAGATGTACCTGTGGGAACTTGACAATGATATGGTGGGGAATATTCATCACGTTGTGTACGTAATCAAAAGTCTCCGTAAGTTTCCTTTTGTTTGCAGTTAGGATCTTTGGGATTCTGGTGACCATGTGTTGAATTTCATTATGTTTAAAACCAAGTTCAAGTCGATAAACCTACAAGAAAGTAAATTTCATGAGTGTCATGAGTAAAAATGGGCTTCTGGTATTATGCTGGAGGACAAACTGATTCTTCTAAAACTTAAGAGGCCTAGAGGGGAGAGGGGCCATGAGATGGAATAACATATGGAGAAAGGAAGTTTTCATGGACTGGCACAGGCCAATTAGTGCTGGATGTCCAGACAAGATGCTGGACTAGAAGCCCCATGTGACCTTATGGAGAAGAGTCAGAGTAAGAAAAAACAGACTTCAGTGCAAACAGACTGAGAAGATGACCTTCAGTTAGTAACAACCATCATGACAGGCAGACTCCTATCCTCAAGACTTGCCTACAGCCTATATACACTCTTCAAAACCCACTGCTGGTTTTGGTGAGACAATGATTCCTGGGCCAGTGCTGTTTCAGGAATCTCACTTTGTCCACCTGTACTTTGGTATACAGAGACTCTGTATCAACTTGAGAGATAATATATTGTTTGAAACTGAGCTACAGTGGATGCTTGAATTTGGCAAACAACCATGAGACAGTGAGCTTGAATCCAATCTGCAATAACCTCAGGGTAAGAGGGAGGCAGACAGTGAAAAGTAGAGGTGACAGGAGGCCTACATGGTGAAATGCATAAGGAAAAGTAACCCTGCCCTTGGTTGCCAGCAGCAAGTTGGCCATCTCCTATTCACTGCTATAAAGCCTGAAAACTGAAGCTCCAGTGGTGTGCCTGACAACCTCCTGCTGCCATCTCTGCAGCTACCTGACATTTAAGGGGTATCTTAAATGTGGGAAGACAGATCCACAGCCTGACCAGATCTCAATACTGTGGCTACTTTCCACAGTTCCAGTGAAATGGGATACAGGCCCAGCTAGAAAATAGTCAACAAAGGCATTATCAGCTGGGTAGTCTTTGGAGGGTAAGAAAACCTGTCTAGCTTATTGACTGCATAGCTGAGTAAGGGCAGCCACTTGAAAACAAGCTAAATCAAACCCACCAGAGTACCTGCTGTACTTCTCATGGGAGAATACACAATTAAATGAACATATTTCAGATACCTGTAAATCCATTTTGGGGAGGGCTCGAGACAGGGTTTCTCTCTGTAACCTTGGCTGTCCTGGACTCTGTAGATTGGGCTGTCCTTGAACTCAC
Source organism: Psammomys obesus (assembly GCF_907164565.1). NCBI lineage: Eukaryota > Metazoa > Chordata > Mammalia > Rodentia > Muridae > Psammomys > Psammomys obesus. Next base: position 58,011,004 of record NW_026585644.1, read on the forward strand.
AGAGATCCGCCTGCCTCTGCCTCCTGAGTGCTGGGATTAAAGGCATGCACCACCATGCCTGGCCCGCAAATACATTTTAATTGCTGCAGTAATCACCTTGCTAAAAGGCATAACTCTGTCTAGATGTCTATGAACAGATGCAATGGGTAAAGAAAGTGTGGTACATATATACAACAGAATTAATTTCATCTGTGAAGAAAAATGACATTAAAGGAAAAATGAGTGGTACTGGAGATCACTATGTTAAGCCACACTAACAAAGTCAAATACCACATGATTGCTCTCATATACAGACTACAGATATAAATTTAGATATAAATTTGTCTATAGCAATGTGATGTGTATGCATATAGGTCATGAAAGTAGAACGGGAACTGTGATGGAGTGGAAGGTATCTTAAAAGGGAAGGGAGGGGAAAAAAAGAGAGCAATGGAATTCAAGTTGACATGCAGGCAGAAGGGGACCTACTTGGAGGAAGAAGAACACCAGCAGGAGGGGTGTAAGGAAGTAGGAAGGGCAGCAGAGGGGAGTGCATAAGAACAAAATAACACATATATAGGAAACCACAACTTTATATGGTAACTTAAGGAAAATATAAAAAGATTTTCAAGGTACTCTTTGAGCTTATGCTCCCAAGAGTAGTCAAATACTTCTAATGGAAAACTTATGGCCCAAATTCTGGATAGAAATGAAGCAAAACATCCAAATAACACAGGTTCTCTCCATGAGCTTTCACACTGTCTGATGCTCCCCCCATCCCCCCAGCCATTTATCTCATCACTTTTAACTATACCCCATTAGGTTCTAAGTGCCAGGAGAACAGGGGCTCTCTTCTCAGGACAGTGTTTAGGTGGAAGGTTAATTAACACTTGAATGACTGAACATCAAACATTTCAGCACCCCAGAGAACAGGCTTTACCTAACAATTTCCACTCCTACTGCAGCTGTGCAAACCAATGAGCTGCTATTGGTATCATACTCCTAAAAAGAAAGACAGTAAAGTGCTGGTGGCATTTTTGGTGATAGAACTGAAGCTGACAAGTTCCACAGGTGACAAACAGAACAATGTTCTGGATGCTACCCTTTTCCCAGAAGCTTTTTTGAGTCAGCCTCCAACACTCCCAAAACATAATCTCATGATAGTCAAAAATGTTTTCACAGAATGGGAACACAGGCCAGGAAGCACAGACAGTGCCTATCAAACACACAGGTAACAAGCAGTTTCCAGGTCCCACTCATACCCCACTGCTTCAGGATCCTAGGTCCTGATGTCTGCAGGTCATTGATTTAAGTAGACTGGGTAGAGCATGCAAAAACATTGGCTGAAATAAACTAGCATTTCTGACATTTAAAAATAACTTCTGATAAATATCTTTTTTTTTTTTCAGCAGTATTTATTCTTAAAGATCAAACAAACAAGACAGCACATAAAATAATTTGCTTCTCATAGCTTGAAGATATATTACCTTTAAATTTTCTTTCACAGGCTCCAGGCTTCCTGTTAATAGCCTTGGAAGACGAATAACCAGATCTCTAGTCTACAGGTAAAACATAATAATTATCATCACTATACATGTACATTTCAACTAGTTTGAAAAACTAAGGCATTACAAGGAATGCTAAAATTTATGCTAAATGGTAAAATGGTAAAATTTAAAATATGGCCCAATGAAATAAATGACAGGAAGACTAGAAATATCTATCAACTTAACATTGTTTGATGAAAAATTCCAACATGGAAACAAAATTTAAGTAATCAGTTGATGGTGTACTATTATAGTGATAGAGCCTTCCCAGGCTAATTCATTTTTGTACACAAAGTATCATGCATTTATAGGATCTATACAGGTCAGGTACTTAGAAACATGACATTTAAAGATTATTAAAAGAAGTAATGCATTTCCTTAGCCCCCGCTTTTACCTTCTTCACACTCAGTTCAAGTTCTTTCTGAAAAAATCCCAGTCTGTTATCTAGTCTTTCCACAGAGAAGCTCAACAGAAATGGTGCATTTTTGACCATCCGTGCAATATCTGTCTTACTGAAATTTTTTGACTGTAGATAAGCTACTCTGGAGAAATAATGAAAAACACATATATACATGATAAACATTTCTGGAGAAATAAAGCAAAATATATATACATACAATTTTTTATTGATATAATGCTGCTTTCTGAGGTAACATCTAAAAAAAGTTTGAGGCTTAGGTACACATAGGAGTTCTGAATTTACATAATTTTCACCCCCACTCCCATGTATGGGGAAGAGACCACCCTGTCTCTTCACAATTATTATTTTTACATACATACATAAAAATACACACACACACACACGCACACTTCTGAGTCCACTCAGTGCTAAAGTAGCATTTTAAAAAAAGGATCCTAAAACTCCCCCATAAGATTAACAAAAATACTGTTAATAGTCCACTTTTGCAGGAGAAGCACCTAAAAATTTTTATCAGTTTTTATATAATTTAAATCAGAAAACAATTCTACTATACGCCTGGAAATATCTTTTGCACATGTATAAGTCAGATGACAATCTCACGGTTCAGTTCTAGCCTTCCATGTTGTTTTGTGACAGGGTCTCTCACTGTTCACAGCCTGGTAAAGCCAGGTTAGCTATGGTCTGGGCTCCATGAGATTTTAATCTCTGCCTCTCATATCAGCAAAAGCCTTCGCAGATTACAGATAACGTGCTATGGCACCTGGCTTTTATATGGGTTCTGGAGATCCATACTCTAGTCCTCACACTTAGCTGACAAGCACTTTATCTAATGAGCCATCTATTGTCAGTCAGAATTTTTAATTTTGAGACAGGGCCTTACTACCTAGCCTAGGGTGTCCTGGGCCTTCTCATTCTCTGAGCTTAATTTCGAAGGGCTAGGATTACAAACATGCACTGCCATGTCTGTATGCAGTTTATTCATTTGGAAATTGTACAAAAGGACTCAAAATTTTACACACTAAATTATTTTCATTGACAATAAGTACATAAAATTGGTGCTATTATAGATACTGTAGAAAATAAGACTGGGTCTCTCTAACGAAGCCAAAATCCAAGTTTGTCTTTCCCTATTCAGTAGAAATGTTCTTTACTATATATCCTTTTGAGTCTATACCGATATATCTACAAGACTCAAACATTTCTCTAGCTGTTAAGAGCATGTGACAACTTGAGCAAGAAACTTTGCTTCCTTAACACTCAAGTTTATTTCATAGAATTAAGTGTAAGGAGATGCTATGTACGATAAGTAGTCAGGTCTCTGGAGCTTGGCCAACTCTGTTGGAATTCTAGCTTTGCCATTTATACTACACCGTGGGTGTAATCTCGGGTAAGTTACTTAAACTTTCTTTGCCTCACGTAATTATGGCAAAACCTCTCAAGGGATTTCCACTGCCTGGCATTCATGCTTTCCTGGAATAAATTGGGAACAATGAGGCACAGTGGCTTTTCAATGGTGAAGGAATGTATATCTGAGGACAGGATGCTGGGTATGATGTTTTTACAATCACTCTTTCCCTATGCCATGATAGTTCGTAAGAGTCTGTGCTGAGTCCCATGAGGAGAGAGCATCAGTCTTTTAAGTCTGATGCTTGGTCCAGTGCCTTAACTATGTAAGATGTTCAATATAAGAAATGCACATTATTTTTCTCTTATTCACAGAAATGGCATTAATCTATTATTAGCTCAAGGAACTGTCAAGCCCTCTGAAATGTAGGGCAGCTCAATGCCAGTGTGGAGAACAGTCTAGAGCAGTGGTTTTCAACCTGTGGGTGTGATACCTTTGCAGGAGGGCCATATGGCCCTTTCAAAGGGGTCGCATATCAGATATCCTGTATATTATATATTTATATTATGATTTGTCACAGTAGCAAAATTATTTATGAAGTAGCAATGAAATTGTTTAATGGCTGGGGGTCACCGCAACACAAGGAACTATATATTTTTTTTTCTTTTTTATTTTATTTTATTTTATTTTTCTTTTTAGTTACATTTTGTTAACTCTGTGTCCCAGCTGTATCCCGCTCCCTCATTCCCTCCCCAACCCCACACTCCCTCCCTGGTCTCCTCCCTGCCCCTTTCCAAGTCCACTGATAGGGGAGGACCTCCTCCCCTTTCATCTGACCCTGTTTTATCAGGTATCTTCAGGGCTGGCTGCAAAGTTCTCCTCTGTGGCCTAACAGGACTGCTCCTCCCCTGGGGGGGAGGGGTCAAAGAGCCTGCCCTTGAGATCCTGTTAGAAATAGTCCGTGTTCCCCTTACTTTGGAAAACTACTTGGTTACTGAGCTACCACGGGCCACATCCGAACAGAAGTTCTAGGTTATATCCATAGATGGTCCTTGGTTGAGTGTCAGTCTCAGAAAAGACCCTGTGCCCAGATATATTTGGTCCTTGTAGAGCTCCTATCCTTTCCATATCATACTAACTTCCCTTCTTTCATATGATTCCCTGCACTCTGCCGAGGGTTTGGTTATGAGTCTGCTTTGACACACTGCTAGGTAGAGTCTTTCAGATGCCTTTTGTGGTAGACTCCTGTCATAAGTTCAATGCACATCCCATTTGTCTTTCTAAATGAGGATTAATCACCTTCGCCTGTGTCTACTTTCTTGATTATCTTCTTTAGGTGTGTAGATTTCATTATGTTTATCATATCTTGTAGGTCTATATAAGCGAGTATATACCAAGTTTGTCTTTCTCCTTCTGGGATACTTCACTCAGAATGATCTTTTCTAGATCCCACCACTTGCCTGCAAATTTCATGATTTCCTCCTTTTTGATTGCTGAGGACATTTGCTCAACCATGTTCGTAGCAGCTTTATTTGTAATAGCCACAAGGAACTATATTAATGGTTCGTAGCATAGGAAGGTTAAGAACCACTGGTCTGGAGGGATTGTGACTAGGAAACAAGAGAAGGAGACTAGTATTGTGACTGACAGAAGAAAGGCAATGTATGACAGGTGGAGACAGAGAAATGCCCAACTGATGTGAGAGACAGTCAAGGTAGAACTGAGAGGACTAGGTGTTTTTCTGGAGGTGGATGCCAAAAGTTATGGGCGACAGTTGTGATCTGGGAAATGAGCCAAACACAGTAGTGCTTCCATTCCGTGTGTCTGAGAATAGACACCAACCCAGGGGAGACAATTGGTGAAGTCAGTGTTAATTTAAGAGCAGGTACTCCTAATGTCTACCACATCACCATCATCTTACAGTAAATGTCTTCACATATTTTTAGCTGTTTGCTGACTAAAATGCAAAGATGTTTATAAATGTTTAAAGAAAGGGTGTGATGTCTAATCTTGGTTATCAACCTGACTGCACTGGAATCAACTAAACCCAAGTTGGTAAGTGTACCTGTAAAGGAGTTACTTGGGGGGAGGGGGAGACCCACTTCAATCTGGGCCACACCTTTTAGTAGTAGCACACATAAAAAGACCTGGAAGAAGGAAGCTGTTGTTTTTTTGCCTGTTGCCTTTACTCTAGATGACAAGCAGCTCATTTAGCCTATTGCTTTGTCATTCTTTCCATGGTATCAGTACCATCTTCTCTGGGATTCCAGCATATAATGAAGACTATCAATGTCCAGGAATTCTCTTGGACTCTGGCAGCAGGTTGGGTCTGGTGAGGCTTTCATTTTCATGGACCAAACAACTAGAGCATTCTTGCCCTTTTGGTCATGAGACAGCCATTGTTGGGATAGCCAGATCACAGTCTGTAGTCAACTCTAATTAAAAGGCTACCTGTTTTCTTCTTTAGACTATTAAAAAAAGAAATTTCAGTTTATGGGAAAGCATGTTTTTATTATTAAACAATTTGTTGAAAGAATGTTAAATGTCTGCCATCAAAAATTAGAAATGCTGGGCATGGTGTCATACACTTATAATTCTAGCACTTAGAAGGCCAAAGCCAGAGGGTTATGAATTCAAGGCCAGTCAGGATGCTGTAGTGAGACCCCATCTCTAAACAGGAAAAAGAAAAGATAAAATAGTAATGACCCGTTTTCACAATTTGAATGACTTGTAAGTATACTCTTAGATAATTACATTATTTGTTAATAAAAACATTAGAGAAAAATTTAGTTTTTAAAGTGAAATATTTCAATACTAACTTAACAGTAAAGTGAAAATAACAATTGATGGCTGACAAAACAACTATTTTGAATACTCTATTTAGATCAGTAGTCCTTAAGTAAAGGTACCATTTCTGTTCACTTAGTAGATCCTTGAATAGCAGTCTAGAAAGGTTCTTACACATATGTAAGTAATTCTTTTATAAGTTACTTCCGAAGTTATGTAGGAATCATTTCAAATTTTACCTGGTCTTAAGATTTTCAAGGTCTTCAGAGAAAATAGCATAATTTTTTGTCAGAAATGGTCCCAGTTGGTTATCTTCTAAACCCACATCTTTAATAAATAGGAGTATTTGCTTAATGTCTTTTTCAAAATCCAGCCTTAGAAGGAGGTTGGCTACATCTGGATGTTTTTCTATCTTAGACAAATCCACTCCTATAACAAATGAAAAAAAATGGTGTGAAGATATTTCCTATTCAGCCATTAATCTCATAAAGAAAAAATTACTGATGAATAATGTAGTCAAAGGAGAAATGACATAGACAAATGGAAACTTAAAAGTATTTTTAAATAAAAGTGGTTGCAGAAATAAATTAAAATCAGTAATAGTATTTAATATTAAAGGTCAATGTAGAGAGGAAGACAAAAACATTTGTGTTTAAACTTTCCCCCAAAGACAAAGTTACTAAATCAACACTGACAGCTACTTGGTAGGTTGAGTCAGGAAGATTGTAAGTTTGAGGCATGTCTGGATTCATGGTGAGTTCATGGTCAATAGTGAAACTTGAAGAGATGATTTTAAAATACAAATAAATAAATTTAAAAAAAGGCTAGAGAGGTAGTTCAATGGTATAGTTTGCTTAGCATACATAAAATCACAAGTTCAATTCTCAATACTACAAAACAAAAACCCTCCTTTTAGAGATACCTTTACTTATAATAGCAATGAAATAACATTTTCCATAATTGTATTTATAATAAAAAATCATATTCACTCACCAATTTTAGAAACAAATATAATTCCAAATCTATAAAATTATTGGTATTACGAGTATGTGCACACCTACACAAACCACATTCCCACATCAAATAGAGATCAGAAACTGACCCAGAATGAACTAAAACAATTTATCACATACTAGTGAGGGCATTTTAATTCAATAAGGAAAAGAATACTATTTATTAAAGTACAACGAGATCAATTACACTAAAATGTTTTTGTACCTTATTTCCAGAGTTGATTAATAATCTAAATATGTGTTCATTTCTATCATAGAAAATAAAAAACATAAGTAGATATAAATAACAGAAAATTAAAAAATCCGTGGCTAGCTTTCCACTTACTTTGTAAGAGAAAGGTCTGGAAAGCTACTCAACAAACTGGTAATAACAGTTATACTTGGGAGCAAGGGTACCCCTTGGAATAGCTGAATGTCTACCAACTATATATATAATTCTTTTATAACTTAAATTTGTTTTTCATTTGGCTAGTTGCTTTTGTTTTGTTTTAAGCCAGTTTCTTTCCTTGGCCTGGACCTGCAGCTGATTGGCCACAGCTTCATCTCTCCACTACCCAGTTCTGGGATTACAATTGCACACCACCACTACCCCAGGCCTTTTCTTTTCTTTTTTTTTTTAAATGTGTCTTCTGGGGATCAAACTCGAGTCCTTAGGTTTACAAGACAAGAACTATACCTACTGAGCTATTTCTTCAGCCGCTAACTTGGTAACTTCCTATTTTTCAGCCTTATTGGCCCTGAAAAATCTCTGTAGTGTTAGTGTTCTTTCTAAAATGCAAATTGACCACACTGGTTAATTACTTAAAATCTTTGAAGTCCCCAAGGCCTTTGTGTTCTCCCTGCTTTCCTGCTCATCTTGTCAGCCTCCCTCCTTGCCTACTTTACTCCTCTAGTTGGCCAACAGTTGGAGAAATTACTTCAAGTTTAAGCACCTTCTGAAATGTGCCACTTTGCCTGTTCTTATGCCTGCATTAATGATAGTATATGGTAATATTTCACTCCTGCTTTTGACCTAGTTAGCCAGATGTTACCAAAAAGTGTAAGAAATGACCTATGTTCTCAAGAAACTTCATGTGAGGCTAGGTGTGTAATCCCTTGCATGTGGAGCCAGAGGTAGGCAAATATTTGTGAGATGAAGGCCAGCCAATTGTACACAGTGGGCTCTAGGCTAGTCAGGGCTACAAATACCTATCTGAGAATAACTGGAAGATGAAAATGGAGGTAAAAATGAGAAGTCCAATAGGATATACAAATAAAGGGCCTTTCATTAACCTAAGCATCCATCAGTTAATAAATGGTTAAAGGAAATGTGCTGCACATATAAACAATGGGATACCAGTTAGGAGAAGCAGAGAAAAAAGTACTGCCATTTTCAACAGGACTTGGAGGACTTGCATACAAAGGCATGTCTCATTAGAAGCTCAATAAATCAAGCTCACAGAAGCAAGAAAAGCAAATGGTGGTTGAAGTAGGTGAGGTAACAATGGGGAGATGTTGGTAGAAGCGTACAAAGTTTCCATGCTTAGTGAGATCTGTAATCTAAGGGGTACTAAGAATATGTTTTAAATATCCACAAAAAATATATGTAGTGATATGTTAATTAACTTTGTTTAATCATTAAACAGTGTAGATATACCTAAAACATCTACTGAACCTCAGAATGTACACAGCTTAAAACATGTTCTGTACTAAGTTCAGGGATGAAAGATAACCTCTGATATTTGCTGCAAGAAGAAGAGCAAGTTATTTTCCCTTTCAGAACAGCTTCCCCGGCCTAAAGCAGGTACTCAGGGTGTTGAAGGGTCAACATGGTCTTGACCTATAATTAACTTACAGTATACTCAGAGCTTTGGGACATATTCTAGCCATTTCTTTTGTATGAATTGATAACTTCAACAGCATGTCTTAGAAGTAACTGTAGAGGGCCTTCTGTCCTCTACTTCCCCAGTTCCTGGGCCTGTGTCATTTTCCAAGACCCACCTTGTTCTGTGGACCCAGAGACCAGCAGGGATCAGTGAGCAGTATGTTAAGAATCCCCCTCCCCCATCTACTGGACTGCCACAGCCCTCCAGCAACAGTGGAGAGAGAGGTCTGTGCAGGGGTACAGAGCTAAACCGAGAATTCACAAGAGGAATATCTAATGGATGAGAAGTACTTGTCCTTAGTCATTAGAGAAATACAAATCAAAACAACTCTTAAGATTCCATCTTACACCAGTCAGAATGGCTAAGATCAAAAACTCAAGAGACAGTACATGCTGCTGAGGATGTGGAGAAAGGGGAACACTCTTCCACTGCTGGTGGGAGTGCAAACTTGTACAACCTCTGTGGGAATCAATCTGGGCTTTCTCAGAAAATTGGGAATAGTTCTGCCTCAAGACCCAACTTTACCACTCCTAGGAATATACCTAAAAGAGGCCCTACCATACAGCAAGGATATTTGTTCAACTACGCTCATAGCGGCTTTGTTTGTAATAGCCAGAAACTGAAAACAACCTAGACATCCTTCAAATGGAAACAACCTAGACGTCCTTGAATGAATGAATACAGATGAAGAATGGATACAGAAACCATGGTACATTTACACAATGGAATACTACCTCAGCTATTAAAAATAAGGAAATCATGAAATTTGCAGGCAAATGGATGGAACTAGATAAGATCATTCTAAGTGAGGTAACCAAGACCCAGAAAGACACACATGGTATGTACTCACTTATAAGCAGATATTAGACATATAGTACAGGATAACCATAATACAATCTACAGACTCAAAGAAGCTAAGTAATGAGGGCCAAGGGAGGGTACCAGAATTTCACTCCCCATGCATGTGTGGCCACAGTGCAGCCTGGATTTCATGTGGGTTCCCTGGAGTGGGGTGAGGGGGGCTGTTTCTAACATGGACTCTATTGCCTACTTTTGGATTAGTACCTCCCTGGCAGCGCTGCCTTGCCTGGCCTCAGTGGATGAGGATATTCTCAGTCCTGATATGACTTGATGTGCTGGGAAGTGTTGATATAGGGGAAGGAAGATTCCTGTTTCTGGGGGGAAAGGGAGAAGGGAAGGAAGGAGAGAGAGTACTGGGAGGAGAGGAGGGAGGACGCACCCATGTGATGTAAAATTAATAAACTTAAATTAAAAAAAGTTACTGTAAATGGCTTTCCACTGTTTTTGAATAATAAAGTCATGGTCCTCTTTTGTTTGTTTTCCTGCTTTCTCTCCTTGTTCTAAATCCCAGGAGGGTAGTCCTATACACAGGGGCTCTTATGCCAGCTGGCTTCTATGCAGATTCTGCCAGTGTAGCATAAAGGCCAGACAGGCCACGTCAGAAGGACTAGATTCAAGGAAGACAGAAGGTTCAACCTTCAAGGTGCTAGATTACAGACAGAACCAAATGAAAATGTACAATTAAAGGCTTTGGCTGCCTTTAATTACCTAGATTCATGGATATCCTACTAGTGAGCATATTAAGAAAGTTATAGTATAGGCTGAGAGGACAATCCAGATAGGGACAGTGTGCTCTAGGAGGAAGGTCAGGGTTCTGGCAAACAGAAAGCAGTGCACCATGAGTCAACAGACTAACATGTCATGTAACAGGGCTAACAGGTAGGCTAGAAACTTACCAAGCTGCACTAGCTTCTGCAGAGTCTCAGAATGATCCACGTAGTCTCTAAGGGTGAAGGAGGATAGGGGCAACAGAGGGTGTGCCTCAATCTGAATAGCGTCCTCCTCTGAAACTGGCTGTAATGGAGACAGTGGAGGTAAGTCGTCCAGCCCTTTGCAGCGGATCATGAAGAAAAAGAGAAGCAAGTCAGCACTGTAATGTATATGTGGAAAATTGTTTTTATATAAAAGTACTACATAAATAAATGGCTCAGTGGTCAAATACTGCTCCTATGGATTGAATCCCAGCACCTATATCAGAGAGTTCACAACTCTCTAACTCCAATTTCAGGGCCTCCAATACCATCTTGTAGGCTCCAATGGCACCAGCACTCACATGCACACACCCATATGCATATGCATAATTAAAAACAAAATACACTTGTTGGTATAATATTCTTGTGGAATGTATACAATGTACCCTTATTCATTCAAATGCTGATTTCTCTACCTCACTATCTGGTTTCAATCAGAACATTGCATTGTGATGCTTATTCTAAACATCCACTGTCTCAAGTTTGTATAAACATGCCACCATTTGTTCTCTGTACTTGTCAATTAAACAACCACCCAATGCTGAGCAATGGAGAGAATAGGGTGGAACATCCTGGGCCAAAGGGAAGGGAGGAGCAGAGGAAGAGCAGATAAGGTCTTGAAACCAAGTGGAGAGGTGAACTGGACCTAAGATATGACTAAAGGCAAGTATAATGTGGGAAATCTGAATGGGAGAAAACTATGCAGGCTTGGAGGTTTAGGATGGAATAATCATTGCCCAGCATTGTGCTTTAGGTTAATTAAATAAATCCCAGTCTCTGTGTGGTGATTTGAGTATACAGCTGGTTTAGGAATAACCACTGCTTAACTAAAAGATAAATCAATAGTAAATATTAGTAACCTACAACAATTGGCAACATACAGTTTTAAAAAGAAAACCCAGAATCTATTTCCATAAATATTCAGTCTTCCCTATGTTGTGTCTTTCAGTGTTGATTTCAGAAGAAGATGCTTACGAAGTCTAAGCCTAGAGCAATAGTCCACACCTGTAAACCCAGCATTCTACTGAGCACTCTGAGATAGGATGATTACAGCAGGTGTGAAGACAACATGCCCTAATAGTGGTGACCCCCATACCACAAGGCCCAAAATATCCTAAGATCTAAGAGTACCCAGAGAGACCAACTACTCTTCCTCCAAGGTGAGAAGATTCTGGGTAAGGTTCAAGAGATTCAATCCACTTTTGAGACAGTGAATATAACCTAGGCAATCCTCCTGCCTCAGCCTCTTAAATGCTGGGATTACAGGTATAAGTCACCTTGTCTGGGTAAGGTACAAAACTCTTTCTCTTCACTTTTCATCAACAGGTAAGAACGTTAAAGATTCTTCAACCACATCTTGGGAGACAGGGTTTATTGTAGTTTGTGAACTTGACCAAAAGTATCACTTTTACATACCCCAAATTCACACTCTAACATTATGATATCCTGAATTTATTCATTTTTTAAATAATTTATTTATTTTTATTTGCATTGGTGTTTTGCCTGCATGTGTCTGTGTGAAAGTGTTAGATCCCCTGGAACTGGAGTTAAAGACAGTTGTAGACTTCCATGTGGGTGCTGGGAATTGAACCCAGGTCCTCTGGAAGAGCAGGCAGTGCTCTTAATTCCTGAGCCATCTCTCCAGCGAATTTATCCATTTTGATCCAATGCTGTCCTCTTCAGATTACTCTCAAGAGAATTTCTATGTTCTTATGAATCTGCAAGCCTTTTTGCCAATGTGCTATGATACAAAATTCTCTGCTGTTATTTTAATCCAATTTGGTATGGAAGTCATTTGAAATTGTAACATTTAGGAACCCAGGCTATGATCTTTTATTGTTTTACTCTAGTAACTATCTTTTCTCATTTCTCATTCATTGCCGAAATCTCCTCCTTGCTTCCCCTTTTTAGCCTCACTGGCTACTAAAGGAGTTATTATTCTACTTGTGGCATAACAATGTATTCCAAGAGGCATGAAAAGAGAAGGGTTGACTATAAACCAATTCAAGGGAAATCTAAGGTGTAACATAACTGTTCCCATTTAGAATTTATTACACAATTAAATATATGTCAATCCTGTATATCCCAAAGAGAAATATAACAATTCAATTCTAATAATGGGAAATAATTCTAATTAATGCCAAAACGACCCTTTTCCAAAGCTGTAAAATATTTACAAGGTGTGTAAAACATTTTACACACTTAGTTATAAAATAATCTGACAGAAATTAACCTAGGAACTTATTAAAATAACAGTTTAATAGAACTAAATAAACAAAATATTGTTTCTTTTCTTGCCTGGCATAAAACAGGACTTGAAACGGGTGAGTATTGTCTTAATACATAGCAGTGATCAAAACTGTCCATGAAAAGGGAACTTTTCTCAATGTCCAGAATTACCTTCAAGAGGCAGCTCTGATTCAAGACTGGGTCTTCCATCTGGCTGGTTACTCACTGAAGGACACATAATGCTTTGGCCAGAACTCTCTTGCCCATGTGAGTTGGCAGACTGGAAACTATTCCACGAGGAGGAAGTCCTGCAAATCTTAATTCCCCACTGGAGAAAGCAAGTATCAGGGGACAAGAGAGCCTGAGTTGAGAAGCCACTTGACAATATTTTTCCTGGTCTCGCACAGTGTGCGGTGATTTGTGCGGCTTTAATGAAGCTACTCAGTATAATTGAGTTGAACCATCTGGGTATCTGTTGAGCTAACAGGGCCATTTTTTTTTTTCTTAGTCTATAAAGGAAACACAATCATCAAAAAAAGAAAGATTAACTCAACTCACTCAAATGTTTAAAACAATATTCAAACAGCAAAAAAAAAAAAAAAAAAAAAAAAAGATAATAAGCTATAAGCTACTTCTTAAAATAAAGGATTTAAACAGACATGTCTGGGGTAGTCTAATGTTTCTTATATACAAAAAGTCACAAGTGAAGTTTGTCTCAGCTATCAACCAAAATAGGAACTTCTGAACTGGAATAATAAAGATATGCCTTACAATTTAAAAACAAAACAAAGAATCACTTTAAAACAAAAATGTTTGTAAATGCTCAAATTACAACAGAACCAAATCAACTGTTAATCTGCTTTTATAAAAGAAACTGTAACAGTAAATCAATGAAATGTTCTTGCAACTTGTTTTGAAGTCTATTTAGGAAATACATTGCAGATCATTATAACACTGTTATTAAAATGTATTTAACGAGTATAAATGAGTCACAAAGTAAACAACAACAACAACAAAAAAAACCCACCATCTTAAGTGAGTCATAATATTGCTAAATAGAACAGTGAAACTGTTGTCTGAGTCTGAGACCCATTTCTTCAAAACACACTTGAACAAAACCTGGTAAAATCCTTCTGCAAAAATAGTAAGAAGAACAGCTTCCAAACAGAAAGGGTCAAAATAAGGGAAGGGTAGTGAATGCATCCTGTAATTCTATTCTTGGGACACAGATGCAGCATTGAAAGTTAAAGGCAAGCAGGAACAATGTATTTTGACTGTCAAACACACACACACACACACACACACACACAAAGCAACAATCCAACTCCAAAATCAAAACATTAAAAATAAAGTGACCAAAATACTTAAATATTAATTAAAATAATGCATATAAAACAGAATGGAGTGGTGAGGTCATGCATACATAATCCCAGTACTAAGTAGCCTGAGGCAGGATTGCTCAAAGTTCAAGGATAGCTCAAAGTTCAAGGCTAGTGAAGTGTGAGACAGACTCAAAGAAATAAATGCAAAATGCTCAATAAATGTGAGCCATGAGTATTATCAACTAGACACACCAAAAAATGTAACAGTCAATTAATTATTGCCATTTTGCTTTGTTTCCTTATACAGTGGAATTCAGTTTGTATTATATCCTGAATAGGAACAAATACTTGAAGGTCTAATCCCTTGGAGCTTTGTAGTTCAGGGATACTTGCTAAGAGTTACACAAAAGCTTACTTTTTCCTTCTGATGAGATCTAAGGAAGGACATGTTTGCAATAACTTTGTGGAATAGGTAATTTTTGCTAAATTTTAGTTGGAAAGGAGCTTCCAAACCTGTCAAATTTCCCTTCAAACTTCCTCTGGTCTCCAAAGTAGTTACATCAAAATGGGAATTAAGTTTTGGCACCTAGACAAATGTCTAGTGAAGCTCATAGGCAGGCAGGTCCAATCCACAGCTATGAACAATGTGCTTCAACACAAAAATCATAGCTTTTGTAAGACATTTCTCCTCATGGAGGTTGTAACCTGACAGCCAGGTTCTTTTTTTTTTCTTTTGACAGCCAGGTTCTTGATGTGAACTCTGTAGATGACAATGTCAAGAGTGGACATGCCATTCTAGCCCATGATGATGGAGACTCAAATACTCCAAATAACGCTTTTATGTGTGCTGTGCTGGAGAAAACTCACAGCTAGAGTCTAACCTGGGCTACACTCTCTACTCCAAACTACTTTTTATAATGGCAGACAGTACAATAAAACGGTTTCTCGTACTTTCAAACCAACTCCCAGAATTTCAATTTCATTCTGGAGTCTGTCCAAAACCAAATGCCAAACTCTCCCCATATCTAGTAGACTCACGTTCAATCCCATTTGCCTTCAAAGATCTGAATGCTAAAGATTAATTTTAAGCCCCCACTTTCACTTGCCAGTTCACTTCCCTCACATAACTGCTTCCTGTCTAAGCTATCTGAACTTTGATTGACTGTTTATGCGAAAGAGAACCAGAGCTTTGACCCCCTCTGGACACCCGTCCCAGCCTCAGAGGGTTCCAGTTTGTTGAGTGGGAGACAAGAGCAGGAACACACAACACTCTTAGAATGGAGTAAAGATTTGTACTCGTGTATAACGCCTAGCGGTGCGTACATTAAGACGACAGAGGGGGAAAAAAAAAAAAAAACCCTTAAAATCTCTTAAGTTCATCGTAGGGTATTCCAGTTCTCGGCTGTACCGTGTAGTTTTGTTAGAAACAGGAAAAAAAAAAAAAAGCGGAAACAGGGTTCTCTAGGTTCAAGATCTCAACCTCTAACTAATCCCGAGCTTCGGAGATGAAAGGCGCACTTCGTAATAAAGGGCCTCTCGGCAGCGCAGCAGCCCTCCGAGGCCGTTTAACCAAGACGGTATAACCCCGAGTTCCGTTGTCCCTGACAGAACTTCCGCAGGAAGCCGGTGCACCCTCCCCTCCCCAGCCAAACGCTGGTAAACAACCCCCCGGCGTGGGACCCAAGGTTCAGGGGCGCACCGACGAGCCCGAACCCCTCTCCGCGTCACCAACCGGCGGGACTTACGGTCGCTGTCGGGTGCAGGCAGGCTGGCGGCCAACCCCGCTGGGCCGCGGCCGCGCGCTCTCGCCTTGCAGCGGCGCCGCAAATCACGCCAGGTCACGCCGCACCGCCGTCCAGCGCGCCAGCGATTCGCCGCGCCGGGCCCCGCGACACCGCCCACGTGGGCTGCGCTCCCAGCGGGCGAGACCATCGGCGGCGGGGCCGGAGGGGAACGCCGCGGGTGGGGCGCAGGGGCAGCGCCGGCCAGGGCCCTGCAGGCCCTGCGGACGGCCGCCGCGGGCCTCCGATCCGAGAGCCTCCCCGCGTGTCCGCGGGAGGGCAGGCGTCCTCGATGTCGCCCTGCCAGAGCCTGCCGCCGCCGGCTCCGGTCTCCCCCCGCCCCGGGCCGCCATGGTGGCGCCGCGACCCCGCCCTCGCGCGCGGGCCCTCCCCTCTGCTGGCACCCTTCGCAAGGCGCCAGACCCGGCCCCAGAGTCAGGCAGCTTTACCGCCGAGGTCGGTCACAGCTGAGGTCCCAGCCTTCTCGGGCCGGGGCCTCCGCCTCGGCGGCAGGACGGCGAGGAGGACCATGGCGTCCTGCGTGGGGAGCCGGACTCTAAGCAAGGATGATGTGAACTACAGGATGCATTTCCGCATGATCAACGAGCAGCAAGTGGAGGACATCACCATAGACTTCTTCTACCGGCCGCACACCATTACCCTGCTCAGCTTCACTATCATCAGCCTCATGTACTTTGCCTTCACCAGGTGAGGAGGGTCTGTCCTCGCTCGGGGAACCGGAGGGCGGAGGGTAGAGTATCCCCGTGTGGTGAGAAAGCGAGTACCTGCTCCACGCGTCCAAGCTCGCGGTCACATGGCCCACGCAGGTCCTCCGCCCACCGCGTGGCTTACAGTCCTCTCTGCCTCTTGCACCTGCCGCCCCTGATCTCTAAATCCCATCTCTCTCATTCATTGCCTCGGGCCACACCAGGAGCTCATGCAGGTCAACTAGCTGGGTCCCCGCACCCCTCGCTCTCATCATTTCCTACACGTCACTACCAGGAGGCCCTACTCCGTAACCACTTCATCAGTGGTCTGTTGGCAGCACACCGCATGAATCATTTCATGATTGCACCTCTTTCAATACACATTACACACAAAACACACATCATACCAGGCCCGGTATACAAACAGAATCCCAGAGTTCTCCTCTGGTATTCAGTATTGCCAGGTGCTCACACAAATGCACATGTGAAGTGCATCGCACTGTTTTTCAGATACAGTACCTCTTCGATGCAATATGCATTTCCCACAATCATCTAGCATAACCGCTCCTCCAGTCTCAAACACCACCTCTATGCATAGCACCTGCAATTGCTGTTGACACACATCCCAGTGGTCGCCTCTAGTCAAGCACAGCCCAGTACCCGTCAGATCCAGTGCACTGTACTGCAGAGGCTGTAGCTGCCTGCACGTCACACAGGGCACACCCTGCTCTGTCATCTATATCTTGACATACAGGCCGAAAGATGGTAATGTTGAGCAATTGTGTAATATCTGGAGACAATGCTAAACAAGGCAGATAAAATGCACACATCATAACACAGCTCTCTTATTCCCCCCAAAAGAAACATTTTCAGATCACTTCTAATAGTTGTATATGTTCATACCTTACAGATGGATCTCCTGCGGCACACGTATCCCTATTTCTGCTTATGATTTATATTATCTGAATTACATTTTTTTTTATAGAGATGGGAATTATACCCTACCCACCATACCATTAGGGCTCCCAAGAGTATCCAAAAAAAAAAAGAGACTGTTGGCTTCAAAATTTGCTATAGTTTTAATGAAGTTACTTTATTCTGAGCGTGAGGGCCCATGCCTGCAGAATTAATAAAAAGTTTGTATTCAGAGCTTAGAAGAATAAATGAGTATGTGCAAACCTGTGGAGTACCTGATATACATGATGCCCTATTAATGGCAGCTCTTTCTACTCCCTTCTTTTTATTTGTGATAGGATTAGACTGTATAGCCCAGGCTAGCTTTGAACCCTCCACTCTTCCTACATTAGCTCAGTGTTGTGAGCATAGGCTTGTACCACCACACCCAGCTTCTCCTGGTCACCCAGCTTCTCCTGGTCACCCAGCTTCTCCTGGTATTTTTATCCAGTAATCAATGAACATCTGAGGAAAATATGCAGGGGTAAGTTAACCAGACATAAGTATTGACGAAACATCTGGAATTTAGTAGTGGGGAGGACAAAGGCATGTAATGTTACATATCAGACAGCATTGTACAACATAGGGATAAATTGCAAATGTTATTTGTATGAATTACATTAGACATAGAAACAGTAGGTAACTCTTATTTAGGAGTGCCACCACCATTGTTGTAAAGTCCTATAGCATCTAGCTAGTCAAATTTCTAGCACTTTGGAGAGACATCACTCTTGGGCTTAATTACGGTTACCTTCAACTACTCATCGTGCCGTCTGATTTTACCACAGAAAAATGTATGACCACCTTTGTTAAGCCCCGGTTTCCTCTTCTGTTTGCAAACTGAAAATATCAGTATTAACACTTCATAGGATTGTCATGAAAATTGATCTTTTCTGGTAGTTGTTGTTTAGTTCAGTGCATGGCACTGAGTTAAGAAGCATGAATTTATTGTTTGATAATGCTTTCTAAATGATGTTTGTTACTGAGAAGTTACTATATAGCATGTAGTATGTTCTGGAATTGAGAAAACAGGTAGAGGCTTTGGAAAATGGGCCTTGTATGACATACCTACTTGTTTCACAGTAACTTCTATTTAACTGCATCTAATAAGTGGGTTTGAAATGACAGAATTCTCAGAGGGTTTTCTTGAAATGAGAAAAGCAATTATACTCTTTTATTTTAGATGATGAAAAGCAAGAATGCATAATTTGTTTCAACAGAAAATCTATAAAATTATTGTAAGCCCTTTCAAAATAGAGCTGTCTTTTCTGGAAGTTCTTTTTTATGCCATATTCTGTCTAGGGGAAGTATGAATATGAGTATGAATTTTTGCAGCTTGTCAAAAGTAATTAAAAAAATCTGAACCTTGAGCTATGGACCTTTCCAAAAATTATAACAATTTCACTTTTATGCTAATTGCATAAAGAAATCACATAATGAAGAACTAATTAATCACACATTTACCTTATATAAAACCAGAAGCATAATTAATCAAATTAGGAGTTACTAGTATCTTTTTTAATAATTATTTATGATCCATGTTAGTAGGATATTGTAAAGAAAGCTCAATTTTTCTACATGAAGATTGGAAGTAATGGTTTCTCAAATTTTCATACTATTCTCTTTTGTAATGACTGTAGTACCTTAAATGAACATATAGTTAGATAATGTTTGGTGCAGTTCTTTCAATCAAACTTATAAAACATGGCTTAATGTTTGTTTTTCAAAGACTTAGTTATCTAAGAGAAAAGAATACTTTGAGTGTGTTGTACTACCAGGATGTAAGAATAGTGCTGGGTGAGATCATGTGCTATGAATACCCAGAAAGAATTTTAGATTGTGAACAAAAATCTGAGGTAAGGTTGACTTTGTCCAGGAGTTCTTTTGTTAGATCATTCTTTCGCCTTAGTACCACTCAAGGGTCTTTCTTAATGGGAGGTTCAGTACAGGGTGTTGCTATTAGAAGATGGTAGAAGTGTTCAGAGATAGTTAGGTACTATCTATTGGGAGGTTCTTATTGTCACTGAGGGGCATATTCCTGAAGATTGCATTTATATACCCTGCCCTGAAACTTCACTACAAGGGTCTTATAAATGGAGAAAACCTTTCCTCTCTTCCCCTACTTTAAATGTAGTCGCTTAACATTGTGTCTATCATGCCAGCCAAGACTACATAGTAAAATCTTGTCTTAAAAGTAAAACAACCCCCAAAATTGTAACCACACATACTTCTCCCATTGTTATCTATGGTCTAAAGGGTTGTAGTGAATTGGCAGCCCTCTGTTAGCACTTGCCAACAGAAGTTGTTCCCTGTCTAGATGAGATTACCTTACTGCAAGTGGCTGTAACTATGTGATTATCAATTCATTTGTCCTTGTTTTCTCCAGATGTGGAACTAAGAGGGGCAGGGGAGTGGAGAGAGGTTTGCTTTATTTTTGAGTAATTTTTCTTTTCTTTTTTTTTTTTTTTTAACTTAATTTCCCTTACCAGATTTGGGAATTCTAGTTTTTTACTTTTTCCTTGAACCATATTTCTGACCCTTTCTATGGTTCTGTAGGGGTTTCTGCCAGCCTTCTCGATTTTTCCCTCAAGAGCATATATAGACCCAATAGATAACGCCTTCCAAGTCTACCAATGAGGTTGTCTTGCTCGTGCTTTCTTACAGATAATCATGTTTTGTTTTCTTCTCTCTCTAACAGACACCTTGATGTCTCTGGCACCAGCAACATTAATTAGTGGTTTGTAGTAATGGCTCAAAAGTACATTAATAGAGGCTAGACCCACCCTAGAGGGAAACATTAGACTACTATTAAGCTGCATTGTGTTAGGTTGAATTAAAAGGCCAGTTAACATTGACCCTCACCATTTCTATTTCTCAGTTATTTAAATAATTTTAAAATTAGAATTAAATAAGCTTCTTTTATATTTTTTAAAATTTATCTCTTTTTCCCTGTAATAAGATTATAAACTTATTAGATGGAAGAGCTGTATATTTCTTTGAGGACATCTATCATGAATAGGTACCCTGGGGTAACTCATATTTATTTGGTTCCTGAAGAGATTATATATTCAGGTCTCTTTAGGTTGGTCCTTTCAAATACTTACTGTTTCAAACATAACACAGTTTGTCTTGTGATATAATCCTCAGAGCTCCAGATTTGTGTACTGTAAGTTAAATCTTTTTGAATTTCAGCTAGTTCAGAAACCAATACTGGCCCAGTTGGTTTGGTCTGCCTCCTTAGTTCTGGCTTTGTGTTCAGTGTTTCTCAACAGCTGAGCAAAGTACCTTTTCCATTCAGTTTAACTCTTGGCTCTCTGCTTGTTCCTTTTGCCTACTCACAAGCCTACAGCACCCTTCACAGTTGTTTGGCTGTGATGTTCCAAGAAGCACAGAGGATGTCCTCCGTGTATAGTTCCCAATGCCATTTATTTTAGCTTCTCTCATTGCAGTATTTGTTTCCTGTCAAATTTGTGAGGCCCAGTACCTTTCATCACTGGAAAGTCCAATATCTTCCGTCATTGAAAGGATGAAAGATGTCCTATGCAAACTTGAAAGAAGTTCTTTAATAGATTTTTGAGCAACTAATTCTTGACCCAGATCCCAGATTTCTTTAAGATAGAACGAATGCATTGTTAAAACTATAACATTTGGGTAGCATAGGTATCTACCTTGTAATCTAAGATTACATTTTCCATTAGGAAAGGTGATTCTTGGTTGTGACATGGCTTATCTAATTTAAGGACTCAAAGGAAATTAGAGAAGAGGGACACATAGCCTAGAGGCCTTTGGAGTCATGGTGAGGACTAGATCTTGTCATCTTCCTGGTTCCATGGAGAAAGCCTTGTCTAAAAGTTATGAGTAAGTGGGGTTGCCTAGTCTCCTGAAGACTATTCCATAGTTGTGCATTTGTTTCAGAAGTGAAACTGACACAGATTCTTGAGTTCTAAAGCTCCCCTGACTTGTCTTTTCCCTGCTGGTTATCCTTTCTCTGGGTGGTTTACACACTACTGGATTCATGTTCACTAAGTGGAGGTGTTCGAAAACTTGACTAGCTGGGCTCAGCAGGCCCCTGAAGTGACCCATTGCAGGGGATAAGAAAGTCTGTCAGTGGAGTCTCTACACTGGGATCACCTTCATGTTATTCAATTCCCGTTCATTTTATCATATCATCTGGAACATTCTTGCCCATAACTCATATATGTGAGATGTTTGATATGTACCTGCTATGAGCACTAGAGGTCCCTTGACAGAACCAGATGGGACCTACGCCTGGGGAACTTAATGACAGTCTTGTTCACAGCTGCATTGTCATTGTCTGGCCAGTGCTTTCAACACAAGTTAAGTTTAGCAAAGAGAGAAGACTTTTTCTTCCCAAACCATGTGTTGGTGAATGAAAAACCTTTACTTGAACCAGTATTCCAAAGTACCCCAACATAGCACTAATTAGATGAGGGAGCAAATGGAAGCAGTAAGAATTATCAAACGTGTGAACTAAGGAGAGTGGACCCTTTTGTGCCAAGCACTCATGTAAGTAGTCACTAAGTAATTTAATCCTCATGAGGATCCCATGAAGTAGAGCTATGACTAGTCTTTATTATCTGAGGAGGAAATAGGCACAGAAAAGTTTAAAAAAATTGCCTAAGGTCACACAGCTGGCATTTCTGCTAGATACTATACCCCTCAACGCTGCACTATGTGACTCTTCCACAAGAGAGATCATTTACTTGGGACTAGTACTCATCAGTAAGCTGCAGCTATGATGACTTCCCACTTTAGAGTGTTATGAAGACAGAGTAGATGGTTTACACACTAGAGCAGTTAGTTTGCTGAGTGAGACACAGAACACAGTTCTCTCTAGATAGTCTGGTTCTTGCCTCAAACAAGATTGTTGGCATCACTAACAATATGGCTCTTTCTGCCAAGTTCCTTGTTACGAATAATTGGAAACTGTCTGTGCATCTCAATCCAAGGCTAATTTCTCAATGACTTGGAGTTTGGAGAAGATGAACTCACAGCAGGCCTTCACCTGTAGCCTTGTATGCTCAGGTTGCCATGAGGCTAGCTGTGCAGCCCTGCAATGTGTTTGGTTCCTTTTGTGCACTCATACTCAATAGAGGCTGTGCTAGGTGCAGGAGACACACTCTCTGTGCTCAAGAAAGGCCTGAGTGTGAAGGTGGGGCTGTGGCCTTGTAGGACTCAGACTACTAATTTCATCTGTCCCCCCAACCCTACTGAGTTTGATCCTCCTTGATCCTCCTGTTCAGTATTTTTCCAGGTTATTGAAGTCCTCATTGTCTGCACACTTTTTTTTTTCTAATTAGGCAAATATGAAACTGCCATTGGTGGTGTTGTTTCATCACCTTTTTTCCATTAAGTAGACCATATTTGATTCTGCCCAATGATGTTGCTTAAAAGTTACAGGTTGTAGGTTTGTTTTTATTAATAATATTATAATTCTTCTGAGGCAGGGTATCTTGCTTTGTAGCCCAGGCTGGTCTGAAACTGCTATGTATCCCAAGTAGGCCTGAAACTCCCAATCTTCCTGCTTTAGTTTCCTAAGTGCTGAGAACTCCGATACGTTTTTTACACCCGGCTTTGGTTTATATACTTAATATTGATCCCAAGTTCTTATGTTGATGTATGTTTTCAAGTGTTTTGATTCATCAGTTATTTTTACTTTAAGAAAATTGTATTGTGTGTGTGTGACTGTCTTTCTTTCAGTATGTGTGTTTGTGTATGTTGGGAGGTGTGTATGTATGTGCTGAGATGGGTATGTGGAGGTCAGAATACATCTTTGTGGAGTCAACTCTGCCTTTATGTGAGTTGTGGTGATTGAAATCAAGATGTCAGCCTTCCATATAAGCCTTTGTGCACTGAGCCGTCTCATTTTCCAGTAATTTTAAATGGAGATTGATTTCCTGATTTCTGTAGACATTTTTTCACATTGTTTGAAATTAAGATTATACCAAAGATTTGTGTAGGGAAAATTCTCCTGTGAATATATATAATTTTGCAATGAACAACCTGGTACATATGCCACTTCATATATACAAGAGAGTGTTTGAAGTGGATGGTCCCAGAGTTGAATGGCTAAGCCACAGGATATACATGGTTGCAAGTGTAGAATATTACCCAGTTACCTTCCTTAAAAGCTGTAAATTCATACAACTGTAATTAATGCATAGGGTGCCTACTTACCTGTTTCTTCAAATCCACCCCCTACTCTGCAGCTTAGTCAGATAAAATTGGTCTCTTGGTGTTACCTTAATTTGTCTATCTCTTTTCAATGATAATTTCTTCACAACCCTTTCCCATATTCCTGTTGACTTTGCTATTATTGTTTGTTATATTTTCTGTTAATTGATTTCTGAAGGAATGCTTTTCGTGTTAAAACACTCAGCCCATTGTCTTCATATGAACCATAGGTACTTTCCTCAAATTTGGATCTTCTCGGATCTTGTTACTGCTTCAGTTTCCTTCACTTTATTTCTATGTGGATTTATTATTTGTTCGTGGTTTCTGTATGTTGTGCTGTACTTGAGGAAAATGTTTCCACTCTGAGGTGGTTGACTTTGTTTTTAATCAATAAATTTTCTAGTATACACCTCCTCCCTTAGTTTCTAATCATCCACAATATTTTGGAATAAAGTATGGTTATGTAATACCCCCTTTCTCCACACAACATTAATTTTACCCTCAAGTTTAACTTGAGTGTGTATATATACATATTTACATATATATATATATATATATATTATATGGTTGTCAAAGCTCTTCCTACCAACTCCTTGCCTCTGTCTGATTCACACTGACTCCCTGTCCCAGGAGCTGGACAAAGGGGAAGCATCATCCTTGGGATCCAGCAACTCTGGTTCCAATGTCAACTCTGCAGCTTCTTAACCTGTGCAGTTCTGGAAGTTACTCCACCTTCCTGGGCAGTTGTGTCATTTTTAAAATGTGGTTGATAATATCTATTTTGCATTTCACTATGAAAATTATTGAGGATGTTAATTAAATACCTGTCAAGTGCCTGATGCACAGTATATAACTTGATAAAGAGGAGGTGTTAATACCACCATCTCAGAGTGAGAGCACTGGGGTGTTGGTTTGAATGAAGATGGTTGTGTTCCTCCTATGTAGTTATTTCTCAGTGAGATGTAGTATCCTGTCAAACAAATGTAGAGCCTCCCTGCTTCAGCAAAAGGGCATTGCAAGTTCCCTTTTAAGGGCCCTGCTGCATTTTTAGGACACTGAATTGTTGGCATCTGAGGTTTGGCTTGGAATGAGCCCTGTAAAGGAATTGGCATCTGTTTTTTACTCTACTTGGGCTCATAGGTGGTCTCAGAAAGGCTATATAATCTCATTTCTGAACCTGTGCTCAGCCTTGTCCTAACTCTAGAACCTGATTAATTTGTGGCAGAAACTTAGCTGCCTACACAGAAACTGGCATCTTAACTTCTATTTTTAAACCAATATCCTAGGGCTGAGTCCTTATCAAGGTAACTCATTGTTTCATTCCCTGTTTCTTCAGGATTTAATAACCCACACTTGTTTTTGTGTGAAAACTTGTTTTTTTTTCCCCCTAAGATTTCTAAAATTTATTTATTTAGTGTATGTATGTGTGAGAGAGACAGAGACAGAGAGAGCCAGTGAGAGTAGTGTGCATTGTAGGCTTGTGTTCCACAGTGTGTATGTGGAGACAGCATGACAACGTTTGTTTTCTCTTCCATCTTTATGGGTTTTGGAGATCAAAGGCTTGTACAGCAAGAGCCTTTACCCACACAGCTTCTTGTGTGTGTGTGTGGGGGGGGGTCGTTTGTTTGTTTGTGGTTTTGGTTTTTTGAGACAAGGTTTCTCTGTATGGCCCTGGCTGTCCTGGAACTTGCACTATAGACCAGGCTGACCTCAAACTCAGAGATCCACCCGCCTCTGCAACTCCCAAGTGCTGGGATTAAAAGGCTGCACCACCACTGCCCTGCAGCAGCAGCAGCAGCAGCTCCTTCTCCTTCTCTTCTTTTTAAAATAAATGCTTGTTCCCTTGTCTTTAAAATACCTCCTTCCATCCTGTTTATGTCATACTCTCTGCCTACTCGTTCTGCGTTTAAAAACCTGCAGTGCTCAACTTTTCTTCTCCCAAGCGTTTCAGGAGTCATCAGTAATACAGGAAACCTTGCTTTATGTTTCTGTTTTCCCTTTCACACTTGCTTTTCTTAAGTCCCACATATGTTACCAGTCAGCATCTGTCAGTCTATTAGTCTGTCTCACTCATTCAACATAAATTGTCTAATATAGTGTTGACTCAGTAGCTGTTTCTCATCAGCAGTTAGTCCATAGTGTCTGTTGAGTGTGTATCATGTGTCAGGTTCCAAGAAGAGAAGGGAATAAGTCCCTATTTCACAAGTGGGATTCTGACACATAGACAGGGAACACGTCAACAAATGGAATCAATCTAGTCACTGGGGTGATGGAGTGGTGAACAAATGATGTTAGAAAGGGCCAGGCATGGGAAGAAGGGTAACCATTTTCTTTGTCATTCTGCTTCTGCTCTGAAGTTAAATCTTGTGATTTTTCCCCCTCTTGATTTTCTATTCTTTTTACTCATGCTTTCTTGTTAGCCTCATTTTCATGTCTCTTCCTGCATACTGTTGGTCCCCAGCTTGCCATTTTCAAGCATAATTGATATAATCTTGTCAAATTGGTGCCTTCCTGGTGTTGTCCTGTTAAATTCCAACTTTATGAAAATTCCCTTGCCACTTCCTATATCAAACAAGGGTATCTTTTGTTAATTGTAAGATCTAAAGGCAATAACAAATCTTGTGTTTTGATATCTTGAAGTTTTTGTTTGTGTTCAAAGAACAATGGGTCTCAAATGCATGTTTGAATAGAATATTATATCGGAGTTTAAGATGGTCAGTTTTATTTATATGTTATGTTTTATAATTTTTGGTGCTGGAAATGAGCTTTGTGCATGCTGGCACATACAGCACCGCTGAGCTATACCTTCAGCTCCCAGTTTCCTCTTATGTAAGAACTGGGCTTTATTATGAGAGTGGAAGGAAGTGACACTGAGTAGTAAACTGTGTGTAGTGACTTTGTTCCGATAAAGAAAATCTGCAGTCTCCTGGTGTTAGACTATGGAAAGCATACAATTTTTTGATTTCATGTTTAGATCTGAGAATGAGTTTTCAGTGTTATTTTCCATTTTCAGGGATGACTCTGTTCCTGAAGACAACATCTGGAGAGGCATCCTTTCAGTTATTTTCTTCTTTCTCATCATCAGCGTGTTAGCGTTCCCCAATGGTGAGTGATGTCTTGAGTTATGAATGTCTCCTATACATCATGCTGTTTTGATTTTTTGAGATGCAAGCCATCTAGAAGGTGGGTTTTTGAGTTGGTCACTGGCACAGATTTAGGAGACAGACTTCCTGTTCTGCCTCCTCCCAGATCTGTGGCCCCCACTGTCCTTAAATGTGTTTCAGGTTTTTTGTTTTGTTTTGTTTTCCTGTGTGATGGGGATAACAGGAAGGTATTGTGAGAGCTAACTAAATGAATAATGATAAACCCGTGTATTGGCTTAGTTTTTATTGCTATAACAAAATACTTGGAGCAATATGCTTTATAAAGAATATAGGTTTTGAATCTTACAATTTGGAAGCTTAAGTAAGTCTGTATTACTGGCTGTAGTGAGGCTCCTTGCCTTTGCATCATGGTGCATGGGCTCATGATGGAATTATGGTAAGACAGGATTTGATATTTTATAATGACTCTTTGAAGGAAACTAATGAGGGTCCCAAGAGAACCACATTATTTATTTTGAGGGCAACACTCACAGTTACTTCCCACTAGGTCCTGTCTCCTCCAGCTTCCACTACATTTTAACATTCCTGTACTGGGACCAAGCTCCTGACACATGAGCCCTTTAGAGCCAAACCACATGCAAACCATGACAAATAATAAGCTCTCTAAAACTGTTCTTTTTATTTGTTAATCTGTTTTGGGGGACAATATCCTGCTATGCATTCCAAGGCTGTGTTAACTTGCTCTAAAGAACAGGATGGCCTTGAGCACTTGATCTTCCTGCCTTGGCCTCCAGCATGCTGGGGTCACAAACAACTACGGGCATATGCTGCTGTGCCCAGCTCGGCTGTTCTTCTCTGTGATATTTTTTTTATTATTACTAGTGAGCTGTGCAATACTCAGTTACTGTTACTTTTTTCCTCTAAGACAGAACTAGCTCCAGTGAGTATTTATTACTTAAACAATTTGCCATTTGTGATTACAGTTACCTTTGCTAATTGTGCATTTGGATTGGGCAGGAGTTTGATGATTTCCATAGATCCCCTCTGTCAGGATTAGAAAAAGAAAGAGGCAAAACATTTCTTGCATGCTTCTAATTCATATATTCCCTCTGAAGTGTTCCTTACAAGTTGCTCTATTTTGTTCTCAATCCCTTTTCATATCTCCCTACTAGAATATTCTGTTCTCTGTATCTATTTCTAAACACTTACTGCTTTACTGTTTTTTTTCTCACACCTCTTAAATTTTTTGCAGTCTTCTTTATGAGTTTATGCTCTTTATGAGTTATGCTCCATGGATCTGCTCAGATTTTAAATAGCATCCTTCAAGATGTATTCATCATGTAAGTTTCCATGCTTCAGTATATTGCTTTGTAAGGCATAGAAAGCTCATTCTGAATGTTACTGAATGCTGTTGGACATGATCCATGGCAAAGGCCTTCAGGTTTCCCAAGCTGGTGGCAGTGGCATTTTGTTTTGTTATTTTGCTTCTTCTGTGTAACACTGTGTTTATAAAACTATGTTGGTATTTGTTGTTAGCATAGAAGTCACGAGAGTAGACATACAAGTCTGTTTCTTCAAGAAGGCATTCCAAATGACCCTGTTATTTGGGAGATGAATTTAACTTTCCTAACATTTAGTCTTTCTTTGTTTACATTTGTGTAGTGTGTATGCATTCTCAAGTGTATGTGCTTGTAGAGTAGAGGCCAGAGGTTGATACCAGGTGTTTTCTTGGATCTCTGCCCATCTTATGTATTGAGGCAGGGCCTCTCCACTGAACCCTGAGCTCACTAGTTCCTCCAAGGATACTCTGACTCTTCCACTTGTATTAGGATTACAGGTCGACCATCATGCCTGCCAGGCAGATATGCGAGTGCTGGGAATCTGAGCTCTGGTTCTCACACTTTGAGAGTAACTGCTTTACCTACTAAGTCTCAAGTTCCTGCTTCAGCTTTTATTTATTTATGTATTTTATTTATGATTGCTCTATATGCTTGTACACTTGCCTGCCAGAAGAGGGCATCATATCACCACCACGTTGGTTGCTCACATGGTTAATTGAACTCAGGAAGTCTGGAAGAGCTGTCAGTGTTCTTAACTGTTGAGCCATCTCTCCAGCCCTTTTTATTATAAGGTTTTTTTGTTGTTGTTGTTTTGTTTTGTTTTTTCCCAGACAGGCTTTCTCTGTGTAGCCCTGGATGTTCTGGAACTCATTCTGTAGCCCAGGTTGATTTGGAACTCAAAGATCTGCTTGCCTCTGCTTCCTAAATGCTGGGATTAAAGTGATGCACCACTGTGCCCAACACTTCTGCCTTAAATTAAATTTACGTTCGATGGAAATCCTGCACTAACAGGAAAACCTACAGACCGTATGCAGATATAATAAATTTTCTTTTTCTTGGTGATTGATGGGTCTTACTATTCACAGTTACTAAGATTGGAGGACAAGACGTACATTACTGACCTTACTCTAAATTTTGCTAAGAACAACCCTTCTCTGTCAAATGTCTTTTTCTCTACCAACTTTCATTTTCCTCCATATATGCATCATTCAGGGTCTTCAGATTTTAAGCTTAGAAGGAGAGCTTCGTCATTATACTTTGTTTCCTTCAAGGACACACTGTTGGAATGTTACTCAAGACTGTGTCTCCCCTATGCTATGAGACTGTTATAATTCAAAGGTGGTATAAAAATACAGCTTAGTTCTTAGTGGTCATGTTTTCATGACTTTGAAGATATATTTGTTTATCTGTCTTTATCAATCTATTCATTTATTATCTGGTTATTTTTTATTCTAGAACTTTCTTAAAAATTGAGGTGAGTCTCAATAGTCCTGATTTACAAATGTAGCTTCCCTTGTGCTTTTTCAGTAACTGAGAACTGGAATTCTTTCACAGATACTTTTCTCAGGATTCCAAAGCCATGGAGGGCAAGGGATTAAATCTATTTGAAGTAATATTTGGTGTAACTTCTGGGTTTTCCTCCATTCTTCAGTGAAGCCCTTCAATTGTGCCCTCTTTCATCATGGGACCGTGCATTTATTTTGTTTTGGAAAGGTAAACCCATGCTCTTGTTCCCTACCTATCACCTTATTTTTAGCCAAACCATGCAGACTCTGTAGTCTAGGTGAAGAGAGGAGGGCCAGTCTACAGGTCACGTAGTTCAAGCCCATTCAGTTGATAGTTGAGAAAACTGAACCCAGTGACCACCAGTCATCGTCTGAGGTCACCTGCCTGCCCCTTTCTGCCTGGCTTTCAGGCTTGAGTCAGCATCTTCTTTCCTCAGCCTTTCTTCAGCCATCTCTCATACTAAGTCCACTATGTTTCACTTGGCTATGTAATATGCTTCCCCTTCTTTCTCTTTTTCTTTCTGGAAGCTTTTCTTTCTCATAGTATGGACTTGGTTGGCCTGTGCATAGCATGCTTTGGCTGTTGCAGAAGGCAGGTGACGCCATGGCTCTGTCTTGCTACCTGCAGATGGTCTAGAGTTGGAAGAAGCTAGAAAACTTATCTGAGCCTTCTTAGAGTGAAGAGCTAAAAACAAGAGCTGCAGACATTTTTGCAATAACCCACGCTCAGATAACTAACCCAGCCCCCATGAGAGCAAGAATTTAGCCATACCCATGAGAATTTACGTTAACCTAATTAACTAAAGAGCTGCATTAATCATCCAAACTACCAACAGCAGTCAGCCAAGGAAGCAATCAGATTTCAACATGCATTTCCAGATCTTCCAGGGGACAAACCGTATGAAACCAAAGCATCAGGAAGGCAAGCAGCAAGGTTCTCTTGCAGCCATGCTTGCACAGCACACATGTTTACATACTATGTTTTCTAAAGGTCACTTTACACTTTACGTAGGTTGTAAAACTCATTTATCCATGTAAAGGAATGCTTTAGGAGTAGTTTCTGGGGTCCCAGCAGAGGTTGTAGAGGGCTTGCAGTTTTTCTCTCAGCTCCAGCTTTTCAGTATGCTGGCCTTCTTATGAGGCACCAGAGAAGAGCATATTCTTGAGTAGAGTATGTATTACATGACTCATCTCTTGCTCTTGTGTTGTTAACTTATTCTCTGTTCTTACCACCCTTGGAACATGTTCCCAAGTGAAATCATGAAAACAAATGAGAATGAATGGTCCAAATTCAAGTTTTCTTTCGAAGACAATTGGGGTCATGCCTTCAAAGGATGGCATACTCAGCATGGTTCTGTTTGGGAAACTTCACAGGCATTTGTCCTTGACCTATTAAGGGCTTCCCCAAATGCTTATGTATAAGTCTGTTTGTTCATGATCTTGGTACTCCATCTTGCATATGTGAATTCAAATATGACCCCAGTGTAGCACAGGGCTCTGTGATTCTTTTTATAGACTGTATAATATTAGATCTAGAAACTTCAGAATAGGTTAAAGAAATGAGGAAATTGTTTGCTCTCTTATATAACATGTGATTCAGAGACAACATGGCCCTTGAGTTTGGAAAAGACAGCAAGTGGCTGTAGGCTTATTAGTCTTAAGCTTGCACCCAGGGTGGGCATTGTTCAGTAGTGGATGAGCTTAGGTGTTTTTTTTGTGTTGTCAGGAATGAGGCAGCCTGTTTCTGATTTTTAAAAATCTTTATGTGTATATGTGTGTGTGTGATAAGTATGCATGTATGTGCCCATGTTGACATGTGTAAGTGCAGGAACATGTGTGCCATAGCATACAGGTGGAGGTTAGTGATAACCTCTGGTGTTTGTCTCTTTGTTGTTTGCCACTACATCTACCATGGTATGTAGCTTGTGAGCTGCTAGGGATTCTTCTGTTTCTGCCTCCCATCTCACCATTGCAGACCTGGAATTAAATGTGTGTTATTGCAGTCAGCTTTCTAGCATTTGAACTCAGGTATTCACACTTGCACAACAAATGGTTACCAACCAAGCCATATCCTTAGCCTTCTGCTTTTGATTTTTGAGATAGAGTGTCTCAGTTTGGGTCACTATTGCTGTAAAGAGACACTATGACTAAGGCAACTCTTAAAAAGGAAAACATGTAATTGGGTCTGGCTTCCAGTTTCAGAAGTTTAGGCCATCATCAGAATGGGGGAAGGCATGATACAATATGGAGGCAGACATGGTACTGGAGAAGTTCTACATCTTGATCTGAAGGTAGCAGAAAAAGAATGTCCCAGTACTCCTAGTTTGAACAAATGAGACCTCAGAGCCCACCTCCACAGTAACACACTTGGTTACTCCAACAAGACCACACCTATTCCAATAAAACCATACCCCTTAATAGTGCCAATCACTATGGGCCAAGTTTTCAAACACATGACTCTATGGGGGCCGTTACTATTTAAGCCACCACACAGAGACTTATTTTGTAGCCCAGGTTGACATTGAATTTCTGATCCTCTTGCCTCAGCCTCCTGTGCTGTGGAACTGCAGGCTTGTGCCATGACATGGAGCTTGAAGAATTCTTTACTAGAACGTTCTTGGTGTACTTGTTCTCAAGTCTCTTTGGCTAGAATTAGCTCATATACTTATTCTCCTGCCCAGAGAACAGAGATTTATAATATCTAGAGGCAAATGAGCATTTAGATGTCCAATAGGTATATACTAACTGAAAAAATGCAGGAGAACTAATATTAACTCTCATGGTTTAGAGTGTACCCAGGTTAAACAGGAGAGGGGTAGACATCCACCAGAATCCTTTTGGTTGTCAGTGGATGTGTGCCAGGATTAGGTTCCTAGGCTTCCTCCTAGTTCTGTTGGGAGATGTCATTCTATAAGGAGGTGTAATAGAAGAGCCCTTGGGAGACAGAAAAGGAAAGGGTATAATGTCTACTTCCTTGTCATCTCCCCCTTTTCTATCTTTCTTTCTTCTTTGGTTCCTTAACAAACAACAAGGGCTGGAAAGATGGTTCAGAGGTTAAGAGCACTGGCTGCTCTTCCAGAGGTCCTGAGTTCAATTCCCAGCAACCACATGATGGCTCACGGCCATCTATAATGAGATCTGGTACCCTCTTCTGGTGTGCAGATGTATATGCAGACAGAACATTGTATACATTCTAGTAAAGGGCTGAGAACACCAATCCACACACAGAACTTCTACCCAAAATTTGCCCTGCAGGGATAAATCTAGAGCAGATAGATCAGAAACTGAGGGAATGCCCAACCGATGCCTGGACCACCCTATCAGAGAGTGCCAACCTCTGACACTATGAATGATACTCTACTAATCTTGCAGACAGGATCCTGTCAGTTTTCCTATGAGAGGCTCTACCCAGCAGTGCCTCAAAACAGATGCTGAGATTCACAGCCAAACATTGGTTGATGCATAGGGAATCTTGGGGAATAGTGGGAAGAAAGAAAAAAGGACCAGAAGTGACAGGAGCTCCACAAGAAACACCAAAAGAGCCAACTAACAAGGGCCCAGAGGAGTTTGCTGAGACTGAAGCATCAACCAAGAACCATGCATTAACTGGACGTAGGCCCCAACAAGATATAGCAGATAGGCAGCTTAGGCTTCAGGTGGGTCCTCTAGTAAGGGAAGAGGGGACTGCATTGGATAGGGCCTCACTTGCTAGTTTTATATCCCTTTCTCCTGGCAGGACTGCCTTGACTGGCCAAAGGGCAGAGAACACATTCTGTCCTGATGAAACTTGAGCTTGGATGGATGGGAAAGGAAGCTTCCCTTTTCTGAGGAAAAGGAAATAGGGAGGAGGGACTAGAAGGGGAAGAGGGAAGGGGCTACAAGGATTGTAAAGTGAATAAAATAAATAAATGAGAAAACAAACAACAAAGCCTCAATACTTCTATCCCAGGATAGCAACTAATCCGTAAATGCAAGTTTAAGTTTAACTATGCTACCCTATCCCTGGGATAAGATGGAGCCTATTTGAATCTGCAGTTAGTTATGAGACTTTTCAGAGGGCAACCTTCAGTGGACTCTTCCAGTTTCTGTGGGTCCTGGGTATAGTCTATAATAGCGGCCTTCCCTCAGACTCTGTCACCTTTCATGACTGTGCATCTCCATGACTCTAGGCCTGACCGAGAAGCTTCAGGGTCTAACTATCCTATTGGCTGACTGTGTGCCTGGAGTTAGATTTTTCACCATTTTGAGCCTCAGTTTCCTCATCTGTGTTTCCCAAACCTATTCACAAAAACTACCTGACATGATTGTTTTGGGCATTGGATATAAACCAACAGGTTTTGCTCTGCTTCTCCATTGAACCCTACTAGAATCATCATGCCTTGACCAAATGAGGATGCCACTGACCACTATTCCCCTGCTGGCTGAGTGATTGCTCTACATCCTTCACTGTTTTGTCAGCAGCTCCAAAGGTCAAGTTTAGCAACTGAAAACAGAAGCCAGGGTATAACAGCCTGGAAAGAAAGCCCTGACATTTCCTTCTTGGCATGTGAGGTTCATAATTCTGCAGTTCTCCAAAGTTAAGAAAGCTGTGTCAGCTCTCCTCTCTGGCTCTCTCTGCTTCTGTTTCTCTCCTATTTCTTGTTCTGGGGTGTGCCCTTCTCCCCCATCTCTCTCTTACCCCCATAAGGCTGTTTTAATTCAAAAGGTGTGGGGAAAGAAAAGAGAAAAAAATAAAAACTAACAGTGGAGAACTTTTGTTTATTATTATTTGTATATTGATGAACAGAGCTTTATTTTTCCTGGCTCAATCCAATTCATTCTAACTTCATATCATGTCTTTGCAGGTCCATTTACTCGACCTCATCCAGCCTTATGGCGAATGGTTTTTGGTGAGTCCCATTAGTAAATGAGAAATTTTTTTCTACTTAAAAAAAAAAAAAAAAAAAAAAAACAAACCTTTTCTCTGTGTCACAATAGTGGTTTTATATTGTAGCTTAAAAACAAACAAACAAAACTTTTTAGTGTACCTAATACAAAAATATTACTAAGATTCTTTGATAAAAAAAAAAATAAAGATGGTAATGGCATACATTCTCATATGTAGGAGCCCTTTCTGTTCCACGTGCCTGCTGCTGACATTTTTGTGTCTTCGTGTGCTCAGAGCTTGGCTTCATCAAATGCCCCTTATTTTGTGTTTTGTCTCCCTTTCCTAGTGTAAGCTCAAGTGCATGATAAGAGCACATTTGTCTTCTTAGCATTTGTGGAAGCCCAGCAGTGCAGCTTCTAGCAACTTGGAAAAGAGAGACCTCTTCTGAAAGACAGAGCCCACATTTGGTCTTAAGTTTATCATTAAGCATATAAAGATCAAGTCTTGTTTTTACTTGATTCTGTCCCCTAGAAAGTTAAATTGCCCAAATGTGTGTAAATGAAATTTCTAATACCGAGAATGTTTGGCTTCATCCTGCCTAAGTAAGACATACAATAAATTATTGTACGTTAAGACAGCATAACCATGCTGGAAAATTTAAAAGGCTAGTTTGCTAAAAGTTGCCGAACTTGATATATCCTTCCGCTATTCAAGGTTATTCTTCATCTTTGTTTTTGTTTGTTTGTTTTGCTGTCTTTGAGACAGCTCTGTGTAGTACTGGCTGTCCTGGACCTCACTGTATAGATCAAGCTAACTTTAAACCTGTAGAGATTAAAGGTGTGTGCCACCACATGCAGCAACTCTTCATTGTTTTAAACTTACTTAAGAAGTTTGACCAGCAGCTATTTACTGAGTATGTGACAGGTTTGAAGACATGAGGCTCTCTTTGGGGGGAGGGGGTATAAGAAAAAGAAGACTGTATTCGTTGGAACTCCTCCTCGAGCCAAGGACCAGATGACAGCTATAGTGAGTGAATGTAGTAATAAAAAAAAAAAGAAAGAGTAAGCTGTTACTAAGCATTAGCTATTTAAAACTGGGTGAGGTGACAGTGACAGTGACTGAGTGGCTGCTTGCACTAGAGTACTGAGGAGAGGCCTGAGGGGATAACAGTCTAAAGTTTGGCTGCAACTAAGGGTCTGTGCATGTAGTACAGGGCCTTCAGCTAAAGATAATGGCCACTAAGGTGTCCTCTTGGAATGTTATAGGCCGTGGTGGGCAAGGGAAAAACAGTGAGCAAAATAGTAGAGAGCGAGCAGAAGCAATTAGGCTGGTGGGCAAGTTAAGGAGTGTGGGTGCAAAGGACATCAGATGATATGGTTCTATTTACTATTTGAAAAAGATACTCTTGGGCCTACAGAAGTAGCTCAGTTGATAAGGTGCTTGTTTGACAAGCATAAGGACTGAATTCAGTCCCCAGGATCTCAGCCTTCTCCTGCATGCATGCTTGTTCATACCTGTGCAGGTGCACACACAGGCCCAGGTGCAGGTACACACACACACACACACCAGTTATGCTTTAGTATCCTTAAAGTTTCATAGTCCTCAAATTTCAGCCCAGAACTCTAGTCTAAACATTTCTATGTCATAGATCATTTCTATCTATCGTAAAAGAATTATTTCATAAAGATTGTAATTTTAAAAGGTTATAGTGGAGGCTGTCATATAAAACTAGTGCATAAGTGCAAAAACCAAGGTAGTTCTTATGTGACAAAAAATTTACGTTTCTTGGCGCTAAGATATGTGGCTGGGTTGGCCCTGTTCTCCAGGGGGCCTCAATGCAATATTCTGCTTGGTGAATTTAGAGGGGCCTGGCTAGAACGCCTGGGGCTGTAGCACTTGTTATGGATTCATTTCAGCTATGTGCATCCTCTTCTCTAGGGTGCCTATTTGGAGATCAGAGCTAAGCAAAGCTTGTGGTAAAAGGCAATCACTATGACAGTGCCTGGATTCCCTGCATCACTGGTTTAATCCCAGCAGGTTTAATGGAAGAAATGACAACCACCTTCTGTGGGGCGTCACATCTGTCAGAAATGTAACACACAAACTTTTGTCTTTTAATATATTAGTGGCTTGACTTTTTAAAAATGACTGGTGTTGGCTACCTAGGATAGATGTGACAAGAAAATAATACCTGCCAGGGCTAATTTGAAGGGTTAGTCTTACAGAATGAAAGTATGACCCACCTATAGTCTTCTTATTTATAGAACATTGTTCTGCTCATCTTATTTCCCCATTGACCTTGGGAGAAAATTAAAAAGCTGTTCCTCGCCCCTTAGTCCTGTCATCTTATCACCCCTTAGTTCTTTTCCCCTCTCTACCATCACCCTAAACTCATAGTGAGCTATCTCTTTCTTCAGGGGCATATATACATGGCCTTTTTCTACGTCATGTTTCCCCAAGGCCACCTTATACACATCCTCTGCTGCTGATGCTTCAAGGCTTTAAGTAGCATTTTCTCAGAGAGGGGGAACCCTTTCAACCTGAATTAGGACTGTGTCAGCCTCTCAACAAAGAAAATACATGACTATGATAGGTTCTCAAAAGGCTACATTGTGATATTCATGTGTATCGTAACTCCAAGCCACTGGGTCTAATGCATGCCTCTCTTAAATTTGACCTTGTTTTGTTTTTATCAGGCCTCAGTGTGCTGTACTTCCTATTCTTGGTATTCCTCCTTTTCCTGAACTTCGAGCAGGTTAAATCCCTAATGTATTGGCTAGATCCCAATCTTCGATACGCCACAAGAGAAGCGGACATTATGGTATGTACTTGTTAGTGGTC
The DNA here is from genome assembly GCF_907164565.1 of Psammomys obesus. NCBI lineage: Eukaryota > Metazoa > Chordata > Mammalia > Rodentia > Muridae > Psammomys > Psammomys obesus. The sequence continues at coordinate 58,048,639 of NW_026585644.1, forward strand.
CAGTTGTGAACTTGGTAGGCCAACATGTGTAAGAAGTAGTGGGTCCACAGTTTAAGTTGATTCCTCTCCTTTTTTCCTGGGTGTAGAGCTAAAAACTGGATCTCAGGGTGCAGTGTTGTATAGGTTTTCCGAAGTGATGCCATACAGAAAAATAAAACCCTCTCATGTAACAAGAGCATATACTAAGAATACACACACACTGTCATTACAGGGCCTTGGGCCTGAACTCTGCTCATATCACTTACCTGTTGTAGGACCTTGGGCAAAGTACTTCATAACCTGCTCCCTCTTCTGTAAGGTGAAAATGGAAATGCATGTGGTGGATGGAAAGGGCTTATTGTGAACTCTACAGAATAATGTTGTTTATGCATCCTACAAGGCCTCCACAGTGTTATGACTTGAGCCTGCAGAACTCAGGGATGCCTTTACTAATTTAGTTAAAAGGATCTGAAATGGAATACAGATGAATAGCCGGAGAAGAGGTACTGAACTTGAGGGCTGGCAGGTTTCCAAATGCAGCAGCTTCTTTAATCCATTTAGAGGTACGTTGTATCACAATGCTAGCATGCAAATGTGTTGCTCTCCACAGACCTTTCCAAGCCTTGTAGTTGAGGAGCTTTCTTAGAAGTTTTGTCGTAGGCTGTAGGGTGGGACTGCAATGTTCCCACTTCTACATCTTTGTCTTTTAGTGCTCAGTTCCCACCTATGAGCCACCAAGTATTGCCTCTTTAAAGTAAGAGATACTCCAATCACTGTGAGATTTGCAAGGCATTAGGAGCTCTCTCTGGTACAAGTCAAAGACCATTAGTACAGTAGATGCAAACCAAAGTAAATAGCTATTGTTTTGTACTGTGACGTTCTGGTCTAGTCTGTTGAATGCTACTATCCAGTACAGGTGTGAAGGAAATGGTGGTGTCCTGGAGAAAGAATAGGCACAGACATTTGCTCTGGCAATTAAGAAATAACATAGGGAAGAAAAGATCAAGAAATAATCGGATCACAGAACGGCTAGACCCTTCTTGGGATGATACCTCTAAATGTTTAACCTTATTTCCCTGGTTTACACAATGAAAGCAAAAACAAGAGCTTGGAAATTAATTAGACACCTAATTAGGATTTTCACTCTCAAGGGAAAAAAAAAATGACAAAGGATAACTAGTTGTTTGTGGCTTTCCATTGAGGTAGCAAAACATCTAGAAGAGGCAGGTTTGGTGGTGCACTCAGCACTCAGGATACAGAGGCAGGAAGATCTCCAGGAGTTAAAAATCAGCCTGGTCTATATAGTGAGTTCTAGGACAGCCAAGACTACATAGTGAGACCCTGTCTCAAAAAAACAAAATGAAAACATCTGGGATAATCACTAAAAAGAAAGAAATGTTTATTTTGCTGTTATAGAGGTTTCAGTCTGGTTAGGTGATTCATGCTTTGGGCCTGTGACAACGCAGACCACCATGGCAGGAAAACTGCTTAGATGGTGGTAACCAAAGAACAATGAAGGACTGACATCCTGCAGTCCTCCTTGAATACATGTCCCCACTGGCTTATTGCCCCTTAGCAGGCTGCACGTTTCTCCCATACCTTTATTTAATGGAAGAACCTTTGGAGAAATATTCTAGACCTTCACTGTAGCAACAATTCAAATGATGGTTGCAGTTTATTCTGACAGACCTATACCAGACATTATCTGTGTTCAGTATAATCATCACACATGCCAGCTATTCATTTTACAAAGGAGGAAAGAGAAATTTTATTGCTACCTGTCTTACTCGAAGCAAAACCTGCTATCCCTTACTGCTTCAAAACCTATACTTTCAATTTGACTGTGCTTCAAGTATAACATTATCACAGTCAGGGTGGTCATGCTTATAGTAGTCTTAGGAAATAAAAATATTTTTAAGAAATGTAATGGAAGTTTTGGGTTCTTTGTATGTCATATAAATGGTTTTGTTTTAATCCCAAGTGTGGATTTTAATTGGGCTATAGTTTTTTTCCACAGCTGTTAATTGTCATGTGTGAGGTGTGATCTTTGCCAGCTGGTAATGGCCTTCTACGTGCCGCATGGAGAGGGGCACAGCCTAGGCCTCTGAGATTATAAATATGAGAGCAAGCAGGAGACCGTGGGGGGTTCTGAGTGGCATTTGGTGTTGGCATGTGGCATGGAGCAGTTGGAGAGACCAGAGACCAGAGATGGTGTGGCTGTTTGGAGCAGACAGATGGAGAGAAACGCTTCAGGGCACAGTGGCATAGAGGAGCCTGCTAGCTGCATGACCCTAACTAGCTGGGAGAAGTAAAAGGATCTGGGTCCCCTATACCTACTAACCTTTTCTCTCACCTATTTAAGGTTGGGGGTTAGTGGAAGGGAGTTAGAGACCTAAACACCCCAAATAAAGTAGTTTTTAAAAAGACCTCTACAGGTGGTTTTGTGCTGCAAAGAAATTTGAGAAGGGTATCATAGATAAAATATTTTCCAAGGCAGCTTTTTTTAGGCTTGAGCAAAAGTAAACTGGCTTGCAGGAGGTTGTACTATTGATGCTATCACAGGCCTCATGGCCTGTGGGAGCAGTTAAATTCTGTTTGTGAAACTTAACTTCTTTAGAAATCTGACATCACAATGACATCTGAATGTCAAAATCCACAATAAATGCAACTGCTGTTTAAAAATCTAATATCCAGTACTGGTTAGTTCTTGCTAAGCCAGGTGAGGTGTGCAGCTGTTTATTGTTCCAGAGGTCTAGGTGGTGTGGAAGTGACCTTCCCTTTTTCATCCCTCATCAGGTTTACTCATCAGCCTTCCATGGTGGTAAAGACTCTTGGAGGGCTATAGAGAAATACCTGTCTCTTTGGATTCTTTCATTGTTGGCTGGAGAGAAATGATTTTCTTTGTGAGGGTTTTAGAAGGACATTCCTTTTTAGAGCTAGATCTGGTGATGGACATATAAAAACCACCATTGAGGAGGTTGAGATTGGAGGATTCTGAGTTCAAGGCCAGCTTGGGTAGTTTAGTAATACCCTGTTCTCTAAAAGCAAAAATAGGTCTAAGATGTAGCTCAGCAAGAGAATTCTTACTCAGCATCCCTCATTTCCTAGTGTTGGGGATGGGAGGAAGGGGAGGAGTAGTTCTTTCATGTAAATCTTGTCTGTCAGTCACACTCATCCTGGGTTCACTGTTCTTGCCATTCCTTCACCTGCCACCATTCCTGGTCTTGACATACTCTGGTGTGTTGAAATTCATGCTCATATTTTCATTTAGGATTGCTTCTATAAATTGGAGTCAGAGATAGAGTTACTAATCTTAATAGAGGCACTTTTTTGTTTATTTGTTCATGTTTTCGTCTTTTTTCATTTTTTATTTTTATTTTTAGTTACATTTTATTAGCTCTGTATCCCACCTGTATCCTGCTTCCTCATTCCCTCCCAATCCCATCCTCCCTCATCTCCTCCCTGCTCCTTTCCAAGTCCACTGATTGGGGAGGACCTCCTCCCCTTTCATCTGACCCTGTTTTATCAGGTGTCTTCAGGACTGGCTGCAAAGTCCTCCTCTGTGGCCAAGCAGGGATGCTCCTTCCTTGGGGGGGGGGGGGGGGAGGTCAAAGAGCCTGCCATTGAGTTCATGTCAGAAATAGTCCCTGCTCCCCTTACTAGGGTAGCCACTTGGTTACTGAGCTACCACAGGCTACATCCGAGCAGAGGTTCTAGGTTATATCCACACATGGTCCTTAGTTGGATAAACAGTCTCATATAAGACCTCTGTGCCCAGATATATTTGGTCCTTGTGGAGCTCCTATCCTCTCCACGTCCTACTAACTCCCTCTTCTTTCATATGATTCCCTGCACTCTGCTGAAGTTTTGGTTATAAGTCTTAGTATCTGCTTTGATACACTGCTAGGTAGAGTCTTTCAGAGGCCCCATGTTTTCTTCTTTTAAGACAGGTTCTTATATAGCCTGTGCTGGCCTCTGACTCACTATGTAACTGAGGATGGCCTTGAACTGATCTTCTCGCTTCTGCCTCCCAAATACCATGAGGTACGAGAGGCTTGCACAATTAGGGCACACTGGAGCCAATTTCTAATCTAAGAGTGGATAGTTTTCTGCTTTTTAATGTGATTCTGTTTCAGGGGATATAGTTCAGTGGTAGAGTGAGTACCTGAGTTCAATCCCTAAAACCAAAGTAAGATTTTTAAAAAACATATTAAAAATTTCATAAATGTCAAACTAGTTTGGAGAGCACAGCTCTTTTTTGAAAAAAAAAATTGTTTTGCAATCATTTTTAAAAGAAGTATAGCTGTCTTTGTTTGATTGGTATTGACTGAGCTTTTCCTCTCTGCTGGCACCTTACTGGTGATAGTGGGAAACAGTTGGGTGTGTTCTCTATCTTCTGGAGGTTAGAGCTACAGGCAGCTAAAGTTAAAGTTGTTGGCTATTGCACTATAATACAGTTTCATCACACTTTCAAGAAATTTCAACATGTTTTTATAAATTTTAAACACATATAAGAGTGCAAAGACTCCAATCCCCTTACACCCATTACCTAGCTTCAACAAGTATTGATTTGTGATTGATGTCATCATTGTCCACCTCATTGCATTTTAAATCTGTTCACATATAGCAATCGAAGAAGTATAAATTCCTTTCATTTGTTTTCCCCAAATACCTCACAGTTATCATGTGGAGTTGGTCATCACATAATGTCCCCAATTGTCTGATACATGTTTTGTATACCTCAGTCATTCACAGTGTGGCTCCAGTGAGGTCCTGATGTTTTGATATATTCTAAGACTTTTGATCAATAGTTTCCCTATGCATGCTTTCTTTTTCCTTAAAGTTTCTTTATCTCATAGAGTTTTTCACATCAGAATTTTGTAGCTTGCCTTCGGGACATTGTCATTTGTCAACCTGCCCCTCCACACCCCAGATTTCTGGCACATTAGAAGTAGGAGTAGATTCTTGTCCTAGTTTGCCTTTTATTCTGTGATAAAATACCTAAACCAAAAGTAGCTTGGAAAGGAAAAGGTTTACTTGCTTTACATGTCCCAGGCACAGTTAATTACTGAGGGAAGTCAGGTCAGGAAGTCAAGCAGTAGCAGAGGTTGGAGCCATAGAGGAATGCTGCTGACTTACTGGCTTGCTCAGCTTGCTTCTTACACAGCCCAGGACCTGCCCAGGTGGACACTTCCCATGGTGGACAAGGCCTCCTAATCCAGAAAGTATCCCACAGACCAATCTGATAAACACATTCCTCAGTTGAGGTCTCCTCCTCTCAGTTGATTCTATTTTGTGTCAAGCTAGCAAAAAACTAACCAATACAAGGCTGGGATGGTATTCGGCCCTCCGCCATTCTTACCTTGGGAGTGCATCATACTTAGTGCCATCTCTGATAACATCCATTGTTTCAACTACAGATGGCAAATATTCAGACGAGACCATTAGCACTTTACTGAACATGAACAGACTGTTTTCTTATAAATTTTTTTTTTTCCAAATGAAGCATTTCTACTGTGATAGGTAGGACAAGTAACCTAGAAATGACTTCATATATGTAGGAGGATGTGCATAGATTGTACACAAAAACTGCCATTTTAAATTGGGGTCATGAGCATCTGCATTTTGGTATCCTCCAGGTATCCTGGGACCTATTCCCTGGGAGATGAGGCAGCCAAACATCTATGACTGCCTGCAGCAAGGACCTCAGGGGCCTCTGGTGGTGATTAATTGGGGCCTCTGGAGGGGATTAATTGGTGAATCTAGTCTTTGAAATTCTATTACTAGGTTATGCAAGTTGGCTGTTTATAGGTTTTAAAATGTCTACCTGTAATGAAATTATAAATATATTTACAAAGCTTCCAGAAACACTTCCAGTGCTGAGTGGCCACTAAAAGCAGACTCCCAACCTAGGTCCGCCCTGAGCAGCTTTTTCCAGAGTAATCACAGGGTGAGAGGTTGAGGAAATCTGGGCTGGTGGCACCTTGCCACTGTCCTTAAGTTAACAGATAAGCAGCTTCAGCCCCAGGGTGTTTTCCTGTCAGCCAAGAAGAGCCAGTAACAAGAACACACTGTTGCAGGATCTGGGAACTTGCCTCTAGTATTCCTGCAGTGAATGAAGATATTGATAGGACTCCACACTCATACATGTCCAGTTCAATTTAGAAGAAGCTGTAATAACAAGAGTCTTAGAGTAATTTGTGTTAATTTGTAAGTGAGTTAGTATAAGGAGAGTTTCTAATTGGTAGTTTCTAAATGACAGTTGCAATACTGGGATAAAATAGTTAAGAAAGTAATTAGACAAAGGTTCAGCATATCTTTAAAAAGTGATATCACATGTACCTGGTAACTGAGAAGCTGAATAAAAGCTAGCAATAGAAAAAAGGAATTCAGTAGACTTGGAAATTTTAAAACACTTTCTAAAAATCATGGGCTGAAGAAGAAATTATGGCTGAGTATTTGTAAATTCCTGATGACAATGAAATACTAAGTAGATACAGCAAGGGACTTCTGAGAAGATAAAAAGCCTGGACTGCTTTATTGGACAAGAGCTGACTCAAAACTGTACTAATTATATAAACTCAAAGCTGAAAGTCCCCAAGCATTTAAAAATGTTGGTTCCATTCTAATTTTAGCTTTGAATATATTGTATATTTCTAAGTAATTTTAATCTTGTATTTGTTATGCAAGCAGTTATCATGTTTAAACTCTTTATGTGGACCAGGAGTATGCTGTGAACTGCCACGTGATCACCTGGGAGAGAATCGTCAGTCACTTTGATATATTTGCATTTGGGCATTTCTGGGGCTGGGCCATGAAGGCCTTGTTGATTCGTAGTTACGGACTCTGCTGGACAATCAGTATCACCTGGGAGCTGACAGAGGTAAGATGTGGGCAAGGCAATCAACCAGGACTATGCAGTCACCATGTGTGTAAGGAAGCTTCATACCCTGGGGAACAAAAGTAGACTCATATAATCCCGTGACAATACTGTGTACTTTTGCTTAGAAAGCAAAAACTAAATCTAAACAGAACTTTCTGTTCTGTAAGTCTTAAAAACAAATGAGACTAAGTTAATCAATGAGGTTGGACTCCAAATTGATAGAAATCAGGGGAAAGAGAAAACCTGTGTAGAAGTAAGTGAATCCCTTTGTCCTCACACCAGCTTTCCTTTTAGATCTGTTGAATAGGGTGCTCTGGATTAGAAGAACATCCACAGATGTTTTGTCTCTGACTATAACTTCCCAATAGACTTCATTACCTGTGATCAAAAGTTAGTGCCCGTGAATTAATGAGAGGTACACTCTCAAGAAACTATTAACAAATTGAAAATTGGAGAACTACTTCCAATTAATTTTAGATTTATTATTCATTGCCAGCACACTGAATTTGGCTATGTGCACAGTGTATTTCTCAATGCCAGCCACTACTGACCTGAACTTACAGAAGCATTCCAATCAGGTGAGCTTCTGTCAGTGTGCTTCTAGTTTGGGAGGCCAGAGTTTGCAGTCAAACTACGGGTAGGGTTGCTTCCTTCTGAGCATTGCTGTGGACACAACCTAGGCCCTCCCTCTTAAGAGAGCCTTTGCCCACTTGATACAGTCTTTAGCATTCCTTGATTTACAAATGCATCACCCTGATCACTGACTTTATGATCAGGTGGCCTTCTCCCTGTGTCTGCACTTTCACAGGCTTCTTTTTATAAGGGCATGAGTCATAAATGGGTCAGGCCTTACTTGATTACAGTGTGACCTCTGCTTAAGTTGCTATCTCTGCAATGACTCCAGTTCCAAGTAAGTTTGCTCTCTAAAGAACTGGAGGCCAAGGCATGGCAATTCTGAGAAGACAAGGCTCAGCTCATCCATAATACTGCTTAGGCCCTTATGTCCCATCAAGAATCCTCCGGATCAGCTGTATCTATTCCCATTGTACAGAGTAAAGAAACTGAATTCAGCCTGACTTTGTAGAAGAACCACACCTCCACTGCAGATGTAAAGCCCACCTTAGCATCTTGCTTGCCTGGTTGTTCTGTGACTGTGTAACGTTACTGGCCTTTCTCAGCCACCTTTGCTTTCCCTTACTTGGAAGGGTATCTTCTACCCCTTTTTTTGCTGCTCCCTAGCATCCTCTGGTTCCAAAGTCCTGGAATCTCTTCTGAACACATAAACAGCAGCTCAGGTCTTTTATCTTTCTGCTCCCGAGTTCATGTCTGATCTGTCTTTTGTCTGAGAGATAGATATAAAAGTGATCCTTTCCAGGACCTCTTCCTACAAACTCTTTAATGGTTCATTGCTCCTTAGAGACTGCTTATGTGTCCCAAAAGGAACTGACTACTGTGTCCCAGCCTGGCCTCACAGTGCCCATCTCCTCAAGCTTTCTTCTGGTCCATTTGTTTTTGTACTTTGAAGACCTTCTACATCAGAGCCTGGGCCCAATCCTTTCCTCTTCTCTTCTCCTCAACTATTAGCTTGTTCTCTTCCTTGGCTGTATTTCTGAAGGAATACCTTTCCCACCCCTCCAATACCCATGTTCAACATTTAGACCTAGAAAGAGCCCCTCTAAAATACCCCTCATATTTCAGACCTTTCGTAGGCATCTCTTTTCTGCCTTAAAAGCATGTGACCATGTCTGCATGTTTCAGATCAATGTACTATATGCCTTACACTTCACACATGCTCCCTAATTTAGTTGTGAGTGAATGAATAAAAGTGCCCCTGTTCTTAGACTCCATCTCTTGGGGTTCTGTCACCCCAGAATTTGAAACCTTCCAGGAAGCACCTAGACTAAAGGGCATCTTTCATTCCCACTCCTGGCCATAGTTTTGTTTCATTGGCTTCTGTAGATTCTTTTCCTTCTAGTCTTAGGACTGGTGTTCCATCTCTGCCTGATAGCTTACAACCTGGAAAAGTATCTCAGTCATAATGCTAGCACCTCCCTAACTCAGGACCACAGCAACCATAATCCCAGCATACAGTAGCTGTCCTGTAGTCTCTCAGTTGTAAGCACCGCCAGAAAAAATAGGGTTGTGTGCTACTTAGACTGACAGACTGCCTTACTACACTGTTGTAGCTTCACAGGATCTACTGTTAGTAGTTATTGACATCTCGTATCTTTATAATTTCACCTTAAGTTGGATCTTCTCTCAACAGGGTGTGGTGCTTCAGGTATAGCTGACACACCCTTTGTTTTGGACAAAACAATTCCCTAGCCACTTTGTCTCACTCTTGATCTTACTAGGGACCTCTCTGGCATGGCCTCATTTTCCTTCTCTTGAATTCAGTCATTTCTGTTCACATTCCTACTCCAGCATGGTTTCCTTCCAGAAACTATTTCCAGAGTCCATCTTGTCCCCACAGTCCATTGATGTCGCCACTGCAGCACTTGTCCCAGTTTAGTTTATTTTGAGGTTCAACCTCTAGATACTTGCCTAGACTTTCTGTTGTCTGGCTACTATACATACTGTAGTGCCTATGGAAGGAAAACATCACTGGGCACCAAAAGTGAAAAATGTCCTGTTGAGCCTCTGAGGTTCCTTCACTATGAAATCAATAGCTGACCTTTCTGCTTTTATAATTACTCACCATTGGCCACCATTCACAATTTTTCCGAATGCACAGCTTGCATTCTCAAGCTTTCCATTTTGAATATTTTGCTGTACTTTGTTGTCAGCTTTGAAATGTTTCTCTTTATTCTCCCTGAAGATACTTCTGTGTGCCATTAGCCAGTGTGACTCATTGGGCCTGCCACTGTTTCTTAGAATCCAGTTCTTTTGTTTTGTTCTGTTTGTTCTTAAAAGAGAACTATTTGAGTAAATGTTTTTTGAAAACAAAACAAAAAACTGTTTAATATAAAAAGCAAGAGCCTGATTCAGACCTTATATACTTTGGGGGAAAAAGAAAACACATTTTCTGAAACAGTATGCTATTTAAAAAATAATGTATATACATGGTGCCCCATTGACACTCTACTCTTAGCTGTCATCTCTTGTGTTCCTCAGCTTTTCTTCATGCATCTTCTGCCCAACTTTGCTGAGTGCTGGTGGGACCAGGTCATTCTGGATATCCTGTTGTGCAATGGCGGTGGCATCTGGCTGGGCATGGTCGTTTGCCGGTTTTTGGAGATGAGGACTTACCACTGGGCAAGTTTCAAGTGAGTCCTCTTTTTTTGAAACCTTGGTCATGGTGTCTGGGTTTTAGTATGATCCCATAATAATGGATGGATGCATTTTGGCAAATGAAGCACAGATAATTATAAATCTGATTTCAAACCTCAATCTGGAAACCACTGCTGAGTATAGTCATTCACACATGTCATCTCGGGAGGTGAGAGGCTAAGGCAGGAGGATTGTACAAGTTCAAGGGCATTCTGGGCTATGAAGTGCTTTTCATGCCAGCTTGAGGTTACATAGTGAGATACAAAAAGCAAATAGCAAAAAAGTTGTAGAAAATGCTAAATCATTTACCATTTTGTCTTTTCACCCTGTATGTTTAAAGGTTCTAAGCATACTTTAGGTTCAAAATAATTCTTACAGTCACTTGTTTTAATTCACTTCCTTAGCCTGAGTCTAAACTCTCATCTTTGGACTAAGTGGTCTGCCTCTGTAACTTTTATCAGATCATTGTAAAACATTAAGTTCATCATGTCACACCCTGTTTTCGTTAGGGTTTTATTGCTGTGAAGCGACACTGTGATCCCTGCAAGTCTTACAAGAGCAAACATTTAATTGGGGCTGGCTTACAGGTTCAGAGGTTGTTTAGTCCATATCAGCATGGCACCACACAGGGAGCCATGGTGCTGGAAAAGGAAGCCATAGAGAATTCTATATCTGGATCGGTAGACAGCAGGAAGAGAGAATACCAAGCCTGCCGTGATTGTCTAAAAAACCCAAAAGCCCACTCTCATTTACACTTTCAGCAATGCCAAAGATACTCCAACATGGCTACACCTCCTAATAGTTTCACTCCCTATGAACCTACGGGGTCATTTTCATTCAAACCATTGTACACTCTGTTTGGCTTCTCCAAAGTATCTATCCATGTCCTGGGAGGTAAGATCTTTTGCCATGTCATGCAAGGCACCCAAAGTTCCATGACTGTCCCACAAGTTTGTTCTTTGCCAGGACTTGGTCTGCATTCTGGAAACTAGGCTGTTCTACTTTCTTTTGTTGACCCTGATTACTTGTAATTTTATCAGGACGCTTGTCTTGTCTTTATCAGGACTCTAGCTTGAGTGTCACACCCTTCTCTCTGCTTGTAGGAGGGCAGTGTGTGTCATCACTATTGCTTCATCGTGCTTAGTTCAACTTGCTGTTCAGCTGGTGATGGGAAAGGGTATGGACGAGGCAAAGAGCCAAGGTGTAATGATGGAAGCAAATGTTCTCACTTCATTAGGAAGTTTATATCGCAAAATCTGAGCATTTCCTCAAATCAACCAATATTTTTTACACACACATATATACATATCTCAATTTATATACAAGCTATAAAATAGTAATTGGTTCATGTTCATTTAGTTATTTCCAGGGTTTTAGTGTTACAAAGCTACAGAGAAAATCATGACATCTATGTATCTCTATGTGCATTTCTAGTCCTTTCTCTCTTTATTTGGTAAACTTCTTATAATTAGAATGTGCTAATTTACAGTCTCACCCATCATGAATGTGTAGACATATTTATTTCTTGAATCTGTTTATAAAATTTTCAGATTTGTCCCACATTAAATTTAAAGGATTTCTGACTAATTCTTCTGGAGTTTCTCTTCCCTGCCTTTTATATTTGAATAATACTTGCATGTTGCTATAAATGGAAGTTTAGTTTTCCATTCTGACAAACCCCACCCCCACAGTAGTTGGCTTGAGCCCAGTGCCTCCATATACTGAGCACGTTCTTGACCACCAAGTCCTCTTTTCACCTCCAGTCACATTAAGCTGCTGTGACTGCCTTCAGCTCACTCTGTAGTCCAGACAGACTTTGAATTTGTAATCCTCCTGCTCAAACTTTTAGGATTACAGGCCTGCCCACCAGGTACCACTTTCAGTTTTTCGATTGTATGGTTTTCATTAGAAATAATAATGTTTGATCTATCTCAGAGTTTTTGTTTATTGTTTGTCTGGTTTTGTTGTTGTTTTGCTTGTTGGTTTTTTTTAAATGGAATCTACTAATATAGCTCAGGCTGACCTTGAACTCTATCATCCTGATTTATCCTCCTGCATACTGGGATTATATACCTACATATTCAGCCTAGGTCAGATTTATATTGGTATGTGGTCGAAAGGGGAAATTTTATACCTTTTGCCATTAATTACTGGCTTCTCCTCTGGCTTACTAATAATCCCTACTTTGCCTATTGACTTGAGTTGAGGCTTTTTAATTATTTAAAGATAGTCTGCTATGTAACAGTATCTGGGCTAGACACTGCTCAAACAAGTGAAGCAAAGTGCCACTGTGGAGCCACACATCAGTTCCAAGGGTAGACACTGTGGCTTTCTTTGGGGTGGCAATAGTGAGGCCAAGGCAGTTTGCCTAATGACGTGGTCACTAAGCAGTGGAGTATGAATTTATGCCAGGCTGATTCAAAAACAGCCACAGTACTTCTCCATGTCTAAACATTTATCCTCCCAAGGTCAGTAGAATCATTTTGTCAAGATGCCAGAACATAAGCCCACTACTAAACAAAGGCTCAGTACTCTAAAAGTCACATTAAATATTTAAATGAGTATAGACTATGTTAAACTAAATTAACCTCTTTACTACATTAAATATGCTCTTTCTGGATTGTGATATGTTTTTACTTTTGTCATGTTTGGAATTTTGAAAATACAGGTCTTTTGCTATACTTGTTAATTTGAGCAGTCCCTGTTCTTGTTGCTATTGGCACTCCAACCTTACTGGGATGTGTCGTCCTAGCACATCCTTCTGCTGAGAAGACACATAAGGCAAGTAGACAAGAGACCTGACATGCCTTCCTCCTGTCTTCTACCCCTCTCTGTCCAGAAGACACTTTCTTGTTTATGTCATTGGCACTGGGCATACAGTCTAAACACAAGGTTCTTCCATATAAACCTTTGTTGGATTAGATTCCCCACCTGTTATTTAAATGGCTTGGAATTACAGCTTAACTGGGATAGTTGAAAGGCTGGGATTATATCCAGTTACTATGTTGAAAAATGTGGTTTTACACATTTCTACTGTTTGCACCTAAATCTTTTCACAGTATCTTCTCTATAAGATACATTGTTCCTGTCATGAGACACTTAAATGAGTGATTTCCAGGATTAAACTCATGAAAAGTTAAACATGACTGTCACTACAAACTCTGGGGAAGGATGGGGGGAATAAAGGATATTCATGAGCTCAAGAACATGCAACATGAGCCCTTTCACTACAACATCCCCTTTGGAGACAGTGGTGGGAATAAAATCCTTACTCCATCTATATTCTTCTTGGATGCTTCTAGGTTGTGTCTGTAATGCCTGTTGATGTCTTTTGTCACCACTACACAAGCTGAGCTCTCTCTTAGTTCAGCAGCACCCAGATTCCTGATCTCATTGACATTGCTGTGCCCTACCCATCATCCCTGAAGTCCCCCAATCCAGTGTGCTTCTGTGACCTTTGCTTGAGACCCTTCCAATTGAAAGGATCCTCCCTGTTCTTGAGCACTTGCGAGAATATCAGCAGTCCAGTTTTCTTGTTAGCCTCTTTTTGTTTTGTTTTGTTTTCTCAAGATGGGGTTTCGCTGTAATCTTGGCTGTCCCAGACTTGTTTTTTAGACCATGCTGGCCTTGAATTCACAGAAATTTGCCTCTCTCTCTGAGTGTTGGGATTACAGGCATTCTTCCCACAGCATCTGGCTTTTTGCCCCTTTTTTCACCCCTGGATTTTCATTGTTTCCATTTCTTCTAGGGACATCCATACCACCACAGGCAAGATCAAACGTGCTGTGCTGCAGTTCACCCCTGCTAGCTGGACTTACGTCAGGTGGTTTGACCCTAAGTCTTCCTTTCAGAGAGTGGCTGGGATATACCTTTTCATGATCATCTGGCAGGTAATCTTATAGATGCCCATTCTAGGTGGAAAAAGCAAAAATATAAATCTTCCTGAAGCCTAAAATTAATGGTAGATTACATTTTCAGCTGGGTACTTTGGAAGAGATTTTTTTTTTTAGCTGGCATATAGGGTAATTAAAATCTAGGTTACTCTGTCTGAGGAGTTGCTTCAGTGTGGAGAAATTTTAAAATAAGAGTCTCTGAGTTATAAATTAGAAACTGATTTCCTGGAAAAGGTCATATTTATTACAAAATGAATTAGGTCTTGTACTGTTCTGAAGAATATTTCCAAAAGCAAAGGAATTATGAGAAGGCTTTCCTTTAGTTTTTAATATTAGTGTTTGTATAGCTGGGTGACAGATATGGAAAGGCAGTTGTTTATAAAAATGACTCTCCTAAGTTGGCTGGTGTTGTGCTTTGTTTTTTCCTTATTGAAAGGAACCATAGCTGGGTTTCCTAGCGCCCAGCCACTAAATTTTTTCTTCTATTCCTAAATTACTCTTTGGTGAACAAAATTGTACCTCAGCTTTTCCCAGTTTATGTAATGTGCAGAGAGCTGACTCAGCCATGGAAATGGAACCATTAGATACTGTGGATCTTGGAGCAAACTGGGGGAGAGAAGCAGAAATTCCAGATGGAGGAAATCTCAATAGTCACTAGAGAAGATTCTCATCATGCTTCAGGCTTTTTTTTTTTTTTTTTTTTTGCTTCCTGTCTACAAGAAGCATCTCTCAGATGGACCTCTCCATGAAAAACTAGGTTTCACTTAAAGGGTCTTCAAGAACCATCAAACATAAAATTTACATCCACTAGTTTGCATGTATGCACACCCACCCGCTTACAGTAAGTATATACATAAATGAGAATTTTCAAAATTCAGATACAATGGAAAAGATTTGTTACATACACTTTTAAGAAGGAAAAACCTTGTTCATACATGGAAATCAATTCCTCTCTAGATAGATTTGATAGATGGAGTTGATGTATATAGAAGTGTAGGTGAGTAAATCTATGATCACTATGCTTTGGAGATGTTACTCTGTCTCCATATATGCAAGATTGATCTGAAGGTCTAGCCAACTGCAAATAAAAATATTTTACAAAAATCTTTGCAAACTGGGAGTGGTGATACACACTTATAATCCTAGCATTTGGGAGAATGAGATAAGATTAATGCAAGTTCAGTACCAACTGAGGCTACATGGTACCAGGTCAACCAGCACTGTATTAGCAAGACTCTGTCTTGGAACACCACCAACAAAAACATCTGTCCTGAACACACACAATACATGCCTCTATAGTCGCCTCTCAGATGGACCTCAAGCTTTATAAGTCAGTGATGATTTATTGACAGTTGGGCTTTCTTTAGACCTGGCCTGAATTCCATAAGGCTATAGAAGGACTGATTTGGATTATTTTCCCTGAGCTTAAAGTCTGTCCTGACTGTCCCAGATGATCACATAAAGGAAACAAGTGACAGAAATGCAAAACAGGAAACATTTCAAATACTTGAGGACCAGAGATTATGCACTCTCTTCCCACCACTGCAGTCATACCTATGCATTCATACATACATACACATACACGCCCGCACACCCTAAGGACCCGCTCCCAGTTGATCGGGGGTTATATACTGGTATTACTTCTTTAAGTGTCAATACTTGGGAAACCCCATATGTGTCCTGAAAATGCTTTGGACATACTAGTTATTTTTAGCTCTGGAATGTCTATTTAAGAACCTGTGTGCTAACAGTGTAACCCCTAACACCAGGATGATTTATCTCTCTTCTCTTCAGCTGACTGAGTTGAATACCTTCTTCTTGAAGCACATCTTTGTGTTCCAAGCTAGCCATCCCCTAAGCTGGGGTAGAATTCTCTTCATCGGCTGCATTACGGCTCCCACAGTGAGGTAATTCTATCCAGTCCCACTGCCATTTATTGAGGACATATAGTTGCTTTGTGATTTCTACCCTAGCATAAGAGTGGTCACCTCAGTTAGCATATTTTCTATGTAATGCTTTTCTAAATAATTGTTTGTCCATAATATTAAGAAAATGTTTTGATCTGAGACCTCAGTACAAAAGTGAGAGTTTTTAAAAGAAACAGGATAGACATCAGAAGAAGATGAAAATAAGGAACAACACAGTAGCCTACCACAGAAGGCCTCTGAAAGACTCTACCCAGTGGTTTATCAAAGCAGATGCTGAGACTCATAGTCAAACTTTGGGCAGAGTGCAGGGAATCTTATGAAAGAAGAGGGGATAGACCTGGAGGGGACAGGTGCTCCACAAGAACAACAAAACCAATAATTCTGGGCCTAGGGGTCTTTTCTGAGACTGACACCCCAACCAAGGACCATTCATGGAGACAACCTAGACCCCCTGCACAGAGGTAGCCCATGGCAGCTCAGTCTCCAAATGGGCTCCCTAGTAAGGGGAGCAGGGGCTATCTCTGACATGAACTCAGTGGCTGGCTTTTCTTTGATCACCTCCCCCTGAGGCGGAAACAGCCTGACCAGGCCACAGGGGAAGACTATGAAAGACAGTCCTGATATGAGACCTGATAGGCTAGAGTCAGATGGACAGGGAGGAGGTCCTCCACTATCAATGGACTGGGGAAGGGGCATAGAAGGAGAAGAGGGAGGGAGGGAGGGGACAAGGCTGGGGCTACAGCTGGGATACAAAGTGAATAAATTGTAATAAATAAAAATTTATATAAAAAATACTGATGATGAAAAGAAAAAGAAAAGAAAAAAAGACTACTTAGTGACATACCCATAGAACTGCCCTTGTTTTCAACACCTGTGCAGTCATTTCTGCTGGTGTTCCCACATGCGGTTAAAATGTAGTAAAGATGATACTGAGGTTTCCTAAAAATGAGATTGTTGGTAAATAGAAGTCACGAGTGACATTAATTTTATAATGAAACTTTGCTGATACTCACTTAAGCTGATTCTTCCTTTAAGTGCCCTGTAGTCCTTCAGAACAGCCATGGGGTCCATGCCATTACTCTTCTGCATTCATGTACACCCACAAGGGCAATCTAAGGCAGAACTTTCTCTCTTGTGTTAGTTTCTTATTTAGAAATGGCATTTACATTGTATAACTCCTAAAGAGTACAGTAGCCACATCAGAGGTCTGCTGAAGAAACACAGACACTAAACAGTCACAGGCGTTGTTACATTAAAAACAAACAAACAAACAAACCATAGAATTATTTAACTTATTCTCACCCACCCCACCCCCTTAATTTTCATTTTAAAATGTTTTTGTGTTGGGATGGGGCTGAAAACTCAGGCATGTGTGTGCCATGGTATTCTTGTGGAGGTCAGAGGACAAGTTGCAGAAATTCAGTTTTCTCAGGAATTGAACTATAGATTGTCAGCCTTCGCTCAGCTACTTTCTAGCCCCATCATCATTTAAAAATATGTATTTTGAACTACACAGGTGGAGGGACTACCTTGCCAGGAAGAGGAGATATAGTCACCTTGCCTAAAGGGACTATTTCAGCCATTGCTTCTTATCATCAATCATTGTACTGCCAACACCAACAAACAAAATTAGAAAAAAAACTATTCTGTAAAGGGCAACATGTTAACCTAGTAAAGGCAAATAAGGTAATAAAAAGGGCAGCATGCCTACTTAGTAAAGGCAAAAGAGGTAATAAAATGTGGGTAAAATGAGAAAGCCTGTATTCACATTATTTCACTGGGGACTTTGAGGTCATGGTTCATGGGTGAGTGTTATATTGTATCTGAGTCCAACATAGTTTAATGTAAAAATCTAGGATATTTCTTTACCACAGGGATCTCTCAAATCCTCAGGGGAACCTGTAATTTCCTCCAAATGGTGAGCTCCTTGTTTACTTGCCTCCTGTAGGCATGGACAGACCGTGGGAGTACTTGTGAGACTAAAAGCCACACTGTCTCAATGATAGCCACTCACCAAATATAGCCATACATACTGAAATGTGTGATACCAGATTTCTCAGTGTTTATTCAAAGGTAATACAAAATACTATCCAAGTATTTTGATTTATATATTGGTCACTTTATTAAAATGATTTTTATCTGTCTTCTTTATCTTTATGTGACAGCTGGAAACATTTGAATGGCATTTATGGCCCTTCTCTAGTTCTAACAGTGGGTGCTGCTCAGAGCACTTGAACATTCTTTGCTAATCTTGTCAGCAACATTCAGAGCCCTGGTATGCAGCTATAGTAAGTGCAGCTGGGAGCCCTCCAGTTTCTGCAAGGCAAAGATGTCTCCATTTTTACGTGGTTATAATCAATACCCATAAACCTGAATATGCCATAAGGGACAGTTGAAGCCTGAAACTAACCCTCAGGAGTGGTCTCCACTCCACAGGGAGGCTGGATCAGGCTCAGGACTGTGGGAATGGTGCTGGACCAGGGCTGCCTTTGCCAATAGTATGTAAACTGAGCTCCCTTCATTCCCACCCAGCCCAAATTCAGAATCTCTTACAGGAATGTTTGAATAGCTCTTGTTGTCTGTTCCCTTGAGCAGAACAAGACTAGGCTACTGCAGTGTGATGAGCAAAGCAGGGCAGGTTTTATATCCCCTCAGTCAGAGTGTAGAGGTGCTCATGAATTCCGTTTTTACTCTTTCAGACAGTACTATGCCTACCTCACCGACACACAGTGCAAGCGTGTAGGGACACAGTGCTGGGTGTTTGGGTGAGTATCTGTGATTTCAGGGGTTTCACAATGATTTGAGCCCCTAAAGTTCTTTGAGTAGTTCTTGTTAAGAGTTTTCCAGTGTAATTCCCCAGGAAAGAAGTTGATCAAGTCAGAAACTATTTCCAGCAGAACTCAGAGACCTTGCTTTACAAAATAAATTAGATCCAGTATGCATCTGTTGAATTTCTGTGAGCAAATTTATTTTGGTACATTATCCTATCCTGGGATGAGCTACACTTCATATTATTTCGACCTTAGACAGCCCCCATGAAACAGTTTATTGCATACCACAAAGTATAATTTTACTGCTCCAAGAATTCAGACACATGGTAGTAGATTGTGGGTACAAATGCTGTTTCTTAATACACTGTTTATTGTTTCACACTCCCTGTTTGCCCACCAAACTCCTTTATGGGTGAGCCTCTTTTCTGTGTCAGGTAAGTCACTCTGCTGTTTAAATACCAACAGTCTACTACATTATTTCACATCCAGAATTCAAGAGGGGTCTGGGTAAACTGATGTAGGAAGATGAGTTCCTGAGGTAGCCTAGGTTCAAGACCTAATCTAGGTTCTAATTAAGTGTGACAGTATAGAATAAATGACTTCAGGAAGAGTTAGAAATTATTGCACACATAGGTAAAACTTTTAAGCAAAATATAAAAGGAACTATCATGCAAAGATGATCCAAAGGTGAGCACTTTGACCTTGCCTTTCCTCTATCATTCTCCTGTGTATCTGAGTATAAGCATGCTATTATCATGAAGACTCCAAGAGTTTCCCTGTGCTTTTAAAGAATGAAAACGCAGAGGGCAGCTGGGTGCAATGGTGCATGCCTGTAATCTTAGTACACTAGGAGGCAGAGGTAGGCAGATCACTGTGAGTTCAAGGACAGCATGGTCTACAAAGTGAGTCAAAGACAACCAAGGCTACACAGAGAAACCCTGTCTGGGGGTGGGGGAGAATGCAGATACTCAAGTTAGAATTCAGTAAGTGCCTCTCCTCCCCTAGGAGGTAAAGAGCCTTTGTCACTAGTTTCTCCTGAGTCTGTAGGGTAAGTCCTTTTTCCTGCCCAGGTTGACTCCAGCTTCAAGAGTAATCAGGTAGATTGTTTCTTTTGTTTAGTGCTGTGTAGGAAGAAGTTACAGTTCCAGGATTCTGGCGAACTGTGACAAAGTACATCTCCTGACTTGACCTATTTAATCTCTTAGAAGGAGTTGTGTTGGCTGTTCTTCCTCTTGTCTATTGAAGGAATCTTTTCAGCAGTGAGCACTTTGTGCTCAGTTAGTAATTCCCCCTTGTGCAGGTTTTCCTTCATATTTACAAATATTCAGCAAACACCTCTCCATAGAAGTGAATCAGTTTACAAGTGGAAGGAGACATGGTTCAGACAGGTGGGTTTAATGTGACAGTTTCCTTTTAATTGCATATTCAAGAAGTATAGTCCAGATGGGTTGAAGAAACAGCAAAGTCCACAGGTCAACAGGCATGGCAAAAAGCACTGGTAAAAAGATGTGCCTTATGGAACAGTGATTGAAATAAAGTGCCAGGGTCTAGAGTAGTGGTTCCCTCAACCTGTGGGTCATGACCCATTTAGGGGGAGGTCAAAGGACCCTTTCACACAGGTCACATATCATATCACATATCACATACTGTTATGATTCATAACAGTAGCAAAATTACAGTTAGGAAGTAGCAACTAAATTTATGGTTGGGGGATCACCACAACATGAGGAACTGTAGGGTCGCAGCGTTTTTAAATGTTAAGAACCACTGGTCTAGAGAGATAGTTCCTCAGTTAAGAGCTCATACTGCTCTTACAGAGGACAGGAGTTCTGTTCCCCGCACCCATGTTGGGCAGCTTACAACTGCCTGTAGCCTGTAACTCCAACCTCAGTCACCTGTACACATACTTAAAACTATTAAGTATAAATCTTGAAAATACAAAGTCAAGTGCAAATGGGAGCTGTTCAGGAACTGAGACCTGGTAGAACCCAGGCTAAGAATAAAGAGTCTTGAATCGCCAGGTACTGAGTGTTCATCCCCCGCAGGCCTCTACCACTCAATTGCCCTTACATTATTTCCTCTCCCATCAAAATACAAAGCACTTAAGTGTATTATTTCCTTTAATAATTAGTAATGCTTTATGCCTTTTTGTTACTAATTTAGGAAAGACCCCAGACTTTAGCAGGATGTGGAGGAAAAGGAGTATCTACATCCCATACATAATGACATTTTATCTTTTTGGAAGGTGGGAAAAGACAGGGCAGAGGTCAAACAGAGCCACCCACCTCATATTTTCTTTCTACCATTTCACACATTTTTCTTCTGTGGGAGATATTTTGGCTCTTTGGGGCTGTTTGTTTTTGTTTTTTTTTTGTTTTTTTTTTATAGAAATATTAACTCTTAAAATGCTTTCGTGAGTTATTGAATTAACTAACTATAGATGTGCTAGATTATCTCCCTCAGTTGTAACCTAGGTCTGCCTTTTTGTTTTGTTTTGCATGTGTGTGAAGTATGCCTGTATTAGAATGTGTGCCTACATCTCTGTGTGGGTTCATATGCAGTTGTGCGTAGGTTCATATGCATGTGGAGGCCTGAAGGTGAGTCAGATGTCTTCTTCCGTTGCTTTCTACTTTATTCACTGAGGCATCTCTCAGTTGACCCAGAGCTTACTAATTGAGAGAGTCTAATTAGTCATCTGGCATCTAGGCTTTCCCCGTCTCTGTCTTCTGAAGGCTAGAATTAGAGGCAAACCTTATATGCTCAACACTTTTGGATGTTTTTCAGGTTTTGGGTACCTGAACTCCAGTCCTTATACTTTCACTGCAAGCCCTTTGCTGAGCCTCTCTTCCAGGGCCCACCATGCCTTTGTCACAGGCCTTGAATACCCTTCTCTGCTCTCACCCCATCACCTGCCTCTTTACTTCATCATCCTCTTATTATTTAACCTGTTTTCAACCTGCCATTCCCCACTCCTCAGCATGAGAATATCTCTCTGACATCTCAAGAACTCTAACAGTAGCCTTTAAGTGATTTTAGTGGCTGATTTTGTTTCCTTAGATCACATCTTGCCTCAAATCTAAAGGTATATAGACAGGGATCTAGACACAGAACCGATTGTCCCCATTCTCCTCCCTTTGGTTTCCTGAGGTCAGGAAGTCTTAGAGCACAGTCATAGCTTTCTCTCTTAGGCTCAGCGAAACACTTGCTTCCTCCAAAAAAGGTCTTGAGTCTTTCCAGCCAGAACTAGAAGCCCATTCCTGAACTCCAGGAGAACTGCCTGGTTTCCTGGGTGATGTGACAAGTTAAAATAGAAAACACTGGTCAAGTTTCCATTTTAGGGGGTGGTTCTACAATTGTACTCTGAGGATCAGTTCCTGTAAGTATCATCCAGAAGTGCAGAAACAGGTTTGCTTCCTCTGCTGATTAATGAATTAAAAACAAGAAAAGTTTGAAAGTCAATCAAAACCAAAGTATATTTAAGAAGACAATTTTATTAGATTTTAAAAGAAAAAAATAAAAACAGGCCAGCTATAACTCTTAGCAGCTTCCCAAAGGAAAAAATGGAGAAAAGAAGGAAAAACCCATGATGGAAGAGTTAAGGCAAAGTGGGAGGTTGGGTACATAACAGACAGGAGGGTTTAGAAACAGTACAAGGAATCCCAAAATCCAGGAAAAAAAAAAGGTGGTGGTGGGGGACCTATTAGATTCTAACTGGCATCTCAAAGAGAAAGGAAAATTACATGGAAAGTTCAACAGACTCAAAGAATTTTATAGTGGCTGGTAGAAATTGTGCTAGGAATAGAAAAGAAAGTCTGGAAATTCTGGAAAAGAAAGTCCGCTGCTTCACTAAAGGCATTAGTCCACCTATCTCTTTAACATGGCGAATAATAGTTTTACGGTGCCTTGTTTTGGGTAGCTTTGAATGTTAACTCTCAAGCCAGGCCAGAGGAAAAGTCCCTTAATGGACCTTATTATTGATTACAGTTGCCCACATAGCTGTGGTGTTGATGTGGTATCCTCAGAATCTAAGAGTAGGTTCTGTTGACAAGACAAAAGCCCTTTATAAAAGCTCAGGTTGGGCTTGTACACTCAGTTTACTCAAATCTGGAGGTTTCCTGCCTCAGTTCCACTAATAACCTCACACACTGTCGTGCTCCGTTAGCTGAGGTACTCCTTACCCTTGGCCTTATCTTAACATTATCCTTTTTGTACCCAGTGGATCTAGCTGCCGAATGGAAGAATGTGAGTGAGTCAGAAGACCTGGACTAACTAGGTCCGGATCTCCAGTGTCTGTCCCTAGGCGGAGGGCCTCAGGCAATTCCAGTGTTTATTTGCCTTTCAACTTTGTAACACCAAGATCAGCAGGTATCAAAGATTCAAGAGATGGGGGCACTAGCTGAGATCCATCTGGCTATATTATCTGCCTACCTCCTTAAGCCTAGAAAAGAACACATACTTATATTTGAACTGAGTAAAGGGAAGTGTCCACCTCAAGGCCTCCCGAGGTAGATGTGAGGTAAGGAGTATCTCAGTGAACAGGCTTCCACTATGCCAAGCCCAAACTAATGCCATTTGAGTCTTAGTAGGAAAGCTATGCTAACGTTTTAGAAGGTTGTTGTTGCTTAGGTATCAGTCTGTCCAGTGGGTTGAAAAGAGTGGCTGGTGTTGGAATGAGTTCCTGCGACTAGAACTAACTGCATCCATTCTCACCACTTCTCACCACCTTCTGCTGATCATCATGCCAGACACGAAAGGAGATGAGTTCTGAGATCTTTTTAGGTGACACTTGGATAGAGTGATACAACACAAGATCCACCAACCTGAACCTCCATGTCAGAATGTGAGTTGATCTCTTCTGGATCATACTCAGGAACATCTTTGAGGCAGAGTTGGGGCTCCAGGACAACAGATAGTTACAGGTTCACCTAGCATCTGGATTTCCCCAGAGCAGCTTCTTTGACAGCCTTGAATTTGGGGACCTTTGTTTTCTTACTCTACTTGCCAGGGTATTATGGCCAATTCAGTTAGGAGCCAGATGATTTCTAGCAACTAAACAATTTCATGTTTATTTTTAATAGTCTTTTCCTTTGAGGTGAGTAAGCCCCTCTGTTTATATTGTTTATATATGTTACATATGTTTATATGTGCATGAACATGAGCCAAGGCAAAAAGCATATCAGCTTTCTGTGTAGATACTCACCTTTTTTCTTTTAGCCCTTTTTTTTTTTTTTTTTTTTTTTAATTCATTCACTTTACATTCCAATTTTAGCCCCCTACCTCCTCCTGGTCTTACCCTTTCTCCCTTTTCCCCCTATTCCAACTCCTCTACCCCTCAAAACAGCCCACCCCAGCAGTGGAAGTGGCATCACTGAGCACATCCTTTTCCACAGTGGCCTGGGAAGGCAGCTCTGCACCAGGGGAAAGTGATTGAAAAGCAGGCAAGAGACCTTATGTCAGAGACAGCCCCTGCTTCCCTTCGTAGGGAACCCACATAAAGACCAAATTGTCCATTAGATACATATGTATAGGGACCCTAGGTCCAGTCCATGCATGGTCCTTGGTTGATGCTTCTGTCTCTGCACTCAGCCCAGTTTTGGTTGTGAATCTCTGCATCTGTCTCAACCCTCTGCTGGGTGGAGCCTCTCAGAGGACAGCTATGCTAGGCTCCCTTCTGCAAGCATAGCAGAGTATCGTTAATAGTGTCAGGGGTTGGCTCTTTCCCATGGGGTTGTTCTCAGGTTGGGCCAGACAGGTTGGCCATCCCCTTAATTTCTCCTCTGTCTTTATCTGCACATGTTGTAGGCAGAGTAAATTTTAAGTCAAAGTTTTTGTGTGTGGGTTAGTGTTCCCTTCCCTCCACTAGGAGTCCTGTCTGGTTTGATGATGTCCTCTTCAGTCTCCGTGACCCCCACTACTAGGAGTCTCAGCTAGATTCGCCCCCATATCTTCCCAGGAACTTAACCTGTCATAGGTCTCAGAGATGCCCCTGCCCAGTTTCTCTTCACTCTGTAGGCCCTCTCTCCTGCCTGCTCTCCCCACATCTGATCCTTACCTTCATTTCACTCAGAAACACCTCTCCTATTTTCCTTTCTAAGTGAGGTTCAAGCATCCTCCCATGGGTCCTCCTTGTTACTTAGTTTCTTGGGGTCTATGAATTATGGTTATCCTATACTACATGGCTGCTGTCTGCTTACAAATGAGTACATATCATGTGTGTCTTTCTGGGTCTGTGTTACCTCCATTTGCCTGCAAATTTCATGATTTCCTTGTTTTTAATAGCTGATAGAGTATTCAATTGTGTAATTGTACCACATTTATTTTAATACATTCTCTTGTTGATGGACATCTGGATTGTTTCCTTTTTCTGGCTATTAAGAATAAAGGCGCTATGAACATAGTTGAGCAAATGTCCTTATATAGTGGAACAACTTTTGCTCCAGGAGTGGCGTGCATGGGTATTGAGGCAGTGCTATTCCTAGTTTCCTGAGAAAGCACAGGATTGGTTTCCCAAAGTGGTTGTACAAGTTTTGTATTCTCATCAGCAATGGAGGATTGTTCCCCTTTCTCTACCTCCTTGTCAGTGTGTGCTGTCGCTTGAGTTTTTGGTCTTAGCTATTCTGAGGGGTGTAAGATGGAGTCTCAGAGTCATTTTGATTTACATTTCCCAGATAACAAGGGATGTTGAACATTTCTTTAAGTGCTTTTTACCCATTAAAGATTCCTCTACTGAGAATTCTTTGTTTAGCTCTGTATTCCATTTTTAAACTGGATTATTTGGTTTGTTGGTGTTTAATTTCTTGTTTCTGTAATTTCTTACTTTCCAGCTTGTATCCCTCCTATAGTTGTTTTATTATTTTAAATAGAACTTTAAGTACTGTGTTGAAGAAATATAGAGAGAGTGGGCAGTCTTGTCCCTGATTTTAGTGGAATTGCTTTGAGTTTCACTCCATTTAATTTGATGTTGGCTATTTGCTTGCTGTATATTGCCTTTATTATGTTTAGGTATGGGTCTTGTATCCTTGATTTCTCCAAGACTTTTAACATGAAGAGGTGTTGGATTTTGTCAAAAGCTTTTCAGCATTTAATGTGTGATGATCATGTGGGTTTTTTTTTCATTCAGTTGTTTTTTGTTTTGTTTTGTTTTTTTAATAAGGTAGATTACATTGATGGAATTTTGTATGTTGAACTATCTCTGCATCTCTGGGATGAAGCCTACTTGATCATGGTGAATGATGTGTTTGATGTGTTCTTGATTTTGGTTTGCAAGTATTTTATTGAGTATTTTTTCATCAATGTTTGTTGTTTAAAAGAAAGAAAATTCTAACCATTCCATTTTACCAATAACAATCCAGGAGCCAGATGCTGGGGTGAAAATCTGCTAGCTCAGGTCTAGATGGAAAAAACTGAAGAGTCTCACCAGCTCAGCTGACAGCCCAGGAGCAAAAGGCACAAAACAAAACAAAACAAAAAACAAAACTGAAGGCCAAAGGCTTGCTACTTCAAAGCCCAAAAAGCCAAGGGAGCTAAGGAGCTAAAGCCAGAGCTTGAGCTAACAGCCTTTTTTCCTTCTCCATGCTGTCTTAAATATCTCTCAACTCAAAGTCATTCCTACTTTTTATTCTTTGTCAGCTGCTTTCTTGTTCCTCCTCTTGACTGCTGGCTGCCTAGTCACCCAAGATCTCTCTATAATGTTAGAGCATCATCTTCATCCTTCTAGCTTAGAATATCTGACAGTCTTTTCTGTGAAACAGGTATTATGAAGGACTTGCCTACTTTGTCCTTGTAAAGACTAGCAGTTGACTTTCCTGCATCCAGTTTGTCCAGCATTCCGTCTGCAGTAGAAACAAGGGCATTCCTTGCCCACTGACTGACTTGCCACGTATGAAGCCATCTCCTAAAGGAGAACTTTTTGGTAGTTTTCATTTTCTTTGAAGTCAAAAACCAGGAGTCGACATGTTTCTTTGTCAAAAGATTCTCAAATTAATGAAATATCTTTAAATGCCATAAGATCTCTGAGGTTTTTGAAGACCATCTATATCTATCTCTAGTATATCTGAATTACTTGTTTCTAGCTATATACTGACATAGAAAACATCTATGTTTACCTAAAATAGTACCTAACAAAACCACAAATATGATTCACTATTAATTTCCATTTCTTAATTATCCTAAACAATATATGAGAGTAGCTTTCAAAAGAACTAGAGCTTCACATTGCATTAGTAAGAATTATATAAGTACAATGCCTTAAAAAGAGTTGATACATAGTATGCGTAACCAAAATATAACCTTAATTTTGTATCAATATGCAAAGATCTATGAGTAGATTCAATAATCTACCCTTTTTTCCCTGTTGTTCCTATATTATTTCTATAAATGTTAATGAGTGAAATAGGTCTGAAATTTTCTTTCTTTGTTGAGTCTTTGTGTGATTTTAGGCATCAGGGGGGACTGTGGCTTCACCGAATGAGTTTGGAAATGTTCTTTCTCTATTTTGTAGAATAGTTTATAATAATACCAGTAGTTTATTTTGTAGAATAGTTTATAATAATACCTATAGATTATTGGTATTAGCTCTTCTTTGAAAGTTTGGTAGAATTCTGCACTAAAACCATCTGGCCCTGGGCTTGTTTGGTTTGGTTTGGTTTGGTTTTGATTTTGATGACTGTGTATATTTCCTTAAGGGTTATAAGACTGCCCAAATATTTTACCCGACCTTGATTTAACTTTGATAAGTGAAATCTGTAAAGAAAACCATCTATTTCATTTAGATTTTCCAATTTTGTGGAGTACAAGCGTTTGAAGTAACATCTAAAGTTTCTTTCGATTTTCTCAGTGTTTGTTGTTATGTCCCCATTTTCACTTCTGGTTTTTAAATTTAGATACTGTCTCTGTATTTTGGTTAGTATCACTAAGGGTTTGTCTGTCTTGTTGGTATTCTCAATGAACCAGCTCTTGTTTTTGTTGATTCTTTGAATTGTTCTCTTTGTTTCTAAGTTATTATTTCGGCCATGAGTTTGATTATTTCCTACCATCTACTCCTTTGTGGCGCGTTTATTTCTTTTTGTTCTAGAGCTTTTAGGTGTGGTTTTAAATTGCTAGTGTGCGAACTTTACAATTTCTTTATGAAGGTACTTAGTGCTATGAACGTTCCCCATAGCACCTTTTTTTCATTGTGTCCCATAAATTTGGGTATGTTGTGCCTTCATTTTCATTGAATTCTAGAAAGTCTTAATTTTATTTGTTATTTCTTCTCTTACCCAGTGGTCATTGAGAGTTACTCAGTTTCCACGAGTTCACAGGTATTCTCTTCTTCCTGTTGTTGAACTCTAGCTTCATCTATGATGGTCAGATAAGATACAAGGAGC
The DNA here is from genome assembly GCF_907164565.1 of Psammomys obesus. Lineage (NCBI taxonomy): Eukaryota > Metazoa > Chordata > Mammalia > Rodentia > Muridae > Psammomys > Psammomys obesus. The sequence goes on from NW_026585644.1 coordinate 58,076,731, forward strand.
TATTTCAGGCTTCTTGTATCTGTTGAGGTTTGCTTTGTGACCAGTATATAGTCAATTTGGGAGAAGGTTCTGTCTGCACATCCATTCACAGATTAAACACATCCAAGATTAAACACAAAAAGTACAAAAGTCAAAATAGAGACAGTAAAAATGAATCCAAAGAGAAGACAAAGGAGGCATAATACAAGACTGAGAACCTCACATGACTGGTGTGACATCTCATGTTTTGCCCTGCATGGGAAAATATTCAGATAGTTCTGTAGGAATCTTTCCTCTCTCTTGCACCCGCCACATTCTAGACCAGGATCCCAAAAGACTAGAGTATGGGAGACCTCTGTAGATGCTTGCTGCTTTTCTCAGTTCACTCTGATAGTCCCTAAAGCTGAAAGCATGCCTCAGAGCCTTCAAATTTCTCAAGGTGTACATCTTCTGAGGCAGCCCTTCAGCCCTGGAGTCCAGAGTCTGGCTTTAGAATTTGGGTGGGAGTCCTGCCTAGTTAGAGGGTGTTCTCTTCACTCTCCATAACCCTTTCTACTAGGAATCTCAGCTAGAGTCACCCCCATATCCTCCCAGAAGCCTACCGTGTCTTAGGTCTCTAGCTTTTCATAGAGATCTCCTGCCCATGATTTCTCTTCTCTCTGTAGGTGCTCTGTCCTCAAATAATTCTAACCCCAGGCCTGGTTACCACCCTCATTTCTGTCTGTATTCCCTTTCCTACTTGGTTCCCTTTCATCAGCCACTTCAATTGTCTTATTTTATTTCTGCTTGTGAGTGAGATTTAAGCATACTCCCTTGGGCCTTCCTTGTTACTTAGCTTCTTTGGGTCTGTGAATTGTAAGTTTATCCTGTACTATATGACTAAAATCTGCTTATAAGTGAGTGCATACTGTGTGTGGCTTTCTGGGTCTGGGTTACCTCACTCAGGATGCTCTTTTCTAGTTACATCCATCTGCCTACAAATTTCACGATTTCCTTGTTTTTAATACCTGAATAGTATTCCATTGTATAAATGTACCACATTTTATCTTTATCCATTCTTCAGTTGAGGGACATCTAGGTTATTTCCACATTCTGGCTATGGGGAATAAAGCTGCTGTGAACATTGCTGAGCTTATGTCCTTGTATAGTAGAGCATTTTTTGGTTATATGCCCAGGAGTGGTATAGCTGGTTCTTGAGGTAGAGCTATTTCCAGTTTTCTGAGAAAAGCCAGGTTGATTTGCAAAATGGTTGTACGAGTTTACATTCCCACCAGCAATGAAGGAGGATTCCCCTTTCTCCACATCCTCACCAGCATATGTTGTCACTTGAGTTTTTGATCTTAGCCATTCTGAGGGTTGTAAGATGGAATCTCAGAGTCATTTTGATTTGTGGTTCCCTGATGACTAAAGATGTTGAGCATTTCTTTAAGTGCTTCTCAGCCATTAGCCATTCTTTTGTTGAGAATTCTTTTTAGCACTGTACCTAGTGGAGGGATGCGAAAACCAACCCATTCACAAAAACTTTAATCCAGAATTTACCCGGCCTACAAAATGTCCAGGGTAAAGATTGAGCAGAGTCTGAGGGAATGTCCAAACCAATGCCTGGCCAAACCTGAGGCCCATCTCATGGGAGAAAGCCAACCCCTGACACTATTAGATGATATTGTTCTGTGCTCATAGACAGTAGCCCAGCATAGCTGTCCTCTGATAGTCTCTACCCAGCAATATATCGAAACAGGTGCTGAGACTCATAGACACGCATTGGGTGAAGTGTAGGGAGTCTTGTGGAAAAGTTGGGGAAAAGGATAGAAGGACCTGGAGATGACAGGAGCTCCACAAGAAGACCAACAGCCAACTAACCAGGGCCCAGAGGCTCTTGCAAAGACTGAAGCATCAACCAAGGACCACACATATCCTGGACCTAGGCCCTGCACACAGATGTAGCAGATGGGTAGCTGAGGGTTCATGTGGATCCCCTAGTTAGAAGAGGGACTGGTGGCGAACTCTGACATGGACTCTGTTGCCTGCTTATTAATCACTCCCCTCTCTCAGGGCTGTCTTGCCACGCATCAGGGGAAGAGAATGAGTTCAGTCCTGATTTGACGTGATCAACTGTGGTGGTTTGGTATGAATGGTGGGGTGCTTTTTCTGAGGAATAGGAGAGGAAGGAAGAGGGGGAGGGTGAACCAAGAAGTGAAGAAGGAGGGGCCTATGATCGGAATGTAGAGTGAATAAATAAGTAAATTTTTTTAAAAAAGAATTTCAGTAGGAGTTCTGAAGACCTCCAGAAAATGTTAATCCCACCAGGCAAGAACAAGACCACTATCATAGTTTTAAGCCAAATTTGAAGCAAGCTTGATTTTTACTGGGGTACATCCAAGAGCAAGCCAGCAACTGCCTCCTAAGCAGGATTAAAGAGAGCAGCCTTGAGTCCATTTCTTTTTAACTTTTTATTGATTCTTTTTGAATTTCACATTTTGCACCCCAATCCCACTCATCTCCCTATTCCTTCATATCTACCCTCCACCCTTGCAACCTCCTCACCAAAATAAAAATAAGATAGAATTAAAAAAAAAAATCTTTGTGGAGTCTGTAGTGTGTCATCCCCTTTTTTTCCATACATCTCTACTTACATATGTTCATTGCAATGAGACATGGTCTGTTTTGAGGCCTCTGGCTTCTGCTACACCACCTATACTCAGTTCTTTCAGGGACTCCTCCCAGAAATTCTGCAGGTTTGCATCTGCATGACTGGCCCTTACACTTGCTCCAGCAGACCATAGGTAGGGTAGACTTTGGGGTGGGTCCTACTCAAAGCCCTGGATCTAAGCCTAGGAAGCAACTGAGTTAGTTGGTTAGCTTGTCAGCTTTCCTGTGTCCACACCAACAAGGTGAGCTCTTCAGGACTGTGCCAGCTAGCTCGCCAGTGCCACAGCTAGCAAGTTACAGGGTCAGCTGTCCTGCTCTCATGTCCTCTAGCCAGCTCAACTATGCCTTCACCATCAGGGCCAGAGCTCTACTGTGCTGCAGAGGAGAGATGCAAATCTTGGAAGTTTAAGGAATAAAATCACAAGTAGTTGTTGCAAAACAGGTTTACAGAAAAGAGACAATGGAGCAATAAGAAAAATCTCAACAAACCCTATGTGGTTGCTCTGTGGTTAGAGAGGGTGATTGGGGAGAGTTAGGAAGAATCAGAGTGCTCTCAAAAACAAGTAAAGGTCATGGATTGGAGCAGGTTAGCCTCCAGTAAACAGACTTAAAAACAGCAACTCAGCTCTTACGCTAAAAAGAAACTTTTAAACAATGCTGTATAATTGCTCCTGCCTTTAAAATGAAGTCAGGCAGGAATCTGGACTCAAGCTGTTGTTTTCTTACTGAAATGTATCCATGTGCACAGATAATGGTATAACTGAGGCTTCTTATGTCCTGGAGATGCTAGCGTTTAAAAGAACCTGCAATTCTTTATAAAGTGCATTGCATAGATTTTGATCACCATTTAAAAGCAAAATAGAGGGCTAGAGAGATAGCTAAGCATTTAAGACTATTGACTGGTCTTCAGAGGACCTGGGTTTGATTCTTGTCTATACATAAGCAACCCATGACCAGCTGTAACTCCAGTCTCAAGAGATACGAGGCCCTCTTCTGGTTTCCACAGACACAGACATACATGTAGGCAAAACACCTATGTATATAAAATAAAGTAAAAATGAAGCAAAATGGAAAATGATCAAAGTAGATGTTAAGGGACAAATTACAATTTAGCAAAAAATCATAACTTGCTCTTATTTTTTAGATTTGGGGAAGAGTTATTCTGTAAAGTAGGATAAGTATTCCAATAAACTGAGGGTTATAGGTTCATTTTAATTAAAATTAAAGGGTGAGGAGAAAGCAGAAACAAAGAATAGAAAGGTAAGTTATCTCAGCATTATGCTTCTTTAATATAAAGATAAGGAAACAGACTCATTTACTGTTGAGACTAGGCAACTTAACTTTTTTAATAGGGTTAGGTAGAGAGAACTTCCTCAGGCTTATAAAATTGGCCTATTTGGCATATTTTGCATTTTTTTAATCTCCGTTTCCTGTTTCTTAATTCATATAATTACCTTGGTTTCTATTTGATGACATGGAACTTCAACATGAGTGACTCCATGCTGACTTTTAGCCTGCTCTATTGGGACCTGAGGCAAGAGCTTAGTTGAAAATAATGGCCTCCTGCAATTTTTATTTAATGAGGGCTGCAATTATTTTATGAAGCTTCTGTTTAAATGGTGTAGGTGTGTGTGTCTATTCAAAATGGTTTGTTGCCAGAATTAGCTGTGTGTGTTAGTACTTTTCTCATTATTGTAACCAAGAGACTGACAAAGCAACTTAAAGGAGAAGGATTTCTTCTGTCTCATACATTGAGGGTGCAATCTATCACAGTGGGGAAGGTGGGTAACAGATGTGTTAAGGGTCTGGTCACAAGAGCTCACATGTGGACCAAGAAGCAAAAAGTGGATATAAAGTGGAGCTAGCCATAAACCTCAAGGCTTGTCTCCCAGAGATCTGCTTCTTCCATTGAGGCCCCATCTCCTAAAGATTCCATAGTCTCCTAAAACAGCACTGCCAGCTGGAGATTAAGTATTAGTATATAACCACAAGCTTGTTGAGGGGGATATTTTACATGTATATTGTTAACATCGTGCTTTGTTGAAAAAGAATTCAAATCTGAGTGAACAATCAGAACTGTCCATGTGTGTTCTATATAACCCTCACCTCACTGATTCTTACCTCCAATCTCTGAGCCTTAATAAAGGCCTAGTACTTTTCTTTAATGTTTAAACTAAAGTAATCATGGAATATTTGGATGTGTTGTTAATATTTTTATTGTTGTTCTTAGCAAAATTGCTTAAATTAAAGGGATGATACAGGGCTTATATTATAGAGATATTTAATCCAGAGACTCTTGAAAGACTGAGAGAGAATGTGGGTAATGCCTTCAAGTATTGACAGACTCCATGAGAGGGCTCTGTGTATGCGAAGGCCTATGTGAAAACAGCAGCAGAAGGGGAAGGAAGGCAGTACCCAGCCCTGTAGCAAGTGGACTCTCACCAGAAAACTGAACTACCTCTCAAAGAAAGTGGGCTATCTGTGCTTCAAAGGGTTTTCTTAAGTCGGCACAAGGGTCAATTCACAGGTGATGCTAGGTGTTTCTAAGTACTGCAAAAGGAAGGAGTCAAGAAAAGAAGAGGGAAAAAAATATTTCCAGTGCAAGTGCAGTGGGGAGGAACAATTTTTGTAAAGTGCCTGCTACCACTGTCTGGAGCAGAAATCTTGACCATTTGTGTCTCAGCTGTTGTGTGTTTCTAACAATGGGCATGCTCTAATAAGGTGAACTAACATTGAACTTCTTGCTCTTTGTCTGCTTAGGGTCATTGGCTTCCTGGAAGCTATTGTTTGCATAAAATTTGGACAAGATCTCTTCTCTAAGACCCAAATACTCTACGTTGTACTTTGGCTTCTTTGTGTGGTAAGTCGTTACTCTCACACCCCAAAGTGTTACCTGGACTCCCTAGCTGTCTTTAAGGAAATAGAAATACAAAAATTAAAGTTCTCGTGTACACCAAGTTTTCCTTAGATGTTCATAGACATTTTTAAAATAACTTAAGATTGGACGATAGTCTAAAAGTTTAATACTAAGACACAGTCATATAGCATCTAAAATGGGTCACCTTAGCCATTCCAGATATGCCCTCACCAGATGTACCATGTATGTGTTTATTTGCTTCTGGGAATGTGTTTATATGAGTTGAAATTTTGAGGACTTTGAGGAAACAACAAGGACAGTTTGCATGCCCTCTCCTGCATCCTATCACTGTGGCTTTTATAGTATTACATATCACTATCCATGGGTATAGACAAACTGGCATCACATCTGATTTTAGAGGCAATCAGACCTCAGATCTTCTGCCCTGTAGGCCACACTTATACCCCAGAGAGGTATCCACTCTGCAGAAAAAAGCCCAGAGTGGCATCAGCCCAGAGCACCATCCTTTTATTTATGTTCTTTACTCACTTTTTGAACTGAAATGTTTGAATTTTGACTAGCTTAATTGTATTCAGGTTTTCTACAGAAACCATAGATGTTTTGAGTTCATGAGTGCAGTGGTCTTATCATATTAAGAAGACAGTATTTTATCCTGTCTTTCCTGACCTTAGACTTCATATTTTTAAAATTTCTGTTCACTCATCCCAAGTGGCTGCCTTGCCTATCAAGTCTCTTTTGCTCTATAGCATTTCCTTTTGTCCCTAGTCCACCTTCCTTTGCACTTTGAGGGAGAAATCTTCTGTCCTGTAGATTCTCTTATTGTCTTACCAGCTTAATCCTGTCTTATAATTAAACACACATTTTTTTTTAACTTTGTCTAAGGTGTTTTTTGTTTTTGTTACTTTCACAATGTCTATTTTTAGGGTTGTAGGTTAGAAATCCTGCCTGTACCAGAACACCTTGTGTCTTGCTCTGCCTTCCCTTATCTTGAGCAGTAACAGGGAATTAATAATTAATTAGTTAAAGTACAGAATTCATTTATTTTTCTATTCTGAAATGATTAGAAGAAAGAGTAGGTGGGGGAGGAAAAGGTTAAGTCTGATCTTCTTGCGTTGTTCTCTGGCATGGTCACTTCAGATTTGAACTGGAATATGACCTGTCTGCATGTCTTCTCACCTTACCTGCTATAGGATAGCCATGGGGCCACTGAGAGGATAAGCCACGGTGCCCCCAGTTGTGGTAGAATATACTTCTTACCACAGTGCATAAGTGCATCATGGGCCAGCCAGCCATCATATCATATCTGCCATTTCTAAAACTGACCCCATGTAATAGAATGGACTTTGTTTATGTCTTCCTCCACAACATTATACTTTGTGAGTACAAAGAAGTTTAATCATCTTTTTTGTCCCAATGTCATAAGTACATAAAAGGAGTCTTAGCAAGTATGTGAAGAACGAGTTGGAGAGGCAAAGACTATCCAGGCAAAGGATTGTATAAACATGGGACTATGAAGCGTGCCCAGTGCCTTAGGGTGATGGTAGCCTGTTTTGGGGAGTGAGAGCAAAGAGAGAGCACTGAAGTGGATAGGAGTTGCCTACGTAGGAAGGGCAATGCATATTTGTAGTTGCTTCTTCTAGGATCTGTAAGTGATAAAACAGTGTTGTCTGATTTTTGTCACAGAGAAACACTGTGCAGGATGGGATCTGGAAGGAAAATGTTAAATTAGAGTATGTTGCTGGGTCCTAGTTGACAAGCAAAGCAGAGGCATTGGAGTACAAGGAAAGGGCTAGTTAGGTTTGTTAGTTGTTCAGGAGATAACTGCATAGGACACTGTTGCTCTGTAATTACCCAGAAGGGACTTGAAGGCAATTCCAGGGTTTCTCCAGGGTTTCTAGATTGTGCTAACAACAGGCCAGGGCACATGAGAGCATCCCGTGACAAGAAGAGGTAAACAGTTCTGAGTTGAGGTTGAATTTACAGATGAAGGCATCCTGTCTCATTGCTTGCCTCACTGGAATTCTCAGCTGCTCACTATCATTTAATATGGCTTGTTCAGGAGTGATCTGACCCAACCTGTCCCTATGTGGAACTAGGACATGCCAGGAAATTTTAGGAAGAGTTAGAAGACATTCCAGAGGGAGTTGAGATGCTAGCCAAGGATGGGATTCCATGGAGCAACTGGATTTAATAGGTCAAGTATAGCATCTTATGGCAGCCATAAGATGACAGTGAGACTCTGAAGACAGGCAGAGTCCCTGATTGACATGATCACGCATGACAGACATAGAGAGAACTCAGCTTGACCTTTACAACTGCATCATGTAGAGATCTGGTAGTTTGGATATGCATTGGCTTCCATTACTGTGACAAATATCTGAGGTCAGTTCAAAAGAAATGTTTACTTTGGCTCAGAGTTTTGGAGGCTTTAGTCTGCAATCATGCAACTCCATGGTGTTAGCACATTAAGAACAAAGCATGCTTGCCTGAAGCCAGATGTGAAAGAATGTATTCTGGCCTGTTCCTCTATGTCCTCAACATTTGCTGAGTATCTCTGAAGTCTGTGCCCTGCTAAGATCCCCAAAGAAAGGAGTCTCAATGCTCCAGTTGCTGCCCCCTTCTTTACCAAGGAGGTTACAATAGAGGCATGGTAACAAGAGAACATGAAACCCAATGCATATGCAAGCCAGCAGATCTCTGTGTGATGGAATTTTAAGACATGGGAAGGAGAAACTCATTAGTACCTTTATGGGTCGTCTCTGGTGACCTAACACCTTCTACTGGGCTCTGCTGTGTGGAGGTTCCTACCACCTCCCAGTTGCAACAAGCTGTGAACCAAGGTTAAAATGGACCTCTATGGACATTCAAGACCCAAACCATAGCAAGACCCCACTGCCTTGCATATTTCACAACCAAAAAGAATGGAAACAGGATTCCAACACTTCATAGCACGGCCTTTATTAAAGAACAAGATTGATCCCCTTGTCAGAAGTGAGATGATCTCTGTAATAAGAGAGCAGTAAGTTACACCATAGTAGTCAGAGAAATAAAGACCCTAATTATTCCCTTTGATTGGCAAGGCACCACACACAACTTAAGATTAATGTGGAAGCAAGCATCTCATGTGCTGGCTAATAAAGCTGTCAAATAATCATCATACATTTTAATGTGCATTACCTTACTATGAAAGCCACACTGGATTGTGCACACTCAACTGCTGCCACACCCGTGGGTACAGACTGCCTGGCTTTCATCCAACAGAGTTCTCTGTTCTCCTTCCCTCATCCCTCTTTAAACAAAATTTGTGAAATTGCTATTTTAAATCCAGACGTTGATATTTTAAGTATGTACTTGCCTATATTTCCACAGGTATGATTGCAAACCCATAAATTACAAGCTTTTGTCCCCTGAACTGAGTAGAAAATGGTCCTCTTGTACCGAGGTAAAATAGTAGATTTGAGAACCACAGCAGGCCCTTTGTGTGGTGGTCATGATGATAAGCACCTTTCCTTTGCCACCTGCCTGTGTTTGCCTGGTCCCTATGCAAAGCCAGCTCTACCTGCTGTTTCCTGTTGGAGGGAGCCCCAGCTGCAACCTGAAAGCACAAGCTGTCAGGAAAGGAACCACTTACACACCTGCCCTCTGATGGTCAGAATCAACAATGGCAGGCCAATGGAAGCATTACCTTCCTCTTCTCAGACTCATTTGACAGCCATTGCTTTGGGAAAGAGGTAAAAACCCTAGCACATACAGAGGCTCACATAGAGTACATTTCTGCTTTTGCTATTCTTTCCCTTCCATGACAAATGGCAAATTTAATGTTAATATATGTGAGAAAATTTGGAGAAGTATTAGAATATGCTGGAGGTTAGAAGTCATTTACATTTTGTAACTAATATATTATTCACTCATTGCATAGTTTTTTGATGTAAGAGAATGTGAACTTCTCTTTAAAACTCCATCATATTGAGATCTGCTTGTTGGCATATGGATTAGGTTTCATGTTTTTTGTCACCATTTCTCTATCACAATCACCTGGGTAAAAGTGGGCACCATCTGGAGTACTGAGGGTCCCTTTTTTGAAGTTTTAGGAGGACATTCACTTTAGAGACACTTAACAAATGTTTCTGACGTGAAGGAACTGGCGGAGCTTAGGGTACAGGCCGTAGGGATGGGCCATCACAATTCTGCTACTCTCACTTGCCTGTGCTTCACCTACCAGATTGCATCTGTACAGAGTGGGTATGGCAGGAGTCTGCTGTTCCTGTGATGCCTTTTTTTTTTTTTCTCAGTGAATAGAGGAGCACTATGGAGGGATGGAAATGGACAGATGTAAAGATATAAACTCAGTATCTGATTAGATCAATAACATCTTTAAATCTAGGACCCAACCTAACAAGAAGCCTATGTTTTGCTTCCAGTTTTTCTCTATGCCACCTGTGTCCCTGGAAGGCATTCGACTCTCTGAGCTTTCCTTCCCTTCTGTTAATGTTGGAAGTGACTTAAGAATCTCTGAAATGTAGGTGGGTAGCTGGGTGTGGTGGTGTAGACCTTTAATCCCAGCACTCAGGAGGCAGAAGCAGATGGATCTCTGTGAGTTCTACAAAGTGAATTCAAGACAGCCAGGAAAACCCTGTCTTGAAAAACCAAGGGGTGGGGGGAAAGATGAATCTCTGAAGTGACCTTTTAGATCTAAAGCTATGATTCTCAGAAAGAACTAAAATTATTCTCACAGGAAGAAAAGGTCCCACCATTATTTCATAGTTGTCCCTATGGTTAGGATGAGGTGATAGGTAATGATAAGTATCCACAGACAATGGTGTGAGACAGACTAGGTATGACGGATGGTGTGGTCAGGTATTCTAGAGTGTGGGCTGTTTTTGTTTGGCTGCTTTGGTTTACTCCACTTACATCTGGAATGTTAAGATTCCTCTTTCAGGACCTTCTTGCCCTTCTCGTACATGCTTTTCTCCTGATCCTCTTGTTCCTTCTCTCCTTTCCTACTCAGTCTGGGAAACCAGAGACTTGCCCTAAGCTTGTTTTTATTTTTTTTTTTTTGATACATTTTAAAATTTGGATTCTCAATTTTCATAAAAGATAGGATCCATCATCCCCTAGCCATCCATTAGCCATCAAGTCTACATTGGCAGTGTACTTGCACAGTATATGCATTTGCTCCCATAGCATTTAAATCATATGTAGATAAAAAACAAATACTGTGTAACTTGTTTTTAGGGAGTGATGGTGAGAATTTTAAAATCGTTATATTCAGTGCCAGTACTTTTTTTTTCCTCAAAATATTTCTGAGCCAGTCTGTTGACCCTGAGGATAAAAAAACTTCTGGATGCAGAGATCTATACTTTTGTCCTTTTACTAGAATCTCATTTAAGGTATGCTACATGCTTGATGAACAGTCAAGTCTGAGGTAAGAGATGCCTGGCCTCTGGGTAACTACTGACTTGGTTCTCATCTCCCTCAGGTTCTTACAAAGTATTTTCAATCTCTTTTTTTTCCTGCCTACAAAAGCAGCAGCAGTAAGGGTCAAGGTTGGGGCAATTAGCACCAAAAAGCTGGGGCCAGTAAGGGCAGCCTTGTACCTCTTACTCAGTCCACGGTGATGTACTCCCAGGCATTGTTATGAAGTGGCTACTCCCAGGCATTGTTATGAAGTGGCTGGATGAGAATTTTCTGTCCGGAAGTTCTCTTCCTTTAGCTGAGTCTCTGTATTCTTTAGAGATGGATGCAGGGTAGAGCTATATGCCTGGTTGTACCATAATTCCATGCTGCCACATCCAATTGTTTTGAACCCTTGCCCTGGAGAAGGAAGGGAGAAAGGTGCTGAACTGTCTTCCAGATTCTCACAGAAACCCAGTTCCTGGGAAGTGGACTGTGTGTATGTACTGTCATTTACTAAAGGGCTTTGTGTCTTTTTGTCTTCCAGGCCTTCACCACATTCCTGTGTCTGTACGGCATGGTTTGGTATGCAGAGCACTGTGGTCACCGGGAAAAGGTAGAGGAGAAAGCAGAGGTGGCCCTTATTTGAAAGACCCAGCAGGGAACCCAAACACACAGAAGGAAAGAAATAGCATAGCAGCCTTAGGGAGCAATGTTAGTCCTGCCATGTAGAATTTAACATGTCAGAATAAGCCCCTGTTACACACAGGTAGGCCTGCTTATGGCTGGCTTTCTTAATATTTTTATCCTCTTTTTGCAAGAGGTTTAAATTTTAGTTATTTTTTAAAATAAGATTTTTAAAATAATTTATTTTTATTTTATTTTGTATGTATCAGTGTGAAGGTGTCAGATCCCTTGGAACTGGAGTTATAGACAGTTGTGAGCTGCTATGTGGGTGCTGGGAATTGAACCCAGGTCTATTTGGAAGAGCAGACAGTGCTCTTCACCACTGAGCCATCTCTCCAGCCCCTAAAATAAGATTATTTAAATTAATTAAAACAATACAGAACTTGGAAACCACTGAAACCTTTCTTGAGGGTTGTCTTATATTTTGGCCATTTTGCCTTCTCAGTCCTTTTTATGTACAGGCACCCCACCTACACTGCCTGATCCTCACGGTTAAAGTAGAGAATGGTGTGAGTAGGTTTCAACACTAGCGCAGTCCAAACTGTCGTATGTGTGCATGTGTTTTATATGTGGGGTGCGGAGAGCTTTTATGTGGAGGCCAGAGGCTAATGTCTGGTATCCTTCCTTTGTGCACTTTTTTTTTTTTTTAACTGATTAGCATTAGCCACTGTGCCAGGCTTTTTGATTTCTGTTCTTAGGATTGAACTTAGGTATCAGGCTTTCACAGAAAGCACTTTGCTGACTGAGCTATCTTTCCAGCCTTGCCTTTGTTCAAATAAAGATAAAGCCTTCATCCTTTGTTCATAACTTTGAGCTTGGATGTCTGTGCATGTATATGTTACTAAGATCAAATGCAGGGCCTTGCCCATGCTATCTTCCAGCCTTAGAGCTAATGCTTTCTAGAAGGTTGATTCTGTGTGATTCTGGCAGAAGACTGTAGGTTTTCTAGCTAAGAACTACAGAGTATAGCTATATCACACTCAGTCTGGGTTACCTTTTTTTTTCATCCTGCCATTCCTCTCAGGACTGACTTAAAGTTTACCCACCAAACCTGTGTCTCTCTCTAGACCTATTCAGAGTGTGAAGATGGCATTTACAGCCCAGAGATCTCCTGGCATCATGGGAAAGGCTCAAAAGGTAACAGCTGTCTTGTTGTTTAAACGTTATTGAGTCCTCTGCACACACAGGCCTACTGTGGAGATTTGGGGTCAAGTACTCATCTTCTGAGCATCAGTGAAGGGTCTCAGACCTACTCATCAAATCTCACCTGTCACTCCCTAAGAAACACAGTTTTCACAGAATCTAGCCAAAAGTGTGCTTTATGAGATGAGACTCCGTACTGGGCTCTGCTCTCCTAAGGCAGGAAGGTAAGTAGGTCCACACTGCCTCAAGCCCCATGATGGGAGCACTCTCCCTCTTGCCTCTTGGCTTTCATAGTGAGTAAAATGTTTAGAGAGAGCTGTGCACCCTGAGGGAAAGCCTTTTAAAAGACACTGAATCTGATGAATTTTATTCCAGAGGCCCTTAGCTGGCCTCTCTAGGAAGCATTTTGTATTAATCTAGGGCCACGGGTTCTTTGAAAATTTTAGCTGTATAGATACTGATCCACAGGCAAGTAATTTTAAATTCTTGTGAAAACTGAGAAGCATGGCTGAGAGGAGCAAACTGAGTCTGAGAGACTAAGTTCACTGTGACCTGTGGTTAAGGAAGGCCTGAAAGTTCCTTTATAAACCATGCTTCCAGATGACCCCAGGGAGCTGGTGCTGTGAACTTTGCATGGTTCCCCGCCACCCTGTAGGATGTTGACATATGTGGGCAAAGGGTTCACCAGACTGACCTTACCTGGGCCCATCCAGCTACATATCCGCCCTGTGCACTTCTGGTTCTCCAATAGAAAGAATTGAGGAGGGGAAGAGATACTTATGCAAAATGATAAAAAAAAAAAAAAATATTTTGGGCTGTAACAATTGATACTTAGAAAGAATACTGGAGTAAGGGCCAGTAGGGAATGGGGGTAAGAGGCTGTCTGGTAAATATTTTACCTGGAACTTAACACAACTCTGGGAAATAGAAGGTTTAGGCTTAACCACTCCCCTAGGAACTGGCCACAGGCTTTATCAGAAGAAAGAGTCAGCCCAGTGTTACAATATCACCTCAGGGCTATCACTCAGAGAACCAGGTGCCTTGCTTGTAAAGATGTTGATCTCTCTTCTAATACTTTTAATTTTATGAAGTCAAGAATCTTTTCCAACTGAGTACTTACAGAGCCTGTTTAACAGTTCAGTATATACAAACTTAGGCAATCTGTACTGTAGTTGTAAACATGAGATTGATACTGATGTGGTTGAACTTTTAATTATCCCTTGTTTAGGCTTTCATTTGTACTCATTTCTGGTCTTCATGACTGTGCTGTGTCCAGTCTATCTCACATATTGCCAGAGTAAGAATTCCTCCTTGTACAAAGGAGGAGCACAGCCAGACTGTCAGTCACCTGACCTTAAATTATTAACAAGGCCACTAGAGGGAGAGCAAGTGTCAGGTAAGAGCTGGCTTCTTAGCTGAGAGGCCAGGGCAGGCCAGAAAGGGAGAACCACAAATCCCAAAAGTCAGCCCCCCAAAATAGAGGCCCCTGGTGATGGTGTGTTGGCTTCCTTTTGGCAGGTTCTGAAGACAGCCCACCCAAGCATTCAAGCAACAATGAAAGCCATTCTTCCAGAAGAAGGAACCGGTATTCCAAGTCCAAAGTCACCAACGGAGTTGGAAAGAAATGAAGGAGCCTGGTTAATCTCAGATGTTCCAGAGAGTGCCTAGACCTGAGAGGGAAACAGAACACTTTTGGACCTTCCTGTATGGAGATCAAAATGTACAGAAGGAACAAAGGGAGCCTTGGGGATCATGATTTGAGAGTGTAAGTTTTGTCTCCCATAGACCTGGACACACGTTAGACTGACCATGGCTTGGGTCTTTTGCCAACTGGAGGTGTCTCCTAACTTCAGCACATGGCCTGTGGTTTCTGGTAGCAATACAGTATGCTGGAAGAACAGGATACCTGGCTTGCCAGTAATGGCTCTGTGCTGATGTGTCTTGTAGACGTTGTATAAATGTCTTCATTCAGATGTTAACTTAACCAACTGGTTGATGAACTGGTCTGGTTTTATTTCTATGAGTCTGCCTTTCCATTTGATGGGTTGTTTAAGTTCAGTCAGTCTACTTTTACTTTGTGATTTCAAGTTAGAATGCTTAAAAGCTTCCAGAATCCATTGCTGAAATCGGGGGAGGGTTCCTTCTAGAGAAACAAAGGGTTGGGGGAGCTTTTGTGTCCCTGCTTAGCATACTCAGTCCCCAGCCACTTGACAGGTGACCAGCAGCCTAAGTTTGAAGAAGGCTGGCTGCTTGCATTGGAGCCTGGGCTTCAGATTGAAACCTATTATGTTCTACACTAATGCTATTGTTTGTCTTGATGGATTGCACAAAAGTGACCCTGCTGGAGGAACTGGGACACTGCGGCTCCTCTCCTGCCAGGTGCCTTTTCCATGTGTGTGGTATTCCTTCTATGGTGTGTTGCCTACTTTGTTTTTCTGTCTCCTGTGAGGTGCTAGTGAGTATTAATTAACGTTCATCTGTGCCATGCTCTCCTAGAACATTTTCCCAGTCTACCCTGGAACTTTGTTTTAAATAAATCAATTAAAAACTCATCAAAGATCTGTGTCTGTTAGAATGGTGTTTCTTTGCATGCTATTGGTTTTTTAATTGTGAACAACTTCCTATTTTAAAGTTTAGGATTTAGGATAATAAAACATATGTATGTATGTTCCATATGCCGAAGAAGAAAAAGAAACGGTATTTTAAAAGGACTTACATATATGTCCTAGTCTGAACCTTCCAAAGTGATCCACTGGAAATGGAAGTGTAGCCATTGTCTATAATGAATGGTCATGCTTACCACATTGAATTTTTTTTTTTCTTGAATGAGTGGCCTGTACAGATACAAAGTTGCTAAAAACAACCCTTTCTCTCATTTCCCCAAACACATTAATTACTGTGTCTTATAGGAACTCTTTGAACCGTAGAAGTTATCTTTTCCTTTTTTTGAAAAAAGAATTTCCAAATGAGTCATGAAAAGCCAGTGTCACAGTCAGTGCTCTGGGTGACCACTTGATTTAAAGCCACCCACAGATTTGCTTCCTCAGTTGTTGGCCCACACCATAGGCTGAGCAGGCCACAGCATTAAACTTCCCCATAGTGTTCAATGAATGTGTTTGAAAGAGGACAGAGAACTACATGCTGCATATGCTACCTATCATTCCCCAGTCCTCCTTTTGCTGCGGTTCTATGATTGAACCCAGGGCCTCATGTGGGCTAGACAAAAGTTCTGCTACTAAGCTTTGGCCCTCTTCTCACATTCCATCAAACAGGCTTTTGTGAACATAGTTATGATTTTAAAACATCACTTTGCTTTGCAAGTAGGTGAGTCTGTTCTGTTACTGTGTACTTTTGATGAGCCCAAAGATTTGTATCCCCCTTGTAGGTTCTATAATGTGTCATCGAGGGTTTTCAAGTTCATTTTCCAGGAGAACTGGGAATGGTGCTATAGGACTCATCTAGTGGGTGGCCCAACCTCTTGGAAGAAGTGCATACCCACTTCCTACAACCAGACAGAAAGTGCCCGTGGAGCCGATGGTGAACTTGACATTGCTGTGGTATGTGCAAGAACCAAAGTACACAGCTTTATAGGAAATAAGTAGGAGAGTCCTTAGATATTTTTCATGCACTTTGAGTTCATACTTTCATTTTCTCCTTTGAGTTAGTGCTCTTACCAGCTGTAATGACCAAATGAACACTTTTTATGACTGTGCTACCATTCCTCCTCCACACTCTGGAAATTGACCCCAGTTTAGTGGAAGTAGAACATATATTCCAGGGGTATCAATGAATGGTGACTGTAAGTCATCTCACGACCTTCTTGGCAGATTGCTGTCTTTAAAGACACCACTGTTCAGGTGATAAAACAGGAGGAAATTTTTATGTGTCTTTCTCCTTAAGTCACACTGCACTGAATGTCAGATCCTCTTTCTTTTTTGTTCTCTTTAGTCCTTACAGACCTGTCTTTCTTCCCTCATGTCTCTTTCACTATTCATAAAAAGGCCTTGACCAGCTACTCACCCAGCCATGCTCAGATGTTTCACTCTCCCATTTAGCAGTTTGATGATACCCAGCATCTGGTAAATGCCAGTTTTCACTGCGACTTGCCTCTGAAGTGAACCTGGAAACCAAGTTTTTACCCAGAAAAATAAAACTGGTTAGATCAGTCCCGGCTCTCTTGGTCCCAACTCAGAAGCCTCAGAGCATCCTGAGAAATTATACCTGCTTTGTTAAGGCTTGCCTTTTGGAATTGGATTTCTATAATGTTTGGGGTAAATAGTGCATTTCCAGGCCTTCACAGAGCTACAAGAAGGGAGGATGGGCAGAGAAAAAAAAAAAAAGGCTAAAGAAAAGATAGGAAAGAAGAAGTGAGGCCATTGGGAGCAGACTACAGTGTACCCTCTAAACATTGGGTGTTTAACATCCTTTCACTGTGCCCAGTGACTGTCATTGGACTTCTGGGCATACCACAGTGTTTATCAGGTGAGTGTCACTTAAATATCTAGAAATCCCACAGGTAGACTATTGCACCTGTTTGTTTTCTCTTTCTATGATGTAAAAGACCTCTGGCTCCTACATCCCATCATCTAAAGGAACACCTCTTTTCTTTATGTGTATGCATGTTTCCATGAGTAAGATTTGGTTCTTTGTAGTCACTATTGGAATGGCTCTGACTGGTGGGCCACAGTTTTACTGCTCATCCATACTTACTAGATTTTTACATCTCCCCTTACTAACTTCTATTCTAAACCTGATGATAAGATGGTCACAGGTAAAGGTATTAATATTTTTGTTTAATCAGACTTTGGAATTTTGCAATAAATAAATACAACTTTTTAATTTTACTATATTCTGCAAATTTAAGGTAATTTCATTAGCAAATATTGATTGTACAAAATAATGGGTGTCATGACATTTTCATACATGTATACAATATACTTTGATCATAGTCCCCATTATTCCCTTTTTGCCTCCCCTCTTATCCTGATGGCCCCCTTAAATTATTCTCAAATAATTTAAAGGAACAACTATTAATATCTACAGAAGAAGGGAGGAATAGCTGGACTTAAATTATTTAGTTTGTAGGCGTGCTGAATTGTAAAAGATCTTCCTTGTCTCTGATAGTCACTAGAAATACTTTTGGTCCACTTAAAAAATTTCATCTGTGACTTTGTCTACTCTGGTATTACTTTTCTTTCAATGTGTTGGATGGATAGAAAAGAAAAAACAAAAATGCAGAGTTTTCCATGTACCCCAGGCTGGGCATGAGTTCACAGTCATCTTCCTATTTCAGCCTGAGTCCTATGATTTCCCATATCACCTGGCTTTTAGGTAGAAATTTGAAGCTTCCTGACATCTGAGGTGACATATATTGCCACAGTCCGACACTGTTCAAAAGTGTTGCAGGATTTGATCACATTGTGAAACCCAAATTTGTGAACTGTAAAACCCTGTTTCTTGTTTGGTCTGGTTGAACCTTAATCACACACTTTAATCCAAGAACTTTCTGTTTATTGTAAACTGATGATTATGGTGTGGTTCTGCCCTAGCATTCGCCTTTAATTCGAGAGCTTTCTCTACCCCGGATTTAATGAAGTTAATCCTAGGTTAAGAGGCAGAACAACAAACCAGCTGATAGGGATTAAAGAGTAGAAGGGACTTTGAGTTGAGGGGTATTTAAGACAGCTTGGAGTAGAAAGAGCTTTTAGCCTAGGCTTCAGCTCCTCAGCTCCCTGACTTTTTGGGCTTTGAACTAGCAGGCCTCAGCCTTGGGTTTTTTGGTCTTTTCCTCCTGGGTTGTCAGTTTAGCTAGTGAGCCTTTTGGGGTTTTGTTTGTTTGTTTTTTCCATCTGGACCTGAGCTGAGAAGGAAGGTCAGCTGGGTGCTCTCTCCACCTGTCTGAGCTAGCAGGTTTTCACCCCAACATCTGGCTCCTGAGTCTTTGTTGGTTAAATACAACAGGTGGGATTTTCATTTTTATAAAATAACACAAAGGTTTGCAATGATCCAGATCTCACTTAGGCTCCATATGGCTTAGTTTATTTTACATCTCTTTTTAATTTGGTACCTTGATATTCATGCTGAAAACTGGTCTTTATGGTCATGTACCTGACTAGCTAGAGAAATGGGAATCAGGCCACTTCCTGCCCATAGTACTAGGGAAGAAGACCTCCAGACCCCTAGTATGTCTGCTCTCTTAATGTTGTAGAGAAGTGGGAATTAGCTTATTCACTCCCACCCCATCCCTCCTGAGCTTAATAAGGACTGGAACGTCATTGAGAAAATAGAATTTACTAGAGGACTTTGCTTGCCCAGCTGAGTCAACCAGCTTGGGGGCCTCGTTAGCTATCTGAACCCATGCTTACATTTTGTAGTATGACCATGTGTTAATGACTACATTTTCTTTCTGCTGGTATATTCTGATGACCTTGAAAGTGTGAAGTCTTCATATTGGGGGCTTCAGTGGCATCTTAGGACAGTAGGAAGGTTTTCTCCCAGATGTCCACAACCTCTCTTCTTAGTACTCAGATACTCATGTTCCAAGTAGAGAACCCTCTCCCTTTTCTATATGCTGAAAAGAGGCATCTCTGACAAAACATGAGGTTTGTCTGTCTTTAAAAGAAAATGACTTCTTAGAATCTCATATAAAAGAACCAAAAGATTGTATTGTTGTATGTAAAGTACACACAATTCCAAATTGCCAGTAAAATGCTTTCTTACTAGAAATGTGCACTGTACCTCTGACTTGGCCCACTGCCACAACCAAGGGCCGGGGCCACTTGGCTTTGTTCTCACTGGTCTATATATCACAGGCTGGTAAGGTTCTTTCTTGACGGGTACACCTGGGAAAGTAAAATCTCTGGCTTGCTTGGTTGTTTAGGGTCTTCCACCATCTCTTAGAGTGAAAATACCTGCCTCAGCTGCAGGAGAATAAGTTGTATAGCACCACTCAGAGAACAAGTCTTCAAGACAAAGGCACTTGGAACCTCTGAAACAACTGCATGTAGCTTCCAGAGCCCCCATCTTCCCAACAGCCTCCGGAGCACAGAGCTTGCTTCACTTGTGCACCAAGTGCCAGAGTGATATACCAGTTCCAGAGGAAAGGTTGTTCCATGTAAGAACATACATGTAAGTGTGTTCTGTGAGTCCTGTCAATTCAGGACTTTTGTCTAGGATGAGATAACATGGAGCAGTTGAGCACTTGCCCCTAAGCACTGGGCCAATAAGGAAGTATGGGGTCAACCTAGAGCTCTTCTTCAAGATGTCTGGACATAATGCTTATGCTTTTGTCCTGTTTTCCATCACCTGACAGCCTCCATGCCACCACCCACAACCCTCCTATCCAGCTTTAACACCTAGCAGATCTTTGGAGAACCACACTTATTTAAGTATTCCTCCTCTTCAAAGAGTCAGGTCTCAGGGCCTCTGGGATTTCCTTCATTTGAGATGACCGAACTGGCACTCTCCATGTTGGCTACAAGGGAAATGACTGGTACTTATATTAGGGAAGGTCTGCCCACAGCTTTTCCATCGCTTTAGGTAGTGGCCTGAAGTGGATAAGATACCATCCCTAGATAGTGGGTTCTGTCTCTCCATGGGGATTCTTTTCCAGGGCTTTGATGTATGTTGTCAACCTCCAAGGCAATTTGTTCCTGCTAGTAGCTCCCTCTGCCTGCAGCAATGTGATTTACAATCTGAAGAAGCCATAAAGCTCTGCCCTTCGAATCTGAAAAACGGCAAGTACGGGAAAGAATATAAATAATATATAACAAATTCCTACAATCAGCAATAATGGGATGGGTTTTGTTTTTGTTTGTAATAAGGGATACATATGGCTTTAATTTCTAAAGGGACCATCATATTTCTAGGAAGAACAGATAACAGTGAAATGTCCTGCTGAGATACAGCTTTTTTTTTTTTTTATCAAAATGAAAAATAGCACTTCTTGAATGACTCACTAAACGGCTTTGAAGTGCCCACTCAGCACTGATGGGGATCGGACAGTAGGTGGCAGTAACATTCTATACTTGTAGGATTAGCTGTCTGGTTTAGTACACCCTAAACCCCAGTGTTCATACTTGGCCAACTCCACTTCACAGGAAGTTTGGCTGGAGCAGGTTTGAGTTTTCTTCTTGCCTCTCGTTTTGGTAGAGATTCTGGTTAGGGATCATACTGCTACTGCAAGCCGGAAATACAAAGTTGTCCTGAATCATGATGTGTCACTCTGGTGTTTCACAAGCTGGACAACAATGGCACTTGACCAGCCAAGGAGGGAGGGGTCCACTGGTTACCAGTGGACTTCTGCTTCTAGGAGCACAGAAGCTGGACTGGTGTCTCTTTACTGGTGTTAAGCATTTTCCCATTTGACCCAGCCTCAACCCAGTTGAAATCTGAAAAAACATTCAGAGCTCAAACTTCCGAGGCTGCTGTTGTAACAGTCTGTCTGCCAGAATACCTCTTAAAAGTCAACATGCTTCTGTTTTCCTTGGTGTGCTCAGTGGCTGTGCTGACAGCAGAGCACTGTGTAGTATGTGAACATGTTGCTTAAAAATCACAAACATATCCATCCACAGAATACCCTCACAAATGCCCATTCACTCACATACCCTTTTTAACTTCCTGTCATTTTTCTTTGAGCCACATTTGATTCATAAATTTTTCAGCCTCACCTGAAGTGTGGACTAGCCAGACCCATATAAGGCATGGAGAAAGACTATTGTGATACCCCAGAATGTCAGAGTGGATGTGAATGTATTTACCATTCATATCACCTCAGCTGAGGATCCCTTATTTAATATTGTATCTCTGCTAGAAATTTCTATTCGTGTGCTTCTAAATTATCAGTAGAAGTAGGAGATAAGCCTAACAGTGATTAACATACAGCATGTGTATGTCAGGTTCATATTTGGTTTGTAAGGTAAGCTTATAAAAAAAAATGTCAGAGAGGCATGGAGGTGATGGCTCAGCAGTTAAGAGCACTGGCTACTCTTACAGAGGATCTGTGTGTACCCAGCATCCACATGGTGGCTCACAATCATCTGTAACTCCAGCTGCAGGAAATCAGGTGCCTTCTGACCTCTGTGGCTACCAGGAGCAAATGTATCCTATAGATGTACATGCAGGAAAACCACTCATACACATAAATCTTTAAAATGACTTTAAAAAATAGAGGGAAATGACAAAGGTCTGGGACTAGGTAGAAAGCTCAGTTAGTAGAATGCTTGCTGCAGTAAAGTACATGAAGACTTATGTTTAAAAAAAAGTTATGGGTATGTTTTTAAAAAGTATGGTATATTTAACCCCATCACTGCAGGGATGGAGACAGGAACTCCCTATCCAGTCACGATGACTGATTTGGTAAGTACCAGGATCAGTGAGAGACACTGTCTTAAAAAAAGACATGATGGAGAGTGATGGAGGAAGACAATTGATGTTTCCCTCTGGCTTCCACTTACAGACACACACAGGAGTTCTGGAATAATGCTGCTTTAACATGCATTTCATGGCCATATAAGTCAACTAGCATTGTCACTTGTTTCTCTTTTCTTCTTTCTTTATTTTTTTGTTAATCAAAAAATTTTTTTTACAATTTATTCACTTTATATCCCATTTGTAGCCCCCTCCCTCATCTTCTTCCAACCCCACCCTCCCTCTTTCTTTTCTCCCATTCCCCTCCCCTAGTCCACTGAAAGTCCCGCCTCCCTTGCCACCTGATCCTACCCTATCAAGTCTCATCAGAACTGCCTGGATCCTCTTCCTCTGTAGCCTGGCAAGGCCACACCACCAGGGGGAAGAGATCAAAGAGCACACAACAGAGTCTATGTTAGAAACATGCTTCTGGGTTACCTCACTCAGCATGATCTTTTCTAGCTCCATCCATTTGCCTGCAAAAATAATTTCCTTTTTTTTTTTTTAAATTGCTGAGTAGTATTCCATTTGTCACTGGTTTTTCAAACAATAGTACTATGATTAACAGAATTACCTTTTAGATTTTATTCAACCATGTAAGCATAAGTTCCGGTACTCTGCTAGACAACTTGCTGGCATCGATGACACTCAAAATGGGTATCACAAAGTCAGCCCAAGAATGCAAACAAAAATCTACAGTGTTCACTACCTTATTGTCCCATTTCACCTATTTCAACCCTTGATTTATTAGAAAGAAAAAAGAGAAAGAAAAAGAAAGAAAAGTAGGTTAATTTTACGTTAGTTAGAGAGGTGAAAAAAAAAAATTCTTGAATTTCCAGCTAGCTGGTCAGATTGTGAAAGAAAGGGAATATTTCTATTTCCCACATAAAGTTTGTTGCATTAAGTTACCAGATTTTGCTTTTGAGTTGCTGAAGTAACAAGTGCTGCTTTTTGCCAAAATAATATTAAAAGCTGACACTTGGGCTAGGGGTGTGATTCAGTTAGTAGAATGCTTACCTCGAATGCACAAAGCCTAGGTTCAATCCCCCTGCACCACATAAACCCATACACGCCCATAAACTTAATGCTTGTAAAGGACAAGCAGAAGTTTGACATCATTGGCTGTATAGTGAGTTTGAGGCTAACCTGGGCTACATGCAATACATAAGAAAAGTGAAAACTAACAGTTGGGCTGGAACTATAGCTCAGTGGTAGATAGTAAGCATTACAGTCTAGGTACAAGTCCCAGTACTATAACAATCAAAACAAAAACAGAAAACTAATACTAGGTCAATCATGTACCAGAAGCTATGCATAGTAACTTCCAAGGGTCATCTGACTTAGGAGGTTTGAAGAAGTGACTCTAGCTAATTCCAGAATACAAGTCTTGATCCATCTGAGAGAGATAATTATAAGACTTCTAACTCAGACACCAGACCTACCTGGATCCCCGAGTCACTCAAAAGCTTTGGGGCTTTGGACCAGTAATTGTAGTTCTGTGCCTCAGTTTCTTCTATCACATGGTACAATGACACCTACCTCATGTAAAATCTAATAAGTATTTCATTTAGGAGCATATATAATTATGTCCAGACTGTCATAAGTGCTGTCACTATGCTCATTTCTCACTGTCATGTGGACCTCCCTATAGAGACAATGACAATAAATTAAGCAGGAGTTAATAAGGACCTGAACCTGGCAGGCAATCTCAGGATGGAGACGAAAGGCAGATGAAAAAACTCTAGAAAAGTGATGGGATTATAGCCCATACTCCATAATATTCAAGGAGTCACAATGCTCCAACCCAAGTATGTCCTATGTCAGCTCTTTTGACCTTCACACCACCTCTCTATCTAGTATTATAGAACTACTAGCATGTCCTCTTGGTTCACCAAGTTCATGATGCTAAAGACTCCTGAGCATTTTAGCCATGCCCAGAATACTTACCCTAGGCATTCTGCTCAGCAATCTCCACTTACCTTTCCCTGGGATTTCTGAACTGAGTCATATGGACATGTTTCCTTTTTTTTTTTTTTTTTTAACCTCTTTGATGCTGGTTTTTTTTTTTTAATCTCTCTGATACTTATAGCACAAATCTAATCTTTTTTATGGGGGGCGGGGGGGACTTGTCCAAGGCAGGGTTTCTCAGTGTAGCTTTGGCTGTCCTGGACTCTTGTAGACCAAGCTGCCCCAGCCTCCAGGAGTGCTGGGATTACAGGTGTACATCACCATGCCCAGTTACAGATCTAATCTTGAATCACAGCAGTAGTTTAGAAAACCCTCTTTGAGTGATACAACAGTACAGAGGCTTTGGATCAATCTTCTAGAAAGTGAAACTTCCAGTAACCCTATATAAACAATGCATAATTTGTGATGTTTACTTTTCCTTTATCAACTTTACTTGATTTAGAATCACCATGGAAAGAAACATCTGAATGTGTCAGTGGAGGTGTTACCAGAAAGGTTTAACTAATGTGAGGAGACCCACTCTGACACTAAGCTGTCAACATTCCATGGTCTGAGGTCCTGGACTGAAGAAAGAGAAGAAAGCAAGCTAAGCACCTGCCTTCATCTCTGTTTGCTGCCTCAGCTTGGACACGATGTGAGCAAACTGCCTTACATGTGTGTCCCTCCATAATGGACTATATACTTACACTGGGAGCCAAAATAACCCTTTCTTTCTTCACTTGCTTTTGTCAGGGATTTTGTTAAAGTGAGAAGAGAAGTAACTAGTAGATCTCTTTTCCTTTGATTCTACAGAAGTCTTTGATCTTCTGGCCTAGGCACATCTGGCTGGCACCTACCCTAAATCTTGCCACCTTCACTTCCTCAGCTGCCACATTTAACTGTGTCCCTGAGCCCCACATCCTACATTTGGGGGGCCGTTTTGTTCATTTTGTTTTTCTGCTGGAGGTCAATCAACCATGGAAGTTGATGGCCCTTCTTTTATTAAGTACTAATTAGAAAATACCTTAAGCTGTATTTAGTAGCAAATGACTTTAATCCCAGTACCCAAGAGGGTGAGGGAGGTCACTTACAAGTTCTAAGCCAGTCATGCCTATACAATAAGACCCTGTTTTGAAAAACAACAATCAAAAGAAAAGAAAATACTGCAAAATATCTCTTTAGTTCAATTTTTATTTTTTATATTAATTAGAGTTTATTTACTTTGTATCCCAGCTGTAGCCCCCTCCCTTGTCCCCTCCCAATCCCACCATGCCTCCCTCATCTCCTCCTATGCCCCTCTCCAAGTCCACGGATAGGGGAGGTCTTCCTCCCTTCCATATGATCCTAGCTTATCATTGGTTCAACCATGTTCGTAGCAGCTTTATTCATCATAGCCAGAACCTGGAAACAATCCAGATGTCCCTAAACAGAGAAATGGATAAAGAAATTTTGGTACATTTACACAATGGAATACTACTCAGCAATTAAAAACAAGGAAATCATGAAATTTTCAGGCAAATGGTGGGAACTAGAAAAGATCATCCTGAGTGATGTATCCCAGAGACAGAAAGACACACACGGTATACACTCACTTATAAGTGGATACTAGATGTATAATATAGGAAAAACCTACAAAAATCTGTACACCTGAAGAAGCTGAGCTAGGAGAACCCTGCGTGAAATGATCAATCTTTGCTCAGAAAGGCAAACAGGAAGGACATTGGAAGAAGGAGAAAAGAGGAAACAGGACAGGAGCCTGCCAGAGGGCCTCTGAAAGACTCTACCCAGCAGTATAGCAAAGCAGATACTGAGATTCATAAACAAACTGGGCAGAGTGCAGGGAATCTTATGAAAGAAGGGGGAGATAGTAAGACAAAGTATCTCTCTGAAGATAACTGAAGACTGTTGGTCAACCTTCAGCACTTGGACTGGGACAGATGCCTGGTGCATGACCTATCCCCAATACCTCTGGATATTTTTTTACCAGACCCCAAAGAAGGCTCTGAGTTTCTCCCTTAACTACCAGTTCATGCATATCTCTAAAATATTTAAGCTTTGTGGGGCCCTCCACTTGGGTTTACAAACTTGAGCTCTTTTTATTTTTTATGAAAAATAATACAAATGCTCTTAGGCATAATCTTTCACAAAAGGTAATACCATGTGGCCTCTTTGTTAGTCTACCCCTGAGAGTCTTGGAAAAAGCCGTTGCCAAAGGAAGGGACTTAAAATGTTGGTTTCATTAATTACACAGAAAAATCCCTTACCAACCAGAATAACTCATCTCACCTGCTCAGAGATCAAACAAGTTACATCTTGTATATTTTTCCCATCAATTGTGCAAATCCCAAGATGGCATTGTCCACAGAAAATGTAGTATTTCACTGCCCTCTTTGCCTTCTACTCTACCCAAATTTTCTGAAGAATATGGGTTTGAATATCTGTTTCCTAAGGCCAGCAAACTGACTAGTCTCATTAACACAGTTCCACTCTGAGGTGTTCCCATCCTTGCTGGCACAGCAGGAGGCATCAACAAATGGTCTGCTCTTTCCTCTGGACCAGACCTAGCCTTTGTGGTTTATTAAGCCAAATCTGCTACCTAAATACCATTTTTCTTCATGAGAAACCTTCTTTGAGGTCTTAGTATCTACCCATCACTGCGAGGATTTACTCAATCCATGAAAGTCCTATAAATCCCTTTCCTCCCTACTGGTCTGCCTGTAGATCTATCACCTTTTCCCTTCTGGGCTTCTTGCAGATAGGGAGTGTAGCTAGCAAGTAACTTGCCATTCCCCCAAAGCAGAACTGAAATGTTCTGATGCTGCAAGCTCCCAGTTTTTCCAATGTTATTGTCCCTCCCCCTTGACTCAAGTCATCAGACCTGACAGTATGTAGAAGCATCCTGTTCCCATAGAAGTCTTTTTCTTCCTGGTAGGACCAGTAACCATTCTGGTGTTCAGATGGGTACCACGGTGGGATTCCAGAATTTAGTGAGATCTGGGATGCCAGTGGCTGCATCTGCCCTGTATCTAAGGAAGATGTTCTCTGTATAGTAAGGCTGCTCATTGCTTTAATGAGAACAGAGCTCACAAGAAAAGGCACTTCCACTGGTAGTTGTATCCAAAATGAGCTAATTTTCTTCCATCTTGCTAACTCTGCTGCTGGGACCAGTTTAGTTTAAGGAACTTTTTTTTTTCTTTTGAACACAAATGTTCTTTTTTTCTTGCATCTGGTTACCACAAATTTACCAGACAAGCAATATTGGGCCACTGAGTTACATGTTTTCCTCTGAAAAAATATGTGAGTTTTGGTTGGTTGGTTGGGTTTTTGTTTGTTCATTTGGTTTGGTTTAGTTTGTTTTTGTTTTTGTTTTTTAATGTGTTTTCCAGAGAAAGCCACTCTCATGTGCAACATCCATTTATGAAAGAGTGTCTATGCTACTCTGGCTTTTCTGTGGGGTAATGGAGCCAAGGAAAAATCACTCATCTGGCCTCAGAGAGAGGCCATCACTCCCCTTATGCTGATAGGAACCAGAGGGGTAGGCTGTATTAAAAGAAGGCTGAAGAAATGAAATAGAAACACACATTTTCACTTTCTTTCCCACTCAAGGAATGTTGCTGCCAGATGCTCTGCCGCTTGCACAGCTTCAGATTCTAAATGGTTCAAGGAGGAGGAGTTAGCTTGACTGGTGCAAAGCTCTGAAAAAAAGGTTCAAGAGGAACAAAAGAAAAAAAGTCAATAGAAAAGTCTATGGGAGGAGGAGACTCAGAGTAGGCCTATGAGTGAACTCCAACATTTCCTAGGTCAAGATACTGAGGCTCAAAATTGTCAAAACACTTGGGCAGATCTGGCTATACCAGAGCCAGGGTTCCCTCTCATCCCTACTCCTTGGGTCCCTGCCCTGTGTGTGGTGCTCACCTATAGTTGCCAAAGATGATCTGCTGTTGCTCAAGCATTGGGAGTCACTGTCTTTTTATTAAGATTTCTTTTTCTCTTCCTCAACCTGAATATTCCCTATCTCCAGGACCAAGATACAGGGCTCTATCATCAAGGATTCCAAACTTTAAAGGGAATATGCAAAAAGAAGTGTACACAGATCTGGGTATTCTCATTCTGTTAGTTACTTCATTGCTGTGACCCAAATTCTGATAAGCCATGTAAGAAGTTGGGAGTTATGGGTACACCATGGCAAGAAAAGCACAGGGGCTGGTCATATTGTGCCCACAGTCAGGAAGCAGCAAGATATGAATGCTGGTACTCCGCTCACTTTCTCCTTCAACCTGAGACCCTGCCTGTGTAATGGGTACTACCCATATTTAAGAGGAATCTTCCTTCTTCAGTTAAACTTTCCTGGAAACACTCTCATAGACATATCTAGTGGTGTGTTCCATGATGATTCTAAATCCAGTCAGGTTGACAATAAAGATTGGCCATCAAAAGGGTAAGAAACATCAACAATATGGCATTGTTGATGGCCATATATGAGGTGACCTGTGATATTTAGAAAGTGCAAAGCAAGACCTGCATATGGTTCAGCATGTAGAGGCACTTGCCACCAAGCCCAATGACCCGAGTTCAATCCCCAGGACCCAACATAGTAAAAGAACTGAACCAATTTTCATAGTTGTTATCTGACTCCCCTCCCCGATACATATTGTGTGGCATGTATGGTATTTGAACACACACACACTCGCGCACACACACAGGCACCACTCAATAAATGCAATTTTAGAAAAACAACTGCAAATGCAAAGTTTTCAAAAGATAGATGAAGGACGTGAATGTCTCCAGCCATTCTGGCCTGTTATCCCATGTAACTGTGCTATAGCCTCCTTCATTATGTGCTGTTCCCTTCACCAGTACTAGGCAAGTTGTCATATTGAAGGATCTACCTTCCATTTTTGAGGAAAAGAGCTCAACATAATGGTTCTTCCTGCTACAGACCGTGTGACTACACTAAGCTTTTTCTTTTCCTGCATTGAAGAAAGGACCAACCTCCCCGCCCCCCACCCCCGCACACACACTTATAAAAGTGCTTAAAACATCCTCTGCTCACATTTAAAATTGTAGCAATTGGTTTTTGTTGTTTATTACTGAGCCTTGGATGTTCTTATATCTTTTGGATATATGACTTATGACTTACAGACCTTTTTTCTAGTCCGCATGTTCCATTCCTGCTCTGTCATTGGTTTCCTTGCTGTGTAGAATTTTTTGTGGTTTAATGTTGAGAGACCAAAAAGATTAAAAATTAACAGCTATTATTAATTAAGGCCTGAACTATGTGGGTGGAGAAATCCAGTAACACCCTAAGGGGAAGGACTGCCTTACTGCATTCTTTCCCCACCCACTAGAGATAACAGTTGCTAGGAAACTGGCCCATCCCCCTAGGGAAGGACACCAGGTCCCCTTATGGTCTGGGGACCTTCCTATAGCCAATCAATTCAAAATGTAGCATTTTGACCAATAGATGCTTGCCAGGCAGGAATTGCCCCTGCCTTGGGCATGCTGGGAGGGACCAGAATCTATATATCACCCAACTAACCTGGGCACAGCGCGTTCGGCTCCCACTGCATTGGCGGTGGGGATGTGTGGGTCCAAGCTGCAGCTTGTAATTTACAATAAAAAGAACCTCATGTATTTACAGTGAAGTCTGTTTATTGATGGTCTTTTGGGGTTTGTGAATTGGGCAGAACAATGTAATCCCACTGGTCTTTCTCATGCTTTCTGGGCACATCCAGAAAACCACTGCCAAATCCAATGGCTGGAAGCCACACCTCCAGTTTTCTGTTAGGTTTTTTTTTTTTTTTTTTTTTTTTTTCTGGGTTTTACATTTAATGTTTTCTGTGGTTTGGTTTGTTATGTCTCTGAGCCAGAGCTTCACTGGTATCTCTTTGTACCTAAGAACAAACACAGCAATGCTTTGGCTCGCTTTATGTCCCACTCATCTGTATCACCCACACATAGGAATCTGTAGTTCTGTTCATCTCCTCTGAACACAGACCTGTTTGCCCACATAATGAATGCTTGAATTAAAAAGAAGCTTGACTGGCCAGCCCTGCAGCCTACTCTCCTTAGCAGAGCTGTATAGAATGAGCTGTTCTGATCCTCAGATGCAAGAAAGACCTGTTTTCAGACACAACATTTAATGAGCACCTTTCTTATGCTGAATTCTGTGTCAGTTGCTTTCACTGAGCTAATCCGACTTAATGTCCTATATAAACTGTATGAAAGCATGTGCTGACTTCAAGAAAATATCCTCAGTCTCGTTCAACTGTGGAGTATGCACAATGTCACACCAAGGCCTCAACTGGTAGAATCATCTACCAAGGAGAGAAAGGGCCTCCTTGAATGGGAATACCAGCCTCAGGCTCTGGTTACTGGAGGGTGATGTTTTTAGCTCAGTAACACACAGAGCTCAAAGTTACTTATGGTTAAGAAATCACGTTTAGCCAGCAGATGGATGTTTTATTTTGTTTACATTGTTTTTATTTTGTTATTTTTTAAGTTCAGTTTATTTTAAGAATTCTATAATCCATGATACATGAGTACCGTATTTACGTATTTCATCCTTTTCTCTCTCTACTCCAACTCCTACCATGCTTTCCACTCTCTCTCAAATTAATGACTTTTAAAATTAATATTGTTACGTGTGTGTGTGTGTACACAGGACCTTCTGAGAGCATTAGTGTTGCTATTATGTACTTGCGTTTGGTGCTTACCACTTGGGACTGGATGTCTTATCAGAGAGCCTGTCCCTATATAAACTGATTATTCTTCTCTCAGTAGCCATTGGTGGCCTGTAGCTCTTCAACTAGGGGTAGGATCATGTGAGATTTCTTCCATTCACATCGGCATGTCAACTGGTATTGCCACTGTGCAGATCTTGTTTAGGCAACCATATTAAGATGCCATGTGCAGATTCCCTACCATGTCTACAAAACACTGTTTGTCAGAAGGAGTCCTGGTTCTCTAAACCCTATAATCTTTATTCCCTCTCTTCCATGTGTTTTTGTTTGTTTATTTGTTTTTGTTTGTTTGTTTGTTTGTTTTTTCTGAGCCTCAGATTTAGGGAATGCCTTGGAGATGTTTACTTGGGCTGGGTCCCTACAGTCACTTAGTCTCTGCATTTAACCAGTTGTGACATCTGTAATTCTTCCCAATGGTTGAACACTACTTTCAAACCAGTCTGCTGGAAAAGGATCTTCTAAAAAACCCTGTTTGGTTTTGAAGCCTTGATAATGTGGGTGCTTTGTATGCAACAATCCTACAGTGGTATCTAACATTACTCTTTAAAGAGAATAAAGAGGTTTCAGAGGTTGACAGTGAGAAATAAGACACAAGGAAAACCCAAGCTCTTTAACTCAGCATTTGTAGAGTAGGGAGAATCCAAATGTTATCCACATTTTCCCAAAAGATTTTCCCCTTACTTCTCCAATTCATGTGCACTATATGAAAAATCTAATCCGTATGTTTCTGACTCATTTACACTTACCTCATCAAAGCATTTCTTCTGTAGATTTATTTGATGTCCAAGGGGGCTTTAAAGGCTTTTTTCTTTTAATGAGCCTTTGTTCTTAGAAATAAAGAAGCTGCTGAATTATATAGGCCAAGAATAAATAAACTTGAACTGGAGAAAGGTCGTACTTTGTTTCAAGTAGGTTCTATATTTGGAAGAAACAACTTTGAGAATGTGCTTTTTTTCCTTTAAGAGATTTCTCTTTTCATTTTTTAAAAGAGGGGTTTTTCATGGATACTTGGATTTTCTTGCCAAAACAATTTTCTATCAAGCTGATGGTGAATAAAGTCCATCTCCCTGCGGTGTTCTGAGGTGGTATTGAGCTTTTAATTAGAAGAGATAGACACCTGATTTTGGCTTTTGAGAGCTTGTGGTGAAATCTACCTTAAGGAAGTTACCTCCTCCTAAAACCCTAACCTGTTTATGCTGGAAAGAGCAGAGTTCTCAGATGTGAAAAATGTCATGAATCTATAGGACTGGCTCACCTCTCCTGTCATTCTCAGCTCTGAATTTCTCTCTTCATTTTCTGACTTTTCTATCATTGACTAATGTTTGAACAGAACTGTGCCCTGGAGCTTTGGGGAATAGGAAGAGGTAGAAAACACTGCTCTTGATCTCCAGAGATTAACATTTTTACTGAGAAACAAAGCAATGAGCAAGCATTCTCGGTCACTCAGTATTCAGAACTTCCAGGAATGGAAGGTTGGTCAAGGTCTACCAGAACAAGGGAAGCTTCCCAGAGCAGGTTGGCCTGAGGACCTGGAAACAGGAGCCTGGGCATTAATATAGCATTCTTGGCCACAGGTGCTTGAGATTCCATCAATGGGATACTTCAAATCCTTGCGGTTAACATTTTCATTTGGTGTTTATGTGTAAGAGAGGCTGAGAGCAGAGGGTGAGGGGCATGCAGGACCAAGGATGGTGGGGTTCAAAGTCTCTGATGGTTCTATCATTGTACACTTCTCACCCAGCCAAAACCAAGCCATGTAGTCAATCAGTTGCTGACTGCATTGGGACCATCAGCTATTATTCCTCAAGCCATTTGGGAGTCTTAAAGCTCACCCAAAACGCTCTCTTTAAAAGCATCAAAGCCAAAGGTGAAAAGAGAGGGAGAATACATTTTGGTCCAGAGAAAACATTGATGACAATTAAGACTATATGTCAAGGAAGGGCATGGGTTTGAAGGAAAAGATACTAAATATATTGTGTTAAAGGTTCTGTAGTCCTGGCTTCTGGCTCATGCTAGACCAGAAGTTTGTCCTCCTGTTGAGTTGCTGCACATCAAGATGGACCCTATGGATAGACGGACTATTAGTCAAGAAACTGGAGCAACCCACCAAACACTGACTCTTAGGAATCACCAGTCTAGCCTTTCTGATAGATAATTGTTGCTCATTAGGGAGGTTCTGCTGCATAGAAGTGGGAGCTATGGAAAACAGAGGGTTTCTTAATTTTAACTACCAGTGACAGGAATGTTGTGACCTCCAATAAATATGCAGGTACCCAGGGATACATAATATGCTACTATCCACAGTGTAAATGTAACTTTTTTAAAATTTTACAATTGTACATTAAATTTTAATGTATGTAAATTGTATCTCAGAACAATTGTTTAAATTACAATGTAAATTTGAACATCCACAATTTTAGAAGGAAGTGAAGATTGATTCATAAATATGATTTTTATTCACCAGACAGAACTTGTTTTTATTTCCTCAGAGGAAGTAATGAGATGAGAGCTGTCCCCAAACTTTATGATTACATGCTTGGGCTGAGCCCAGAGTGTTTCTATTCTAACTGTCCTTAGACCTAGGCCTGAAATGTTCTACTTTCTGGATAATCTAATCTTCTGAAAGCCCAGACTTTGAAGGCTTCAAATTCCAGTCTCTGCCTGCTAACCTAGACCTGGAATGTTTTCAGCCTCTAAGATTTACTGCTGAATAAGCTCACTTTTCCTGTTTCTAGACTTTTTCTGGGAAGTTTAACTCAGCTGTTCTGGCTCAAACTTCTCTCCAAGATGACTGATTCATCTGGCTTCTCTTGGCTTCTCACTGAATTATTCTGCTTGGTCTCAAACTAATTCTGGCTATTTGTTCTAATCTTCTGGCTTCTTCTCATTCTCTGGTTCATTCTGTCTTCACTTGTGTCTGCCTTGTATTTCTATAAAATTGTCTTGGTAAAAACTGCCTCTGAACTCCACGAACTGAACTGCCACCAACTGAACTCCACTGCACTGCCTCTCAACTCAACAGCTTCAACTCTACTGAACTCAACTGACTAAAGAGAACAGACTGCATTCAACTGACTGATTCACTCAGCTGTATACTGCTCTTAAGTAGTTGTTCTCCTGAGAGTTAAACATATTCTATCTCAGAGACATTCTGTCAAATCTTTCTCTGATTCATCACTTCATCTGCCCCTCAACTAGACATCCTTGTTTGGGATTAAAGGTGTGTACTAAAAATGTTAACCAGAGGGAATGAAGGTGTGTACTAGAGTGTATCTGTCTTACAGCAGGATCGCACAGACCTAGGTTTTTGGATGTGATCCCTTGTCAGAGCAGCCTTGTTGCTGGATTAAAATTTCTCTACACACAGGGTAATTCTTACTATGAAATATTATTCTAGGGTCAATTTATTTCTTATTATCCCAACTGAGAATTTATTTAGATTAAATTATGTGAAGTCTTTGAGCTTAGAACCTAGTTAAAATTTTTATATTTTTCATTTATATTTATACTAATTTTCATAGTCATATAAGAATATAAATAGAAAATTTTATTTTGTTTTATTGGAGCTTATTGAGGTGTTATATTTTAGAAAAATCACATAATATTTTTAGCATCTGAGGTATTGCTTTCAAATCAGTGATGATTCCCTGTATCCATTCAAGCATCTGACTATTTGGCCTTCAAGTATTTTTGCTTAAACATAAATTGAAATACAATTTTTAGCTACAGAGTTCTTTCCTTTATTCTTCATGTTACAGTAAGGTTTTAAAATGGTAAAATGACAACCAATGATATTAGACTATTATCGTCAAATAGAAATATAATATGAGACAAAAATATAAATTTCATGGCATTTTATAATGATTTAAAAAATGGAATAGAATTTATTTTAAAGGGGGAAATAAACTCAGTTCCATGCACAGATGACTTTCGAGGGCATTGTGTCAAATAAAATAAGCCAGTCAAAAAAAAATACATATACTATTTCTCTGAGGTATCTGTCTGAGGCAGTCACATTTGTAGAAATAGAAAGTGAGGTGGTGGTTGGCAGGATTGGGGGAAGTTACTGTTTAAAGAGCATGGAGATTCAGATTTGCAAGATGAACTTCTGGATCCTCTACAACAATGCAACTATATTCAACACTAGTAAACTACAATACTTAATAGCCAGTGAAGTAATCTTGTATTCTGTGCTTTCTTTAAAACCACAATAAAAAAATCAAAGGAGTGAGTGAAAGTACTCTGAACTCTAAATTTGTTTAACTTAATATGCTCAAAATACTTTCATTTTAATGTGTGATCAATCAACTGAAAAATTATCAATGAGAATTTTATGTTCATTCTCTTGTACAAAGTCTGGAGTCTCTGTTCACCTTGTAGTGCATATCAGCCATTTAAATCACCTCTGGCCAGGAACTGCAGTACTAGATTGTGATGCTAGTGTTAAGAGCTAGCGCTTCCTCAAGATCCAGCTATACCACTCCTAGGCATATATCCAAAAAATGCTCAAGTACGCAACAAGGACATTTGCTTAACCATGTTTGTAGGAGCTTCATTCATAATAGCTAGAACCTGGGAACAACCCAGATGTCCCTCAAAGGAAGAATGGATATAGAAATTGTGGTACTTTTACACAATGGAATATTACTCAACAATTAAAAACAAGGAAATCATGAAATTTGCAGGCAAATGGTGGGATCTAGAAAAGATCATCCTGAGTGAGGTATCCCAGGAGCAGAAAGATACACATGGTATATATTCACTTATATAGTCCTATAAGATAGGATAAACATACTAAAATATGTGTACCTAAAGAAGATAAACAAGAAAGAAGACCCAGGGTATGATGATCAATCCTCACTTAGAAAGACAAATGGAATGGACATGGAAAGTAGGAGAAAACAAGAAACAGGACAGGAGCCTACCACAGAGGGCCTCTGAAAGACTCTACCTAGCAGCTTATCAGAGCAGATGCTGAGACTCATAACCAAACCTTCGGTAGACTACAGGGAATCATATGATAAAAGAGGGAGTTAGTATGACTGGGAGAGGACAGGAGCTCCACAAGGACAAACTATATCAGGGCACAGGGGTTCTCTATGAGACTGTTTCTCCAACCAAGGACCGTGTATGGATTTAACCTAGAACCACTGCTTAGATGTAGCCCATGGTAGCTTAGTGTCCACCTAGTAAGGGGAAGAGGAACTATTCTAGTTCTGACATGAACTCAATGACTGGCTCCTTGACCTCCCCCCACCCCACGAGGGAGGAAAATTCTTGCTAAGCCTCAGAGGAAGACATGGCAGCCAGTCCTGAAGATACCTGATAAGCTAGGGTCAGATGGAAGGGGAGGAAGACCTCCCCTAGCAGTAGATTTGGACAGGAACAGGGAAGAGATGAGGGAAGGAGAGTGGGATTGGGAGGGAATGAGGGTGGGGGCTACGGCTGGGATACAAAGTAAATAACCTGTGATTAATATTTAAAAAAAATAAAAAAAAAGAGCAGGCTTCATGGGTAAAGCACTGCTGAGAGTCCTTTCCACAGACTGACTCTATCTTCACAAGGGCCCTTTGACATAGGTCCCAGGACATGGAAGCTCAGAAAACCTGAGCAACATGGCTGAAGTCAAGAACCTGGCAGCTAAGCAGAGAGCTGGATCCGTGTACTTGTATTGTTCTCTATGCCATGTTTCTATGAAGGAAGTAGTGGGCTTGGTGAATAAGGACAAAACACAGCTGTGAAAAGACTGTCCTTACACACACATCTAATAAAGACTTGCTTTCAGAACTTTGCTAATGAATTACCTACATTCCAGCTACTATCCACTGTACAGTGGACACCTTTGTTAAACTCTTCCATAAGATGCTTTTCTGAATAACTGGAGTCTGAATATCTTTATAGGAAGTTGTCCAAATTTTTTTTTTTTTTTTTTAGTTTTTGGTTTTTTGTTTGTTTGTGTTTTTTTTTTTTTTTTTTTTTTTTGTGGGACTGAAGTAGTAGAGCCCAGCTGGGCAGGGTTTAGGGGTTTTGGTATGTGTCCAGTAAGCTTATTTTTCCGTGCTTTCCTGTGTGAATTTGGTAGAGATGCTCCGTGGGGTACTCACACACATGCACACACACACCTGTATTGTTTTCTATGCCGTATTCGATTAAGGAGATGATGGGCCTGGTGAATCAGGACAAAGCACAGCTGTGACAAAAGACTGTCCTGATGCACATCTAATAAAGATTTGCTATCAGGACTTTGATGGCGAATTGCCTGCATTCCAATAACTTTTTCTCCTGAGTGTTCCTTAATCAAGACAGATTTCTTCATTTCCTGGGGTTCCCTCAAGATTATTCTGACAATTTCCCCATTAATTTTCAAATTATGTCCTGTTGCAAAATGATTACATTTGCTTCCTATCTAAACACATCTCCTTATTTATTAAAAGTCTCATTTAAATGAATATGCTTTTAACTTGCTTAATTTCAAACCTCTGTAGAGGCTCCTAATGGTCTCTTTTCTGTCAGCTCTTCCTTTATGTTCTCTGTTCCAAGACAACTTTTGATTCTGCAGCCCAGAAAAGGAAAGGGCATGTCTCAGGAGTGCAGTGCTTGGTTAGAGCTTTTCCAAGTGATAGGTAAACATAAATAGATAACATCAAGTCCAAACCACCCCCAAAAGTTAAGCTACAATCCTTGTTTTTAGAAATATGAAAATTTCCTGAGAGTGGTACCACAAGAGTAAAACTGGAAGAGTTTTGACTGGGCAGGTTAATGAGTCAGAATTATTTTCAGATTCCCTTTACAGGGCCCTCTTGATTATTATTTAAAAGAGAGATGATTCTAGGCTATGACACACAAGGCTAGCAATATTATAACCTCAGAGCTGGAGATATGTTTTCTTGCAGATGTTATCCTCATCTGGCAGAGAGAATAAAACACTTAAAGACCTCTCAGTTCCTCAGTTTTCCTCATGAAGATGAACTTGTGCCAAGAGTTCCTCTTCCTGGCACTGTCTTTTCTAAGGTGTCAGCTGGGTCACTTTGCTGGAGTGCTGGGAATCAGGTCAGTCTGTTACTCTGATTAACTCTGATCTCATTCTGTTGGCAGCAGTCAGTAGCCAGAGGCCCTGCTGCTTTCCAAAGGCTGCCCAGTCATGCCAGAGCCCCTGGGAGAAGGAAGAATGATGAGTGCAAACTGCACACTGTGAGCCTGGTTGGGTTCTAAGAGCTCGCAATATCCAGGGTCTCCTGAAGCTTTCATGGTGCTATTGCTATACTTCTCTGTCCATTTTATAGATCATGAAACTAAGGCTTATGGCTTAGTCACATTTTAAAGCCACATAACTTAATCACTGGGAGAGCTGACTCATGCTGGACCAGAGTTCTGTCTCCAGAGCCTAACCATGTTTGCATGTTTGCATGTTTAAAATTTTAATGGCTTATGGTACATTAAACTCTGGCTCTTCTGCATGACCTCACCCTACCCATAAGCCTTAGACTAGACATATGTCTGTTATCCTTGCCAGAGCAACAGGTATTTCCTAAGAGTTTTCAAATTTGAACTGAATAAAAATACATGGATGAAACTGGATGAGAACCCTGGACTTCCTAGGGGATGCTATAGGCTAATGGAGCAAGCAATAAAACAAGACAAACAGACAGACAGAGAATTCTAATGGCATTGCCTACAATGCAGATCTGCAAGTTAGAAATGCTCCCTCCCCTTTACCCAAGCTAGACCTACTAACCCTAGTCATGTTTCTGTCACTTACAATTAAGAGAGTTCTAATTTGTCCTGCTCTAACCTTTGTTTGACCAGAGACAAGGGAAGTCTTTATGGGGCTTTAATCTGTGCTTTAGAAAGGCTAATGTGCTATTATGGTACAGAGGCAGAAATGGAGTACAGTTGCTTCTTGCAGTGTTTGTCATGACATTGGTATACAGCAGGGATGGAGACGGTCAGACATAAGTCAGATGGAGGTGATCCAGTAGGAGAAACATTGAAAGATATCACTGGTAAGAAGTTCTTAAACTAGATGATCAATTAAAATTAGAGATGGGCAGGCATTTTGGCTGCACTGGGTAGTCTTTGTCAACTTGACACTAATCTAGACATGCCCGGGAAAAGGAAATCTCATTTGAGAAATTGCCTCCATCAGATTGACTTGTAGTATCTTTGAAGCATGTTCTTAATTGCTAATTGGTGTAAGAGGGTTCATGCTTGTTTTTAAAATGAGCCTGGACAGTATAAGAAAGGTAGCTGAACAAGTCAAAGAAAGCAAGCCAGTTAGCATAATGATCTTTCTTTTAGTTCCTGTCTCCATGTTTCTGTCTTGAGCTCCTACCCCAGCTTCTCTTCATGATGGGCTGTAACCTGTAAGTCAAATGAACTCTTTCAATCCCTAAGTAGCTTGTGGTTAGTGCTTTATCATTGCGATAAAAAAGCAAACTGGGATAGTTGTACATGCCTGAAATCCTAGGACTTGGTTGGGAGTGTTCCCAGTAGACGAGAAGAAACTAAGAGTTTAAGATCATCGTTGGCTATATAGCAAATTCGAGGCCAGCCTAGTATACATGAAACCCTGTCTCAAAAACAACAACAAAAACTGAAATAAATTTAGGGACATGATGTCAGCAGCTGAACAGAGAACAGGTGGCAGAGCAGACTCAGGATGGCAACAGTAGAGCTTGATTGCACACTGCTCTGGTCCAGCTGGGAGCAGTTCCATTAAGCTAGCACAGTATGTTCTAAAACTGTGACTAAGGGTGTATGGTACTGTCACCTGCTGGTCACAGACTCAGCAGTGACCCACGCATCCTGACCTGTATCTCACACCCAGTCCTTTCTGCTTTGAGTACTATCAATTGCTAACTACTTTTCCTTTTGCCTGCAAATTTGACAGGACAGGTATTGACTTCCTGGTAGGACCTGGGCAATTTTCCACAGAATCTACTTTTTCCTGCTGCTTTGTTGACCCAGCCACGTTGGCTCACGTCCTTCTGGAATTGAAGGGAAGGATGGCTAGCACTGTTAAAAACAAACACAGGACCATGCTGTGGAAAACAGGCTCCTGCCAATTTGGCTGTGTCTACTCAGTAAATTCTTTTGCTAGATATCTAGGGTATACCACATTTAAAAGGAGATACATTTCCCAGATCCCCTCTACTTCTGCCCCTATCCAAAGAGTATTGAGTTCTACTGCACTTATGGCTACCAATAAGAATCAAATATGATTTTCTATTTAAGCCCAAAACCTCACCTTTATGTCTGACATATACTTTGCACAATGAAAAAAATATTCTAGGTAGATAATTCAGCAGATCTACTGGTCAGAAGCAGGCATTAGGTGCATGATTAGGTGGTGTAAGAACTGACAGGCCATTAGAAACAGTATAAGCCATTAGACTGAAAGGATTCTTAGAGTCTGCCAAGTGAGCGTGGAAATACCAGGCATCTGTACAGTTTATACACTATTCAGCAAAAACTAATTTCTAAACTCATCATACAAATGAACAAACCACATATTGTTGAAGGGAGATGCTGATGAGGGCTTCTGAGGCTCTTGCAATGTAGGCTTCCAATTAGAGATTTTAAAAACTAACAAAATACTCTTAGAGTGTGTTCCTTATTGGGCACTTCACACATTAATGGATTGCTCTTATGGTGTTGATTAAAGTAAAACATATTCCTTGGTCCAGGTTGAAGTTTAAAAAATGAATGACATGTAGTATTTTTCACATTTACAACTTTTCCATGCAATGTCCTCATCTCCTTCTCATGCATTTTTCTGAGAAATTCATACTCATACTCAATCTAGAACTTATCATTGGCAGTCACCTCTCTCAGGAAGACTGCTTGATCTATCCATCATCAAAGTAAAGTTGAACGTCATTCTTATGTATTCCCTTAGCATATCATAATATCAGCTTCTTATTTCTAAGAGTCTATTGTTCTGTCCCCTCCATGTGACTTTTACTCCTAGTTTTTGTATCTTTAGCATCAAGTAGACAAAAGTATCCCACTTTCTCATGAAATTGATTTAATTTTTGAAATTGAGTCTTTCTATGTAGTCCTAAATGACCTGGAACTCACTGTGTAGACCAAAATAGCCTTGAACTTTCTGTTTACATTCTGCCTGTGCCTGTGCCTCCGCCTCCACCTCTGTCTCCTAAGTGCTGGAATTTCAGATGTGAATAGCCAAGCTCGCTTTTAAAATTGAATTAAGTTTAAAAGAGACTAATGTTTTCCTTCATCTCTATGTGTTAAAAGAAGAGACTGTTAATGCACGTAGTCAGCTGAAGATAAACCATTTATAGTGTGAGGAGTATTAGTGAGACTATATGTATACCATAGTTTCAGAATAACTTGGAAATCAGAAAACATCTTCATCTGCTGTTCCTTTTAATGTTCCAAGACTTTCCTACATTTGTTTCCTAGATAGGCTCTGGAGTCAAGTTTGTGGCAAATATCTCTGGTATGAACTGGTCTTTGATTTTTATCCTGAAGAGAAGAAAGCAGCTGGAAGCCTCATTTAGCCAGTGCTTCCCTGCGAGTGGTGTGATTGTCATGGAGCAAAGGAGGACAGGGTTCTGTCATCTAGACAGAACAATCACAAGGAGACTTCTGACTTCATTTTGTCTAACACTGTCAGATTGTACAGACTTGGACTTGACATTTGCCAAACTGCAGTGGCAAATGGTGTTCCACCTATTCAGCATCTCAGCTAAAGGACTAAAAGGGGCTTTCTGTATCTTGACAGAAGTAATGAGATGTCTTCTTCCTTTGCAACTCAAAATCTGTCATTTTAAGGAAAACTACGCTGTATTTCAGTGAGTGCTTATTGGTTTAAATAAGCCATGAAGAGGGCACTCATGCATTCAAAATGTGTACAGTTTATGTGTTGAGATCATGTAGGAAATGCTGTGAACAACTGATGGCTATTACCTTGGGTTCCAGGAAAGGAACCAGAATGGAGAGAATGTGTTTCCAGTTCTTCTGCTCCTTGGTTCCCTGCTTATCCTTCTTATCCCTAAGTCCAAGCTTATATGTTGTGATGTCACATCAGAACTGGCATTCTGAGGCAAGGACACCATTTAGAAGAGCTAGACAAAACAGAGTTGAACTCATAGTGTGAGAAAAAAAGAGTGGAAATAGGCCCCTAACAATCTCCTTGCCTGCCTTTCCTTAGATTTGGATGTGTCCAGACAACCTCTTCCTTATCAGTGAGCAAGGAAGCCATCCCGAGAAATGCTTTTGGTTCTTCACATGAAGTTTACTCAGTGAATGCAACACCAACTCAGTAGGTCCCATTCTTTACTCTGGTAGTTATTAAATATGGTCATGGGGATGATAAGAGCCATCTAAATACTTTCAGCACAGACTGATTTTAGAATGCTTTGATTCATGATAAAGTATTCCAGAGACCCTATTACCCAGCTTAGATTTTAGGAAGGAAATAAGACTAATTCCAAACTCCCTCCCCCTTAGGAAGCTCCTATCCCCCCTACAGGTTCAGAGGGAATGGAAAGAGGTCCCCTTTGCCCGCATTTCTTCTCAGGGTTGTTCTGGCTCTCTGAACGGTTGTGCCTTTTATAGGAATTCCCTCTGTAGACTCATGTGTTTGTGTCACTGGGAGGGGCATTTTGAGGTCTCAGAAGCCCAATCCAGTTCACTTCCCCCAGCCTGCAGATCCATATGTAGAATTCTCACAGCTCTTTCTCCATCACTATGTCTGCTGCATGCTGCCATGCTTCTTGATATGACAATTATGGACTAAACCTCTGAAACTGTAAGCCAGTCTCAATTAAATGTTTTTCTTTTTAAGAGTTACCATGGTCATTGTGTCTCTTCACAGCAATAAAACCCTAACTAAGATAGTGTGTTTTTATCTCTCTTCTCTTCTGTGTTCTGCTTAAGGCAGCATGGGCTTCCTCATGACTACTGATCCCCAAGATATTGAAACAGACAAATAACAATGGCCAGGGCTGACACTGTGCTTAGATGTAGCTTCAGTAAAAGCCTACCTCTTGCACCATTTAGCTGTTTATTAGGTTCCTGTAGCTGGTTAAATACTGTACTCATCTACTACCCCTCCCATGAAGTTATAAAGATTTTTAAAAAGAGTATAAAATTTCTGACATTTGTGGGATGCTTGCTATGGGTTAAGAGTTCTTTATAGGGTGATGTTTGACCAAAGCACACACTGCTCCTATTTTCTAGATGAGTAAACGGAGGCTCAAGAAGCTTTTATAACAGGAGCTAAATATAACATTAAATGCAGAAGTTGACTTCAACATTAAATTACTTAACTCTGATGTCATAGACAAATGGTGGTGGTGCTAAAGAATGATTAAGTATACAACAAACATATAGAATACGATGGATGACCACTTATTTGGTGTTATTGTCAGTGATCACCAGCACAGTGCTCTCTATTTCCCAACTTAGGGACAACATGCACAGCTTTCTCAATATCTTTTAAGGCTGGGTCTCAAGTATAACTAGCATCTAGGTTTTTAAACTGTTGCCACACTCTCCTCAGTGTTTTCTGGCAGTGATACAATGGCAAAGTCCTTCCAGGTCCAGGTATTAAAAATAGATGTTCAAGCTAAAATTTCTCTGTAGAGTACATTTAGAGTATCTTAGATGACCAATGGTAGAACCCACAGGAAGCTGGTTTGGGCAGAGGACAAGTGCACTGCAGTGCTGTCCCCACAGAGACCTCTGACTACTCCGTAGGCTGGGCTGAAGTGAAGGTAGAGGGCAAAATACTGCAGTTTTGTCCTCACAGAGACCTCTGAGTAATCCACAAGCTAGACTCATGTGAAGGCAGTCTTTGGGGCCTTCTATGATGCCCACTTTCTGATATATATACTTATACATTATATATTTGCATATCTGTGAAAATTATTCTATCTAATGGTACTTATCAAATGTTAGAAAACCCCTTTTTCTGTTCTCAGCCTTGGACTTAAAAGGGAAAGATCCCTGGTACATTATGGCTGTGGGAGAACTTAACTGAGTCTTTGTGATCCTGCCAGGCTCTATGGTACATTTCAGTCTGGACTGTACTAGATTGGGGCTATCATTTGAGCTGCCTTCTGTTACTTTTTAGATGTTGGGCAGACATCATACTCCATTTCCTGCCTATCTAGGGTCAGAGCAGTATTTACTCAGTAAGTCTGTGCTAATATTTGGTTCGATATGCAGCCCTGAGGATGTCAACCCAAGATCACAAAAGGACAGACAAGCCCTTAAGTTCTCTGATCTTGTCTTTCTCTACCTAAGTGACCACCCTTAAAGCCAAAGACTAAGTTCCTTACAGGTCTGCTCCTCAAGCATAGCACAGGTATCCACTCTCAATTTTATCTTTTCTTCTCTTTTTATAG
Source organism: Psammomys obesus (assembly GCF_907164565.1). Taxonomy (NCBI): domain Eukaryota; kingdom Metazoa; phylum Chordata; class Mammalia; order Rodentia; family Muridae; genus Psammomys; species Psammomys obesus. The sequence goes on from NW_026585644.1 coordinate 58,120,935, forward strand.
TCCCAAGTTAACTGTGCAAACTTAATTTATCTTTGCAACAGCTTCTAGGGGATTCTATCCAGTCACAAGCCTATTTGCTCCTGACAACTTTTTGCTCACCTCACTATCATGGTGGCTTCTCTACTTGATATGTTATAAACAATTCCGTGGTATCACAGAAAGACTAGCGCAATATTTGAATGCTGTGTCATTAGGGAGTAGCACTACTTAAGAGAGATTAGGAGGTGTGGCCTTCTTGGGGTAGTTGTGGCCTTAACTAGGGTGGGTTTTGAGGTTTCAGAAGCCCAAGAGAGGCCTATTGGCTTTATTTTATTTTATTTTTTTATTTTTATTTTTATTTTTTTTGCTGCTTGCTGATTGGGAGGTTGAATTCTCAGCTACCTCTCCAGCACAATGTCTACCTGTGGACAATCATACTCCCCATCATGACAATAATGAACTAACATCTGAAACTATCAGCATGCCCCAATTAAATGCTTTCTTTCATGAGAGTTGCCATGGTTATGTTGACAACCTCCATGTTTAATCTATGTTGAAAATTCTACCTAATAAACTGGAATGAGGGAGAGAGAGAAGGAAGGAGGCAGAGAGAAGACAGGGAGAAAAAGAAAAGAAGAAAGAAGAAAAAGGAAGAGGGATATAAGGGAGGGAGAGAAGGAGAGAGAAAGAGAGAGAAAGGGGGGAATACTCTAGCACAAATGAATCAATACAGTGATGCATCCCTATCATCCCAGAACTTAGGAACTAGAGTGGGAGGATTATTTGAGTCCACCTATTCAATTCTCACTTGTACAATATGTTAAGATCCCATATCAGTCCTGGAACTCACTCTGTAGGCCAGGCTGGCCTCGAACTTAAGAGAGCCACCTGAAGGCTCCAAGATGGCAGCAGCCAGCAGACATGGGTAGTAGGAAGTTAAGCTCAGTCACTGCAGAGTGATCCTGTGGCCCTGCTGCTGACTGCAGAATACCTGCATCTGAGTTTCTCCTGAAAATGCTAGGACTACTCACTTTCCTGACAAGAACTACCAGCCTCTATGATCATCCATCCTCCAGCACTTGACTCTACCCACCTCCCAGAGGAGAGATCCTGGGCTCCAGGAACACCCAGTATCTGCCCTCTGTCCTTCTACCTGAGACCCAAGAAGGACTCTCAGGCTCCAGGATTACCCAGCCTCTAGGACACCAGCCCCCTGGCTCTACTTGATTACCTAAGGACAAATCCATGGGCACAGTCCAAGACTCTGCTTCATGGTTCTACTTGCCTACTTCAGGAGACCTGCCAAACCTCAGGATCATCCAGCTTAAACACTATCCCCAACTTGAATCCCCTGGCTGTGGGTTCAACTGGAACACAGCCAGCAGAGGAGAGCTGCAAGCTATCCATTGTGGTCCAGCCTCTAGCCCATGGCCCTACCCTCCATCCTGAGGAACCCTATCAGTCCCCAGGAACATCCAGCCTAAGATCTAAAGCTATTCTCGACTTCCCAAGAAGTCCAGCAGCACCAGGAAAAACAAGCCAAAACTAGTATATCCAGGTGACTAAAGAACAGACCAAGGAAGTAAACTACACCTAAGAAAACACAGGAAATATGTAACTCCACTGCAGCAAAATCCAAAACAACCAACAAAAGCAGGGCAAAATGGCACCACCAGAACCCAGCTATTCTCCCTACAGCAAGCTCTGGATATCCTAACATGGCTGAAACACAAGAAGTTGGCCTTAAAACCATTCTTGTGAAGATGAAAGAGGACTTCAAAGAGGAAACAAATAAATCCATTAGAAAAATACAGGAAAATACAATCAAACAGATAGAGGCCTTTAAAAAGAAAATGAACAAATCCCTTAAAGAAATACAGGAAAATACAATCAAGTAGGTGAAGGAAATGAATAAAACTGCTCAGGACCTAAACTTGAAAATAGAATCAATAAAGAAAACACAAACTGAAATAATCCTAAAGATGGAAAATTAAGGGAAGAGAATAGGAACTACAATCATAAGCATTGTCAACAGAATACAAGTGATGGAAGAGAGTATCTCAGGTATAGAAGATATGATTGAAGAAACTGACACATCACTCAAAGAAAATGGTAAAGCTAAAAATTACCTGACACAAAACATCCAAGAAATCAGGGACACTATGAAAAGATCAAACTTAAGAATGACAGGAATAGAAGAAAAAGAAGATTCCCAGCTCCAAAGACTAGAAAATATTTTCAACAAAATTATAGAAAAAAATTCCTCAACCTAAATAAAGAGATGCATATAAACATACAAGATGCTTACAGAACACCAAATAGATTAGACTAGAAAAGAAAATTCTCCTACCACATAATAATCTAAACACTAAATGTACAGAACAAAGAAAAATTATTAAAAGCTACAAGGAAAAAAGGCCAAGAACCTATAAAGGCAGACCTATCAGAATTACACGTGACTTTTCATCAGAAAGTCTAAAAGCCAGAAGGACCTGGGTAGAAGAATTGTAAACCCTAAGAGAACACGGATGTCAGCCCAGACTACTATACCCTGCAAAACTTTCAACCACCACAGATGGAGAAAACAAGGTATTTCATGATAAAAACCAAATTCAAACGATATCTCTACACAAATTCAGGCCTACAGAAGGACAATTCCAAACCAAGGAAGTTAACTACACCCAAGAAAACACAGGAAATCGCGCGCACGCGCGCGCACACACACACACACACACACACACACACACACACACACACTATCACAACCAACATCAGAATAACAGGAATTAACAATCAATGGTCATTTAATATCTCTCAACATCAATGGACTCAATTCTTCAACACAAAGACACAGGCTAATAGAATAGATGCAAAGACAGGATTCATCATTTTGCTGCATACAAGAAACTCACCTCAGCAAAAAAAGTAGACATTACCTCAGAGTGATGGACTAGGAAAAGGTTTTCCAAACAAACACAAGAAGAAATTAGACTTTCAAACAAAATTGACCAAAAGATAAGGAGAAGGACACTTCATATTCATCAAAACAAACAAACAAACAAACAAACAAACAAACAAAAAACTCACCATGCTGGGTGTGGTGGTACATGCTTGTAATCCCAGCACTATGGGAAGCAAAGGAAGTCAGATCTTTGTGAGTTTGAGGCCAGTCTGGTCTACAAAGTGAGTGCAGGACAGCCAAGATTACACAGAAAAACCCTGTCTCGAAAAGCAAACTAACAAAACAAAAAAATAAAACCCACTATGTCCCAAATGAAAGAGCACCCACATTTGTAAATATTACTAAATCTTAAATCACCTTCTTTAAAATTGACCACATACTCAGTCACAAAGCAAGCCTCAACAGATTTAAGAAAATTGAAATAACACCTTGTATTCTATTAGACTACCATGGGTTAAAGCTGCACTTCAACAACAGAAAGCCTACACACTCATGGAAACTAAAAACAAACAAACAAACAAACAAACAAACAAAACTCTCTAATCAATGACAACTGGGTCAGAGAGGAAATAGAGAAAGAAATTAAACAACTTCCTAGAATTAAATGGAATGAAGGTACAACATACCCAAATTCATGGGACATAATGAAAGCAGTGCTAAGAGGAAAGTTCATAGTACTAAGTGCCTTCATGAAGAAATTGAAAAGTTTTCATAGTAGCAATTTTAGAGCACATCTAAAAGCTCTAGAACAAAAAGAAGCAAACACACCCAAGAGGTGGCAGGAAATAATCAACCTCAGGGCTGAAATCAATAATTTAGAAACAATGAGAACAATACAAAGAGTCAACAAAACCAAGAGCTGGTTCTTTGGGAAAAGCAACAAGATAGAAAACCCTTAACCAAATAACTGAAAGGCAGAGAGACAATATCCAAATTAACAAAATCAAGAAATGAAAAGGGGGACATTACCACAGACACTGAGGAATTCCAAAAAAAAAAAAACAACATTAGGTCTGACTTCAAAAGCCTGTACTTCACAAAATTAGAAAGTTTAAATGAAATAGACAATTTTCTTGATAGATTTCACTTATGAAACTTAAACCAAGATCAGGTAAAATGTTTAGACAGTCCTATAAACTCAAGTGAGAGCACATGCTCAAAAAACTCTGTACATACAATTGAGATATTATCCCACTGAAAAATTAAGTTGGTTCAATACCCCTTGTTTTCCTAGATTCTACTTGGTATTAGCCCTCTAATTATGTTGTTTTATTTTGATAAAGATAGAGCAGAGATTTAGGCATGGCCAATCTTCATCCATGCACATCTTTTAGGCAGGGTAAATTTGGGGTCCAAAGCTTTGTGGGTGGGTTGGTGTCCCCTTTCCTCCACTGGAAGTTCTGAATGGCTAGGAGGTGGCCTATTCAGTCTCCATGTTTTCCTCCCCCACCAGCTATGGGTCTCAGCTAGAGTCACCACCATATCCTCCTAGGAACCTACCCAATCACAGATCTCCAGCTTGTCTCAGAGATGCCTTCTCCTCTTGGTTTCCCTTCTCTCTCCCAGACCTCTCACCTCCCACCACTGCTCTGCTTAAATTTGATCCCTACTCTCATTCACTTCCTCACACCATTTCTTCTCTTCATTCATTTCTGATGTCTATTCTATTTCCTCTTCTGAGTGGAATTTAAGCATCCTCCCTTGGGTTCTCCTTGTTACTTAGCTTCTTTGGGTCTGTGGATTGTAGTATGGTTACTCTGTACTATACAGCTAATATCCAGTTATAAGCAAGAACATACCATGTGTGTGTTTCTGAGTCTGGATACCTCAGTCAGGATGATCTCTTCTAGTTCCATTCATTTGCTTGTAAATTGCATGATTTCCTTGTTTTGTTTTTTTTTTTTTGTTTGTTTGTTTTGTTTTGTTTTTCTTCTGGGGCTCCTATCCCCTCCATTCCTACCTCTTTCATCCTCCATAAGACTCCTGCGCTCTGCCCAAAAAATGACCCTGAGTCTCAGCATCTGCTTTGATCCCCTGTTGGGAGAATCTCTAAATTGTTTTTAATCATGAATATTTTATAGGTTCTTAACACCTATAGTTTGTTCTTTTATGAAGACACAATTTAGAATGTGTGAACAGATAAAATTATTTTAGGTTTATAAACTTAGAAAAGCAGACACTGAACCATCATGAAGATTGCTAAGCAGCTATTTGCTGAACAGCAGTATTGATTTCCATGGCTTTCTGTGTCTTTTAGACCTTAGTGAATTAATTTCCTTTTATTATTATCAATGCACCTAGCATCATCTCTCTCAGCTACATATAGTAGTATCTTAAAAAGCGAGAGAGAGACAAAGGGAGGAGTAGGGAGACTTCTCAAACACAACTGGAAATAGCAAAGCTCCTGTTCTCAACTTCAATATGCCTGTTTCTGAAGTACCTGTTCTTAGGGTCACGAGATCAGAAGGAAGGAAAGAAGGACCTCTCCTGTCAGTGGACTTGGGAAGGGGCATGCATGAAGAAGGGGATGGGAGGCTGGGATTGGGAGGGGAGGAGGAAGGGGCTTATGGGGGAGACAAAGTGTATAAAGTATAATTAATAAAAATTTTAAAAAATCTTATTTCTACTTAAAAAAAATAAGAAGTTCAGGTATTTTGAGCCAGAAATACCAATACTCCACAGGCAGTGAAATCTTGACATAGCAGTAAGTAGTATAATAAAAAGGGAAGAGAAATTGGTCTATATTTTTATCAATTTTATGTCTTGCTAGCACAATCAGAGAGCCTTTTGATACTGTACTTCATTTATTGTTCAGGAAGAGTGTGGAGTATAACAATATTTTACTCCATGAGATTTCCTTGTTTTTAATAGTGAAGTATTATTCTATTGTGTAAATGTACCACAATTTCTGTATCCATTTTTTAGTTGAGGGACATTGGCTTCAAAAGCATTTGATACATTTATACAAAAGTAACATTATTTCCCAATACCATCCGAGTACCCATGATTAGTAGTTATTAAATCTAGTGTTCTTTGGTTTTGTATTGTAACCTCAGCAAGAGAGTTTGTCTGTCACTAGATAAAATCAAGACTGTCTTCTGTAGATTCCATCACATAGTTGAGTTTGTTTCAAAAGCCTCCAGTCAGGTATATCTGGAAGATGGCAGCTGTTGTGGTCCAGGCAGATCCAAGGAGGATGGCGGGTTCAGAGAAGGAAATCTTTCATCTCTGTTTTATTTGTGGTAGTTTTCTCTTTCTCATAGAGATAGACCTGAGAAATGACCACAAGGGGGCAAAGATTCCTGGCAGGGGGTGTTGCTGTAGGAGGATATTTTTCCTTTACCCCATAGGAAGAAAGGAGGTAATGCACAAATAGTCTGGTAGTGGTTTGATTGACAGCACATCAGTTATCCATTTTGGGCCTAGAAGAGAGTTATAGGGTAAGACAGACATTTGATTGAAAAGAGGAATGTCTGGCAGGTGAGAAATGGTGAATTTTTTTGTGGTCCAAGAGTATAAAAGGATGGTATTAACTGGTATTGCTGTCAGCAAAGGTTTATTGCTAGATGTGCAGAAGAAATAGAAGTGTTAGGATGGGCTATGAAGGGAAGGAGCTCAGCAGTGTGTTGAATGTCATCATTCTTCTTCGTTGACACTGTTGTCTCTGAGTGGGCAGTGCAGTGAGAAGGAGGCAGGTGTTAGGGATCTCTCAATCCTGGTCCAGCATCCCTTATCATTTATTCTACCTGCTTAAAGTAGCAGAGGTATCAAACACCATGTTAATTATGTGACCTATGTAAGAAGAGTCTCTGTATGTCTTGGTAATCTTTCTGAAATTGACTGCAAAAGGCAGGGAAGCATTAGAACAGTCCTGCTAGGCCACAGAGGAGGACTTTGCAGTCCTGAAGATACCTGATGAAACAGGGTCAGATGAAAGGGGAGGAGGTCCTCCCCAATCAGTGGACATGGAAAGGGGCAGGGAGGAGATAAGGGAGGGAGGGAGGGTTTGGGAGGGAATGAGGAGAAGGCTTGACATGTGACTTGAAAAATTAGGAGGTTTGAAGGCAGCCGAGTCATTTTTAGGCAATTTTCCTTCCAGTGTCTAGTTTTCCCACATTTAAAACATTTCTAATTAGGCTGTGTTGTAGCTGTAAAGGGTTGGGCCAGGGAGGAGGCCTGATAAGAGGCAGTCCTAGTATCATGGGTACAATCTATTTGTCATAATGTTCGTGTTTTAGTCTCCAGCATGCTTGCCCATGTTCTGGGGTCTTTTGTTTACAGGTAAGATTGTCTAAAAGCTTTTGCATCAGGTCTGTTATCTTTCTGTCTTGGCTCGTATCCTTAATATAAATTCTGGAAGGGTCTTGGTTGTTTTTGTTAGAAGAGCCAGTGGAGAAGCCTCTCCAGGTCCTGTGGACAAGGGACTTGGACAGTCCCAGGCCTGGAGTGCATAGGCTGGGACCTGCTCCAAGCAGCCAGTAAGGAGTAAAGTCGGCTGGCCAAACAGTTGGTAGTAATTCCAGTTTATTAATTGAGTAGGGGAAGGGTTGTCCTTGTTGTAATCCTACCTGTTGATTAAGTATTTTATTTTTAATAGTTTTCTATTAATAGTTTCCTAAAAATAGTTTATTTTTAATAGTTTCCTAAGCTGTGGGTAGTTGCTGTCAACATCGCTGAGATTATAAAGCTGGCTGTGGGGGAGGTGCCACAGACTGAAGTGGGGCTGTAGACTGTTGTAGCAGCAAGGGTGAGGGAGGGCTTATCTCAGAGCTTTTACAAGCCTTGGTCTCCTTTTGAGAGTCTTTTTTCCCCCTCTGCAGCCAATAGGAGTCAGGGCCTTTGTTCTCTGTGGCCAGTGAAGGCTCTTAAGAGGGAAGATGGGTTTAAAGAGAAGAGGGGTATTGTAGACTGGAGGGAAACTTTAGTTTAACTAAGTAAATTGCTTTGTTTAAGTGCATTGCTTTTTCTAAGGCAGTTAAGTCAGCTAATAGACAATTTTTAGGGTTTTCCATCTCATTTGAGTCCTGCCCTTTATCTTTCTGGGTCAGGATTTTTTGTTTAGCACTGTCTAATAGCGCCTATCACTGGGAGAAAGGAAAGAGACAAATTATAGCCTTCCTGGACTTGTTTTCCATAAGCCAAATAAGTGACACAAGTCCAGATATCTGGGTCTGAAATATCTGCTGATAGGACCCAAGGTGAAAATTGGAGCACCTCATTCCAGAATTTTAAGCCTTCCCCTTGGGAAATTTTAAGCCCTCTAGATTTAAGTAAAGCTCTAAGGGAGTGAATATGGAGATTGCTCTGATATGATATTGCATTTCCGGTAATTAGAAAAGAAGGAAAGTTCTGTTAGAGACTTTTTAAAAGTCTTCAGGGCAAGTTTAGCTTTCCTGGGGCAATCAGCTCAGGGGACTGAGAAGCCCTGACAAGTACAAGCTTGTGAACTAATGAAAGAAAGTGACCAGTTCTCAGGATAAGAAGGTCAGGCAGAGTTTCACTACCCACTGCGTATAGGAGAAGGAGGTGTGTGTTCACAGACTCTTAGAAGAGTCTGGAGCCCAAAAGATGTTCGCTACCCACTGCAGGGTGCTTGCAGACTCTTAGCAGATCTGGAGATGGAGAGAATCCCACTTCGACCAGTCCGCAAAAGAAGGTCAGGCATAGAGCCAACAATACTTTTTATAGTGGATGCTCACTTTTTCTGGCACAGTCCTGAGTACCACATCAGGTACCAACTGTGGTTCTCCTTCGTGGGGAGCTATTGGCCACTAGCTCATGAAGGCAGGAGGAGCAGAAGGTGAGGTGCAGAGCTTGGAAGGCTGTGAATACAACATAGATCAAATACTCCAGGAAACATTTCAACTTTAATTTGGGAGAACCAAGGTTATATACCCCTTGGGAGTGGGGGGGGGCTCCAAGGATAGATATACATAATTGGTTAAAACTAGGCACTTCAAGGATGCTTGATTTGTATTAAAAAGCATGTTCCTTTCATATGAATGGGAACACAGTACCTAATTATCCTATAGATGCAGAGAGGGGAGAGCTAGCAGGGAGCCATGTCAAAGGCCATAATATCAAATGTGCCTAGGGACATCTATGTCTAAAGACACTTTCCAGATGAAGTCAGGCAGAGAGTAGGAGGCTCTGTTGGAGAAAAGGAGTCCTGTACCTTAATGCTGAGCTCAGAATGGCTGTCCAGACTGGGAGGAGTGCAACCTTAAAGAGCAAGATCCTTTCAAAAGGATATAGGACACATATGTAACTGATGGGCACCTTGGTCTTCTTATGGGTCCCGTAGCAAGTTGAGTGGGACTTATCTCTGAGATTGACTCTGTCGCCAAGAGTGGGTTTGTATGGGAACAATTGCTCTTCTGAGAAAGGGATAAGAAAAAAGGAGAAGAGGGTGGGAGTGTGGGACTGGGTGAAGATGAGGAAGTAGGCTCCTATCAGGATACAAAATTAATAAGTAAATAAATTTAATAAAAAAGGAAAAATCACATCAAAAATAAAATGTAAAAATATAAACAACAATGAAAACAAACATGATTGTTATTAATCTGATTTACAGACAGTATCTGTGTCATTCATCCTCATGTTCTAGATACCAATTTTGTCACTACAATAGTCATTGAGTAATTTTTGAATGAATAAATGAACTTTGCTTAAGGATCAATAACAGTAAAACAAGATCAGATCCAAAGAGCTAAACAGTAGGTAAAGATTCTGGTTTACAATATACAACTTCTGTTCCTCTCCAGGGCTTGTTTGGCAAGTTTTTGATACCCTTGCACATTCACTGAAGGGACAAGAGAGGTTCCCTGGAAGGTAGTTTTATGGCCATTTGTTAAAGTTCCAAATTCCTGCGTGTCATACCACCCTCACAAGATAGATTCTAGAAATACTCCCATCTAAGGGTACAGATTCATTTTACTTTCCTTGTCAACTTTGACCGGCGTCTCCTCAAATTTTTCTATAGGGAATTAGTAAAAAAGAATAGGTGATTGATTAATAGTGAAAGTAGAAGGAAGGAAAGACTGCTTTGATGAAGTGGATCATCCATACCCTCAGCAGCACAACTTGTCTTTATCCAAAGAAGGTGGCACACATCCTCCCCAGGGATTTGTATGTCTGTAGCAGTCCTAAAGAATGGAACATGAATTCTACCCATTTCTGACATAATTTCTTTTCCTTTATGATACAGGTGAAAGTGGAAGCCCCCCCCCCCCAGCAGAATGGTATATTGAGAACTCATTTTAGCCATAATTGTTTTTGTCTTGTTTTCTGTTTTGGATTTTAGTATGAGCCTTTGATGGAAGACTATGGTTTTGGCAAAGCATTATTTCCATAGATGGATAAGTAGGCACAACTCAGGACTCCTTTCCTGTCTCTGTTGGGGTGATCATTTGTGCATTGTGTAAAGGTTGTTTTTGTATTATTCAAATGCTGATTTCTGTACAAGCAGAGATCTGATTACAGGCTGGACTTTGATATTGCTATTCTCATAGGTGCACCATATTTTGTAAACACTTTCTGATTGATTTAATAAAGAGCTGGACAGCCAATAGCTGAGTTAGGAACAGATAGGCAGGACAGCCAGGCAGAGAGAGGGACTATGGGAAAGAATCTTAGGTGGGAGCCAGACATGAAGGAAAAAACAGTTGCTGGAACTAAGAATCTTCATTCTACCTGATGGGTAGAATGAAGATTAGTATAAAGAGGTTAATTTAAGTTGTAAGAGCCACTTCGGAATATGCATAAGTTTAAGACCAGCTTTCATAATTAATAATAAGTCTCCATGTCGTTATTTGGGAACTGTCAATCCGAGAAAGAGCTGTTATAATTGCAAGTAGAATGGTATATCCAGAACTCAGTTTAGCCATGATTGTTTTTATTTGGTTTTCTGTTTTGGATCTTAGTATGAGCCTTTGATGGGACACTATGGTTTTGGCTAATGATCATTCCCATACATGGATAAATAGGCATAGCTCAGGACTCCCTCTGTGACCCTGTCGTTCCTCACTCATTTCTAAGACACATCTTCCACGTCATGCTCAGCATTAATGCAGACATGCTCATATGCAACAGTTCCGTATGAGAAATGAAGCTTGATGTCAACCCTTGCTTCCTTTATTTCTTTCAAGAAATGTATTTAGATCATCCAGAAACTGTTGTCAGAGTTGTTAAGGTTAGAGCCTAGGCCCTGGTAACATAAACAAGACAGTTTCATCTGATTGACCACAGTAAACCAATTAACTAAACAAATAATGATGAAAAGCAGAAAAAGATTTATTCAATGTAACCTCATTGGGAAGAAGGACAAAAAGGTCCAGTGACCCACCCTAAATTTATCTTTGGGTCCTGCTGAGATTTGGCCTGCATTTAAATGAGGTTCTGTACCATTATATCTAAATCAAGTATCCTTAGCATCTCTAGCCCCAGGGAATCAAACACATTCACCCCCAAAACCCTCCTCCTGCCCAATGTTTATAAATTCCTGATTTTACAAGAAATAAAGGTACTACATGCTGCATGCTGTGTGATACCATCAGCTTTCTACCATGACCACCTGAGAGTCATTACTTATTCTGGGGAGAGAGAGAGCTCCTCTCCTCCATGGAAATTTGCCCCTGAACTCCCAGAGCTTGGCTGCCAACCAGTGCTGGCTGGAGCCTGCCTGATTGCCACAACCTCTTTCACTGCCAGGGAAGGACCCACCAGGTCTGAACGTGCCTTTTGAACGGCTGAGCCTGAGCCTTACCAGGCCTACATTTGGACTCCAAGCTGACCAGGCATGGACTTTGGCCTGCATCCCTACCATTAATAAGTGGCTTTGCCAAATCGTTTTGGCACATCGGTATCATCATAGGCTTCTGGGACTCCAGAATTCCCACTGCCTCTGATACTGACAATCTAATTTAAAAGAGCTAATTGTAGTGCCCATGTGGGAAACTCACTTCCACTTTCCCTGGTGAGGCTAGCAGTCTTGCCTAGTGTACTGGCCTCACCCTAAAGCTCTCTAGCTATTCCTGAGAGAAACGGAACCTCAGATCTCGAGTCCCCTGTCCTTCATACAGAAATCATCAGCTTTGTCCCAGACTACTGCCAGATGAAGAACAGAAAATGCTGACATAGTCTTCTGAATTGAGTATCAAAAGCTATGGTTTCTTCCTGACTCACAAACGGGACCAGATCATCAAAAGCAAACAAGTATAATGTACCACCTTGGTTAGAATGTCTTACCTTATCTTTCTGTTTTATCTTATTGTTTCTCAGATTTGGGACTATTTAATATTTCACTTTCTCACCATATAGTATATTCAATTTGAGTGTAAGGAACAGAATACTATTGGACTGGAAAAGGATGAGCATGTAGTGCTCACTTAGAAAATTATTTTACTAAGAGATAAACAGATTAAAATCTCCATGGATAAATGCACAGATGACAAATTGGCCAAAGATAATTTATCCTATGCCCTGAGTAATCCCATTGAGGCCTGAAACAGAACAGAACTGTTTTTTTACTTGCTTGACCTTCCCCAAACAGATAAAGGTGAAAATAGCAGCATATGATAATAAGGCAGCCACTTAACTTGTTACCCAAACCGGGACAATTTGCCAGTGGAAAGCAATGGTTATCATAGTCACTCTAGAACAAGACTTAAACAGAGTGCCTGGCCTCTCTAATAGCAGAAGAAATACTGTACATTCTGGAGCCAGGTTTAGATTTCAGTTTCAGTCCTGCATGCTCTCTCATTATGAGAGAAAGTACATGTGCTAGATGTGAGAGACCAAAGACTTAAAAATCAGTGGGTATTGTTTTAAAGGAAAGCTACGTGGAGACATGTCCAGTAATGCTCTGAGGAGAACTAGCCTTAATGCATTTTTCCCCGCCCCCTAATTATACAGTTTCTAGGAAACCATCCCCTAGCCCATATGACCAAGCCAGAATTGTTTGTAGTCTTGGTGCCTAAAGTGGAGCAATAATTTCAAACGTCAATTTCTCTTATCCAATCATGTAGTGCCAAAGCATGCAAGTCACTGCTTTCATTTTTTCCCTTTAAAAACTCTGTACCCCTAGACCTCGTGCCGCATTCCTCTCCTGTTTCCACAGGAGGTTTGCATCCTGTGTTTGAATGCGTATACAATTAAAAAATCTCATATATTTACAGCGGAGTCTATTTATTCCTGGTCTTTTGGGGTCCATGAACTGGGCACAAGAGACGCTTCATCTTCCAAGTCTCACTTTGTTTATTGTAAAGTAAAGGATTTAATAGCTACTTGTAAGACTGTTATGAAGATCACATATCACAAGACCAGCAATGCATTTATATTCATATTCCTTACTTTTTATCTACTTTTTAGCTAGTGTTAGTGAATTGGCTAATTTATGCATTTATTTATGCACACATGTGTGACTAGGAAAAGTGTGTATTGAGTAAGACCAATGGCTCAGTGGAAACAGCACTACTCCACAGGGCATGCTTGGGAAATTAACAGAAGTTCATTTGGTTGTACCAATGATTTGTTGTGTCTACCCATACTAAGGAAGGGTGCCAGGGACACATCATAACATACTGAATAATACTGTACAATGAAAGATTCACTCTCACTCCTCACTGCCTCCCAGCGTCTCACTGGATATTTATGTAGTTAAATATCTTTATAATTTTTCCGCCTATTTACATTTACTTTAAATGAAAGGCAAATTAGTTTTGCATAATTCTCATCTATGTACCTTTCAGGACTGGAGCACAAAAGCTTTCACACACACTTCTTTATATCTCTTTCTGTAGAGGAATTTTAATGCATCAACGTTGCTGCTCTGATTACATCCAAAGGCCTTTTGGGTCTGTGTAATCTGGCTGGAATGCAGAAATGCTCTTAGTGCACACTTTTGCTCTCTCTGGCTGGAATCCTTTAGTATGTATCTTTAATCCCAAACAATGATTTGTAGTTGAGGGGCAGACAAAGTGATGAATTCGAGAAAAATTTAACAGAATGAGTTAGAGATAGGATACACTCAATCCTCAGGAAAAAAGCTATTTAAGAGCGGTGTAGGGAGAAAGAATCAGTTCTGTTCAGTCAGCTGAGTTCAGTGCAGTGGAGCTGAGTCAGTCAGTGGGGAGTCAGTGCAGTGAGTGCAGTGCAGTACAGTCGAATTTGTTAATGGATTCATGCAATTCAGTGCAGGTCAGCAGAGGCAGTTGAATCCAGAGTATACGAATGAACAAGGATGAGAAAGAACCAGAAGATTAGAACAGATTGCTAGAGTTAGTTTGAGGCCAAGCAGTTCACTTCAGAATCAGTCAGTTTGGAGTAGAGTTTGAGCCAGAGCAGCTGAGTTGAACCAGACAGACAGAGTTCAGAAAGAACAGGAAGTGGTGAGTGTAGTCAGTCATAAACTTCCAGGACAACAATTATACTGGTGCATAAAGACTACATTTACATCTTTCCCTTTCACACATGTTACTTATTTACATAGTCCAATCAGAGGAACAGAAACAAACTTCTGTTGTGTTGAATCCATTACATAACATTGGGTTTATTTTAGCAACTAAGATGTTCTAATAATTAAAACTTATTCGTGAATTTCACTTTAAACTAATAAAAAGAACATTAAAATATTAGCTAATAAAAAGATCATAGTTCTTATAGAGTTATGGATTGCTGATCTAGACTATGGAAGATCCCCTAAGAACTGTAAAGAAGAGTAACACATAGTTTGTATTTCATTGAGTTTATCGTTCAGTGAACACAACACACACATGTGCAGAGTTAATTATTAATCCAAGGAAATACATGATAAGGAACAATCCACAATGCAGAGTACTAACCACCATACAGTCACAGCCAGAAACAACCCAGTTTTCAGAGACCTCCATACATTTTTTTTTTTGCTTTGCAAACTCATTGATGATAAGAATTTTTGAGTAACACTATGTGTATGTATATAATATATACTACATATAATGGAATTCAAGACAATATCAATGATACACTAGTGATGTTACACACCATAAAGAAAGAAAAATAGCATTGCTAATTAAGTCATACCATAGGCTTTCTTTAGGCATCACTTGTAAAATATTGTTCAATATGAGAAATATTAAAATGAGATAAAACCATGTGCTTTAGAACTAATAAAATGGTCATATATTTTTAAATTGCTATATTTTATATGTTTAGAATCTTATACATTCAAAATGGAAGTTTTAAAGGGTTGATAATTTGTAAGCAAATATTCTAATACATTGGATCCGAGAGGACTGCCAATCCACATTAAAGACCAGTGACATAGGCTCTAGAGAACAAGGTTATTTCTATTAGCTGTGTCTTTGTGGTTTTGGATAAGTTGAAGAACATTTCAGATTAGAACAGTTGCCAAAGCATGTAAACAGAGAGAATTGTTTCAGGGGTGTTGACAGATAATAAATAAGCCTTGGGCCTAACAAGTAGCTGAGCTTCTAAGCCTCACACTTAGGGCAATGAGAGAAGATTAAGGTTGGCCAGAGGAGGAAGCTTCTCTGGGGAAAAGATAAATAACATAACAGATACAGAAGCCATCCAAATGGAGCTGACCAGCCTAGAGCAAGCAAATGACAGCTGCGAGTTGTATTTAATGTCAGCATGAACAAAAAACAAGAAAAGGGGATTTTTGTAGGTTCCACTTCAGGCCAACTTTATAAACCAGGTGAGATAAGATCCTTGAGAGAGAGAGAGAGAGGCTGGGTCAGGTTCTCTCAGTCCAAAGTAGTAGGTTGCCTGAAATTTCTCTTTTGAAAATTAATCCCTCACAGGTAAGAGACAGACAGCCCAATCAAGATGCAATAACCTTGCAACAGAGAGGACTAGTCAGATGAAAACACTGCAGAAATATTGTAATGAGAGCTTGGTATGGTGCCCTGCCTCTGTAATCCCAGGAGTGAAGATAGGAATAAAGGCAGAGATATGAGAAGCTCAAGGTCATGCTGAGGAATACATGAAGTTTAAAGCCAGGCTGAGAAACATAAGACCCTGCCTTTCAAACACGAATATGTATTAGCAAGGCTAGAGGTAAGGATGGATTCAAGAGGAGAACCATTGCAGTGACAGGAAGTTACTAGGGTCTACCTAAGTGGCGCCTCCCTTCAGAGCACCAGAGAGGCTCCAATGTTACTTTTCATTGAATGTTCTTCTCCTGCTACTTTTTCATCTGTGTCTCTCTGGCTTTACTCATAAGGTGGTTTCTAGAAAGAGAAAAATAAGATCACTCAGAAATAAACATTTTTTAAAATGTTTTTCCCTTTTTCCTTTGGAGACAGGGTCACGTTACATAGTGAGCTCAGATCTAGGTTTGCCAGAACTCACTATGTAGCCTAGATTAGCCATGAATTCATGCTTCCACTCGGGGTGCTGATTACATGCATCACCAGGCCAGGCTCCATTACAGTACTTTGAAAGTTTAAAAACCAAAGAAGAAATCATAAGAGAAAAAAATCAATAGAACTGAATATATATTCCCCTTGAGACACATTCTAACACTCCACATGGGTCCTGACACCAAGGGTAGTAAAGTACAATACTTGTAAATACTATATTTTTTCCTAAGGTGAAGTTTAATTCTAAATAAGATACAACAAAAGAGTAACAACAATAGCTAACAATAAAAGAGAATGATTATAGCATATACTATACACAACATATTTTATTTTTTTACTTAATGAATGGTTTACTTCCACTACTTTCCATTTAATATATTCAGACCACAGTTGACCACAAGCAATTAAAATCACAGAAAATGAAACTATCAATGAAAGGAGAATACTGTAGATAACAGGCTAGTCTGTAATATGAAGTTGAAGCTGGTTTTGGACTAAAAATGATCCTCCTCTCGAGTGTTGGGATTACTGGCATGCACTACCACATCCAGCTAGATAATTTTAAAATTCTGTAAGAAAGGGAAAACAAGTATGTGATGTGATGTGATGGAGAATTTTGTGTTGGCCTCCCTCTTATACCTTCCTTACTTAAAGCAGATGGGACTAGGTAAAAATGGCTCTGTTAGAAAGAGAACCAATACAATAATTAATTTCTGCCTGATAAAGAAACATATCTCTGTTTTATAAACCACTGACATATTACCATCACTAACATAGTAAGTTAGCACTCTAGGCCATTCTGATTAATTAACTTATTTAATTATTTTAGTCAAGATCCATTGAACCAACCATCTATTACAAAATAGGCTCAGAAATTCTGTTTGCAAGGAGGAAAAAACAGTCTGAACTATGGAAAAAGATGTTATAGACAAAACTGTTTGTAGTAAGGTTAAATCAGCACTCCCATAAGCAGCAGTCATCTTCCAAAAAGCATGCCATCTGCACTTCACATATATTTAAAATAGAGATGTAATAACATGGGGAAATATTTGTGACTGTAATCATTAATAGGAGATAATAAATTAATAGAAAACACTAATACCAGTTGTGTTGGTTATTTTTTCCTGTTTACTTTTTCCATCTTGGATTTTTCTAAATACTTAAAATAAATTGGTATTAATTTTCATAGTGAAAAATAATACTTTTCTCTCAACAATTCAGCCTTTAAAGCCTTCTAAAAGACGATTTCATTATATCATTGGTTCTTAATCTTAGACAGAAATATTTCTTAATTTGCTCTACAATTTAGGTGGTAGATGATACTTATATTTTATTTTTTCCTGCTTTTATGGGCATGAGTATGTAGAGAATACATATTTAAAAAAATATTTCAATCTGTTAATCTCTATAAAAGACATTGTAGACAATGCAGGTTTGCTTAAATGTAGGAACAAGGTCCTTCTTTCTCTCCATGGTTCTAATGTCATCAGACTTCCAGGTGGGACCATCCCCTAGTTTATGTGTGAAAAGAATAAGATAACACTTTTTTTTGTTTTGTTTTATTTTTCAAGACAGGATTTCTCTGTGTAACAACAGCCTTGCTTGTCCTGGAACACAAATACATATATATATATATGTGTGTGTGTGTGTGTGTGTGTGTGTGTGTGTGTGTGTGTATTTTTTTTTCTTCTTTTTTTATTATTCTCATTAGTTACATTTTGTTAATTCTGTATCCCAGCTGTATCCCTCATTCCCTACCCAATCCCACCCTCCCTCCCTCATCTCCTCCCTGCCCCTTTCCAAGTCCACTGATAGGGGAGGACCTCCTCCCCTTTCATATGAATCCATTTTTGTCAGGTATTTTCAGGACTGGCTGCAAAGTCCTCCTCTGTGGCCTAATAGGACTGCTCCTCTCTTGGGAGGTGGGGAGGTCAAAGAGCCAGTCATTGAGTTCCTGTTAGAAATAGTCCTTGTTCCCCTTACTATGGGAAACCAATTGATTACTGAGCTATCACGGGTCACATCTGAGCAGAGGTTCTAGGTTTTAATCCTGTCATGGTCTTTGGTTGAGTGTCCATCTCAGAAAAGACCCTGTGCCCAGATATGTTTGGTCCTTGTGGAGCTCCTATCCTTTCCACATCAAACTCCTCTTCTTTCATATGATTCCCTGCACTCTGCCGAAGGTTTGGTTATGAGTCTTAGTATCTACTTTGGAATACTGCTAAGTAGATTCTTTCAGATGCCTTCTGCGGTAGACTCCTGTCATACGTTCAATGCACATTCCATTTGTCTTTCTAAATGAGGATTGATCAAGATAACACTTTTATATCAGACATGTCATTCAACACATCGGGAAACAACCACCTCATTTGTCTTTGTGAGTGGGCATCTATGGAAATAGCTTCCTCAAGGAAGGTAATTCTTTATAGACCTACTTCTGCACAAACTTCACAGAGCTAAGTCCTGTCAGGACAGTTTCTGGGCCATGTAAAAAAAAGACATGCATTTATACTACCCTTATAGTAGTCAGGTAAAATCATCTTGACACAGAGACACACAGAAAGAGGGGAGACCAGCTTGAGAACATTCCATGAAGACCATGATTGGTTATATGCCCTTAGATTAATCATCATGCCCATCAAGGAAAGATGTGACGAAGGGCTATGTCTATTAACACATAGCCCTATTGTCATGAAGATTTGAATTAAATGGCACAAAAAGTAGAAGGAAGGGTCTGGGCAGAGAAAGGAAAGGGCTGCCATATTGGTTTTCTGTTGCTATGTAGGAAGCTACAACAAACTTGACATAAGTTTTGTTTGTCTATTTGTTAATATTTGTTAATAGTGCTGTGAGTGGCCGGACTCTGTTCAAGATTACACAAGGTAATGGCAGGGCTATATCCTCACTGGGGCTTGGGAATTACCTGTCTGGTTGATGGGGTTGTGACAGCATCCAATTCATTTTGGCATAGAATTGAACCCCCATTTCGTTGCTAACTGTTAGCATGAGGTACTCTCAGCTTCCCAACTATCTCACATTTTTTATCACACTGCCTCAAAAAGCTGTCTGCAGAGACCCTTCTACTGCCCTATTGTCAAATCTATCACACATTTGAATCTCTTACCAGCAAGAATCCAATCCCTTCTGAGATCCACCTGAATAAATTAGCACCTACCCAACCCCAAGCCCATTGTTTGTAAGGTCTCTTATTGATTTGAGACTTTAATTATATCTGTAAAAAAAAAAAGACACCCTCATCTCAGGAATAGTTAGCTTTGTGTTTGAATATCTGGGAGATCATGTTCACTGGGAAAGTCACTACTGAGGATATTGGAGGGAACTTTAGAATCCCCTTCCATGGTTCTTATATGAGCTTAAGAAATTTAAGTCCATGGGCTGAAGGTGTAGCTCAATCAGTAAGGAGCTTTCTAGCATGTGAAAAACCCTGTTTGATCCCTAGTACTGCCTAAAACTGGGTGTAGTGGTACAACCTGTAATTCCAGCCTACAGAGTGGGAGGCAGAAAGATCATAAATTTAAGTCATCTCAACTACATAGAGAATTTTAACCTGGGCTATTTAAGACCCCATCTCAAAAAAAAAAAAGTTTTTGTCATGTTTAAAAGAACCTGGGCATGCTATCTTATACCTATTAGCCTAGCACTGGAGAAGTTGAGACAGGAATATCACCATAAATTTGAGGACAGCCTAAGCTTCTAAATGAGATCCTAACTTAAAAACCAAACCAAAGCAAAGCAAACAAACACAAATATTAAAAGAAAGTAAATAAAAAATATAGATAGTAGAAAAAATTAATAATAAGGGAAAAAGTTTAAATCAGTCTTAAAATGTACTTCAAAGGGTTATTTAAATGTGCTAGATATTCCTATTTCTAATTCCAGCACTCTGAAGGCTGAAGGAAGTTTAAGAATTGAAGGCCAAGACAGGCTGTTGTGATCTGTAAACAGGCATCTCTATGGACAACATGAGGGACAAAAGGGACATCAGGCATCTGTGAGGCCACCTACAGACCACCTGTGGACCACCTGAATCCACCTGCCCATGCTCTGGGTCACATTATAAGAGAACTCGTGCCACCTACTCTCTCTTTCTTTCTCTCTCCTATCCTATCCAGAGACGGTCTCTGTAATCCTCTTCCCCTTCCCTCAATAAAACCTCCCACGTGGAACCAGTCATGTGGCGTAATTTATGAGCCAGCGGTATATCTCTGCTGCCCAATCCTAACATTGGTGCCTTGGCGGGGAATCAAACCCGAGTCAACTGCTTGGAAGGCAGCTATGCTCACAACTATACCACCAACGCCTTCCAATCGGCCCAGGGACAATCCCTTAACATCTATACAGACTCTAAATATGCCTTTCATATTCTCTCCCATGCTGCCATCTTTACTTACAGCAAAGGGAGGATTTGAAACCAATGCAGGCCAGAATATGGCCATGCTAGAAGCCTCCTACCTTCCCACAGACATTGGAATAGTCCACTGCTGGTCCCAGCAGTCCCACTGGACAGACGATTCCATCATTTCCAGTGGAAATAGCCTAGCTGACAAGGGAGCTAAGGCTATTAAAAGCCTAGACTCGTCTCATCCACCAAAGGACATCCTTACACTCCAACTCACATCTCCCCTGTCATCTCCTGACACTCATCAGATTCTGTCCTATTTACACCAGCTTTTTCATCCTAACGGTCGAGACTTGTCGAACTTTTTCAAGACCCACCTTCAGCTCACCCCTGAGGACCTTCATTTCCTAAAGACTATTAATGCTGCTTGTAAAATCTGCCAGACTTCAGATCCGAACTCAAGATATCATAGCCCCCTTTTCCCTACACACCAGGCTAGAGGATCTCTCGCCAGGACTGACTGGCAACTTGATTTTACTCACATGCTGCAGTGAAACGTGTCCAGTACCTCCTGGTAATGGTGGACATGTTCTTGGGATGGGTGGAGGCATTCCCCACTACTAACAAAAGAGCTCAGTTTCTGTTCTCCTTCTCCATGAGATTATCCCACGTTTTAGAATCCCCATCTCCTTCCAGTCAGACAATGGTCCTGAGTTCACTTCTCAGGTTTCCCAGACCTTATCTAATGCCCTTAACATTCCTTGGTATTTTCCTATCCCATGTCATACCCAGTCCTCAGGAAAGATAGAATGAACTAACCGATCCTTAAAAAATACTCTTGTTAAACTATCACAAAAGCTTCACCTCGATTGGTAAAACTCCTCCCCTGACCCTTTCCAGGCAATGAGCTTTCCTCCTAAAAAACTTCTGATCATCTTGCCCTTTGAACTCATGTATGGAAGACCATTCCTAAGACCTGGTCTTTGAGCTAAATCCTCGCCTCTCCCTGACCACCTACTTACTCCCTTACTCTGTCATATCCATTCTCTTCTAGAGAACTTTACTGACCACTGTTTACCATGGCCACACACTAACCCCTGTCCATCTCCTATTAGCACCAGGGACCAGGTCCTTCTCTTCCCTCCAGATCAAAGGCCCTCATCTTTTTCTCTTAAATAGCAGAGCCCTTTAAAGGTGATTCTGGTGACCCTACAGCTGCTAAGCTTGAGGGCTTCCTTTGCTGGATTCATCTATCTCACCTCAGGCCTTTTACCCTCCCTTCAAGATAATGCCTCCTCCTACATATCAACTCCAACATGACCCTGCTCCCTCAAGTTCCAGAAGATGCCAAGATCAATCACCTTGCCTCCTGTTCCAGAGAAATGAGACCTCGCTACAGCAGCTGTGTTTAGCCCTACTGGATTGGATATGTATTTTCTTCCTCTCCCTCTTGCCTGTTTCTGTCCAAGGTAATCCCTACATATGGAGATTCAAAGTTCAAGAAACCATCATTGATAATAAAACAGTCTCTCCAAATAGGGTCAGGAAATTTCTCTATGGGAGGCTGTCAGGAGCCAATTGAAATACCCATCACCCCCACATCTATCTCTCCTCTCTTATTTGATAGAATTTTTCTTTGCTTATTCTTTGATCAAACTAAAGATAATTGCAAAAAATAGCCAAACAGATATGGAGCCTGCCCATATTGGTCTTGCCAAATCCACGCACCAGCATAGAAGAAGCTCCTTCACCTGTATAAAAAGACTCTCTACTTATACATCTGAGACCCTTGGGATCCCTGACGGGAAATAGGTGTCAGAAAACTCTACCACTGCTACATACCCAGTTTACTGATAAGTACTATCTATTTCCAGAGAAAATATGTCCCAATTACCCAATCCCTGAGGATGTAAGAAGTAGAGAAGGTAATTAAACACCCCTCTAAGGTCATTAGCTCTCTAACATCCCCTCTCCTAAATAATACGAACCTGTCATTTGGTCTCCTATTTCAGACTCTGACCTCAGCCTACAAGCTCCTTAATGTGAGCAAGCCGGGCCATTTTAAAATTTGCTGGTTGTGTGTCCCACCTGGGACCAACTCAGACCTACCACTGACAGCTTCTTTGGTGACTCTGTCAAGTAACCTTACTTCACCATTCACTAACTGCCCTGACTCTGATGTTGCCACAATCCTCTACCTTTTTCATATTGCCATCTTTAGAGTGGCAAGCTGTTTCAAGGCATCCAGGACTCACTCTTTAGGCATGCTAAGTTCCTTAGATTATAATAAAACTATAATTCTTGATACTCCATCTCAACCCCAATACCCTACTGTTAATAATACCTAGATTCTTTGTGGTACATCATGTGTCTGCTGGTTGGTCAGGAGTTTGCACACTGATACTCCTTTTCCCCGAACTGGGAGTAATAAATGAAGAGGAGCCTCTACCAAACCCGGTCGTGGACTCAATAGATACCCAGCAGGATAGCTGGGTATCAAATCTTGCCCCTTTTGGCTGTTGCAGGAAACATGGCAGCTGTCAGGACCAGGACAGCAGGACAAGCCACTTCACTAACCTTGTATTATCAGCTTTCTTCCCAGTTCATCCAGGACTTCCAGCAAGTAGCTCAGACAATACCAACTCTCCATGGACAGATCAACTTGCTGGCAACAGTAGTACTTCAAAACTGACTAGGATTGGATCTTCTCACAGCTAAAGAAGCTGGCCTTTGCATCTTCCTCCAGGAGGAATGCCGTTTTTATGTCAACCAGTTGGGTATAGTAAAAGACAAAATCCAACAACTCCAGACACATCTTCAAAAGCGAGGGGAACAGCTCAAGGCCTCTAGCTCTTGGGCCTTCAAGAATCCCATATGGAAATGGATTCTGCCCTTTCTCACAGCTCTTCTGCTAATCTTTCTGCTTTTGCTTTTTTCACTCTGCTTTATTAACTTCTTCTCTACATTCCTTCAACAACAAATGCAAAAATTCTCTAACCAAACCTGTAATCAGTTACTCTTACAGGATTATCAACCTCTGCCCACAGAACCAGATGACAGTGATCTTCCAGTTAACCCTGATAATGGGGAACAGCTATATGTTGAGAATGACAATGCCCCTAATCAGTAGGAAGTAGCTTGAAGAGCAAAGGTAGCCCCTATGTCCTTCCCACCATCACCCTCTTCCGAGGAAAGAATTGCAGGCTCTGTAAGCAGGCATCTCTGTGGCCAGCCCCAAGGGACCTGACAAACCAGGCATCTGTGGGGCCACCTATGACCACCTGCGGACCACCTGAAATCACCTGCACATGCTCTGGGTTACCTTATAAGAGGTACTACTACTTCCTCTCTCTCCTTTTCTCTCTTTCTCTCTCTCTTTCTTTCTTTCTTTCTTTCTTTCTTTCTTTCTTTCTCTCTCTCTCTCTCTCTCTCTCTCTTTCTCTCTCTCTGTTTCTCTCTCTTTCTCTCCTACCCTGCCCAGAGATGGTCTCTGTGACCTCCCTCCCCTTCCCTTAATGAAACCTCCTACTTAGAACCAGTTGTGTGCTGTGATTTATGAATCCATCCTATAACTCTGCTGCACAATGCTAACACAGGCTACAAGGAGAAAACACAAGACAGGGGCCATCATTGATAAACCAGTAAGAGGGCCCTCACCCAAAACTGGATGTTCATCTTCAGTTATGAACAGGATGAACAGGATGTTCATCTCCAGCATCTTCATCTTAGGCTTAGAAATAAGTATTGCTTAAGGTACTGCTCAGTGGCATTTTTATTGCAGCCCAAACAGATAGACACATGTATCAAACAAACACCAAAAATCCATGCAGATAAACACTCAGACACAGTTATTCATCTAAAGACTACATCTGCCTAGATATGGGGGATTAATTCATTTATCAAATTAGTTGCCTAAGTGCATATAATCTGATTGAAGAGACTTTACTACTTTTCTGATTTTCTTAGTTTTAGGAAGATAAACTTAAAACACACATTGCCTAATCAAAAGTGTATATTAAGCACATTATGCCTATTCTTCCCAGATCAGATAGTATTTGATGTCAAAAACATTAAGGTCCCCTTGATGTGAGCACTCACATAACTATTTTTTCCACTTTGACCTTTTATGTTACCCTTTCTTTTTCTCTCGTTTTTTAAATTTCTTTTGGACAAGGTCTCACTGTGCAGATAACATTCTACTTTATTACTTATTCATCATCATTTCTATGGGACTGTATAGTGATAACTTCAATTCTATGTTTCCATTTTATTCATTGTCTGCAAGTCCTGGCACATACAAGGCATATTTGTACAGTTAACAACATAACAAAGTTTGCAGAACACAGTGAGCAAAGGGTCCCCCTATGAAGATTGGCTTGGGGCATACCCATGGGTGTTTATCTGGTTGAGTTACCTGCCAAGTGACTGGCTGTCCTCTCACTTGCCCACTTCAGGTCTCTGCACATATGAAAGGTTTGTAATCTCTATGTTAAGCAAATGTAGTCTCTCTCAGGGTAGTTCCCAAGTGCTGACAGGGCAGAAGTCAACTGTAACTCAAACATCTTAAGACCAACACAGAAAAGATGTTTTCTACCATGTCTGGGTGGGTGACACAATTGATATACTAAATGTTTCACTGGCCTTGGAGATCTAACATTAGAAGAGGGATCAGGGGGTCAAACAAGGCAGAAAAGAGGTGTATAGAGTGTATAAAAATGCTGGCAAAAAAACGTACAAACTTGGCTGGAGAAACAACTCAGTGATAGAGCACTAAGCTATATTCAGTCCCCAGAACCTTGGCCCAAGGATGGAGTCGGGTTGGATTTCCATTGTTTCAGAAGGAAATTTGGAGATAACCTTACAAGGCAATTATTTTATGTTGCATTGCTGTTCCTCCCAGTTCCTCCTCAATCTTCTCCGCCCCCCCCACCCCTGTGACCTTACACAATTAACTGATGAATGGCAGTCTGGTGGTGATCACATGCATGTCCTCCAGTGTTTATGGTGTAACATGTCTTTCCACTGTTCTGAGCTCCAGTGAATTAGCAGTCATAGGAGGGACCTACTTATGGGCACTGTGTCAAATTAGAGACCCATAGGAAGAATGCATTTCTTCCAGTCTATGCAAGCTCCCTTGATCACTATGTTGTAACAGAGTGGATGTTTTCCCTCTCTAAAAACGCATATGTGTAAGCCTGGCTCCCAATAAGATGGTACCAACTAGGAATTAGATCTAATTGCTGTCCTGAGGGCAGGTGTCTCATGACAGGCTTAGTGACTTTAGAAAATGAATACAGATCACTCCTTTTCCTCGAGCAAGGAAAGGTCAAGTAGAGATTCAAGACAGTGGCCATGACTGGTAAAGATCAAACATCCCTCACCAGGAACTGGGTATATCAGCACCTTCATCTTGGGCTTAGAAGTAAGTACCTATTGCTTAAGCTATTGGTTTATGGCATTAAAAAAATTGTCAGCCCAAACAGACTGACACATGTGTCATTTAATTTTTTGTATGATGACAGTCCCTCACTTAGACTATAGCTCTGCAGGACCCTCTCTTTCAGTCTTGCCCCTCACACTCTAACCACAGGAGTTTGGGCTTCATCATTAATACAATGGAAGCCACTGTGCCTAACTTTGAACATAATATCTAGAGCTAAGGCTGACCTCGAATTCCCAACAATTCCTTCCCCAGCCTTCTGAGTTCTGGGGTTATAACTACGTGCCAATGCTTATATTTTAGAAGGACTTGTTCCAGTAAAGGGAATCTGATTACAGAATGACAAAAGATGGGCAGCTATTTGACCCATAGATCCCTGAAGAAATCTAAGCTTTCCTGCAGCTCTCTGGTACTCCTTGCTGAGACATATCATCTGTTAAAAGATTAAAACAGTCCAAAAAAGTCTAAAAGACTAAAAATGTCTAAGCACTGACTTTTTCCATTTATTCAAGCTGCACTCATCCTGTGACTGAGTCATTCATTCTAAGCAGAGAAAATGATCAAATGTGCAGGGCATTTGAAATCCTTCATTATGGGGAATATGCCACATTATGACTTTCAACTTTTCTTCTAGAAGATTCCTTCCTAAGTAGTTAAGTGTGGGTTTGTTGTCCAAGAACTACTGAGAGGGAACAACCCTTGACATGTAACTTGCCCAATAACAAGTGTGTAGCTCTGAAAGATAACTACCCACTCACACGCACACACACATACAATACACTGACATACCACATTCACACACACACATATACTAATGCATACACACGTGTACACACACACACACACACACACACACACACACAAACACACACACTTGTTGCTGCCACTTCATCCAAGGGATGGTTTAGCTTAGAACATCACAGTACACTAGATACTTTTTAAATGTATCTCAGCTATGTAATAATTTATATATATGGAAATGTGACTAAGGGCAGAGAGAAAAATATGATAGTGACTGCTGGTTATGAATCCTGGATAATTCCCTGAGAGGGGGAAAAACAGGAAGGGGAGATAACAAACTTGTGGGCTAAAGGAAATGCTTGGTTAGCATAATGGAGAACACATTCATGAGCGGAAATGCACAGGCTGGCAGGCACCAGCTTCTAGCAAATGAAGACTTCCTTGCTGTCCTTTCAGATGCCCTAGAGTTTCTGCTTGGACTTTTGAAAGGGACAATGGCTCTTCTGTTCAAGAAGCCAGAGCATTTTGAACTTCCTTTCTCTAAGGGTTAGCTCTATGTCCTTTTCAAGCTTCAGCCTTGAAAATTGGTTCAACGTCATGAATTTCCCTTCATGATTCTTTCTATTCAGAAGCCAGTTCAGTATGTTCCATTTGGGAACAATTGTAATAAAGAAACTCAAATGCTGAAGTAAAAGAGAAATACAACTTGCCTTGACTTTTAAGTTTATATAAATGTATGCCCCGTCTGCCATATGTGTATATATGCAATAAAATTAAAGTTATTTAATCTTTAACATTGTACTGATCTTTCTAGTCTAAAAATATTTCAGTAGGCTAGAATTCAAGGTTCAGTGAACAAATATCAAGTAGAAGAGATACAATGTAATAGCCATAGCTTACATTTAAAAATCCCACCACACACTGCATTCAAGAGTTATCTACATATAAGACAACTGGCTCTTATTTATTTTCATTGTGTCATCTGTATCTACTACCCTCTGCCTCTCAGCCTCCTAGAAACATGTGAGTCAGTTATTTTTCTATCACTGCTCTGAAAATATTTGACAGAAACAAACTATGGGAAGAAAGCCTTGTTTAAGCTCCTGATTTTGAGGCAGATAAGCATAGAAGACAGTTTATTACCCTGAAATCCCCCACCTTGGTTTTGGTGGTGCATTCTCTTATCTTGTTATTCACAGGGAAGGCTAGTTCCATCACACTATGTACACATACTTGACTCCAAACATTGTACCTCATGACCTCTGAACCCTCTTGACCCCACATTCATAAGACAACATGTACCCCCATCTCTGTACAATACTGTAAACATTTCCTATCTCTGGTTATGCAAATTTAGTTTCTGTTCAAGTATATTCTAACACACTGTGTGTAAGGAATAGAACAGCAGATCTGGCCTGAACTGTTTTTGAATACATATGCAGTAAAGCAAAGCCATGTTCTCTTAGAAACTTTTTGTGAAGAAAGCCTCAACAGATACAAAAAGATTGAAATAATCCCTTGTATTCTAT
>NW_026585644.1:58164309-58185267 GCF_907164565.1 Psammomys obesus
ATAGAATACAAGGGATTATTTCAATCTTTTTGTATCTGTTGAGGCTTGCTTTATGACCAACTATATGGTCTATTTTGGAGAAGGTTCCATGTGGTGCTGAAAAGAAGGTATACTCTTTTGAGTTTAGATGAAAAGATCTGTAGATGTCTATTAGGTCCATTTGATTTAGGGTCTCTGTAAGTGTTTTTATTTCCCTATTTGTTTTCTGTCTAGTTGATCTGTCTCTTGGTGAGAGTGGAGTGTTGAAGTCTCCCACTATTATGGTTTTAGGATCAATGTGTGATTTAAGCTTTAATATTGTTTCATTTACGAATGTAGGTGCTCTTGTATTTGGGGCATAGATATTCAAAATTGTGATGTCCTCTTGGTGGATTTTTCCTTTGACGAGAATATAGTGGCCATCCTTATCTTTTTTTAATAACTTGGGGGTTGAAAGTCTATTTTATTAGATATTAGGATGGCTACTCCCACTTGTTTTCTGGGACCATTTGCTTGAAAGACATTTTTCTAACGCTTTACTCTGAGGTAGTGTTTATTTTTGTTGCATAGGTGTGTTTCTTGGATGCAACAGAATGATGGATCCTGTTTCCGCAACCATTCTGTTAGTCTGTGTCTTTTAATTGGAGAGTTGAGTCCGTTGATGTTGATAGAAACTAGTAACCAACAATTGTTACTTACTTTAGATGTGGTGTTGGTGATGTCACTGAGTTTCATTGCTTGTCTTCTTTTGTTTTGTTTTTTTTTTTTTGTGTGTAGTTATCTATTTCCTCTGTTTCCTTCGATGTAGTTGTTTTCTTTGGTTTGGAATTTCCCTTCTAGTAACTTCTGTAGAGCTGGTTTACTATGTATATATTGTTTAAATTTGGTTTTGTCTTGGAATATCTTGAATTCTCCGTCTATGTTGATTGAAAGTTTTGCTGGGTATAGTAGTCTGGGTTGGAATCTGTGGTCCCTTAAGGACTGTATGATTTCTGTCCAGGCCCTTCTGGCTTTCATAGTTTCTGTTGAGAAATCTGGTGTGATTCTGATAGGTCTACCTTCATATGTTACTTGGCCTTTTTCCCTTGCTGCTTTTAGAATTTTTTCTTTGTTTTGTAGGTTCAGTGTTTTGACTATGATGTGACATGAAGAATTTATTTTCTGCTCTAGTCTACTTGGTGTTCTGTAAGCCTCTTGTATGTTTATGGCCATCTCCTTCTTTAAGTTGGGAAAGTTTTCTTCTATAATTTTCTTGAAAATATTTTCCGGACCTTTGAGCCTGATGTCTTCTTTTTCTTCTACTCCTATTATTCTTAGGTTTTGTCTTTTTTCATGGTGTCCTTGATTTCTTGGATGTTTTGTGTTTGGAACTTTTCTGATTTTATTTTTTCTTTGAGAGACGTGTCAATTTCCGCAAGTGTATCTTCGGCTCCTGAGATTCTTTCTTCCATCTCTTGTATTCTGTTGGTGATGTTTACCTTTGTAGTTTCTGATCTTTTCTCTATGTTCTCCAGCTCCTGGTTTTTCTCTATTTGTGTTTTCTTTATTGATTCTAATTCTGTTTTCATGTCTTGCACCATTTCTTTCATCTGTTTGAATGTGGAGTCCTGCTTTTCAAAGACAGCTTCTATTTTTTTGTCTGTTTCCTCTCTATGTATCACTAATTGTGCCTCTATTTCTTTGGGTATAATTGCCTGTATTTCTATGAGAGCTTTGTTTATTTCTTCTTTATTTGCCTTCATTTGTGTGGACATTTCTTTGAGAGCTTTGTGCATTTCTTCTCTGTTTGCCTCAATTTTCGTGGTCATTTCTCTGAGAGCACGATTTGTTTCCTCTTGGTTAGTCTCGATTTCTTTGGTTATTTCTCTGAGGGCTTTGTTCATTTCATCTTTATGGGCCTCTAATAGCTGGAGAAACATAGTTTTGAGGTCGCTTTCTTGTATATCTAGTGAATTGAAGTGTCCATTTTTTGTGGGGTTGCTGGTGAGGTCATTATGTCCTGATTTTTGTTGGGAGTGTTCTTACGTCTGCCTCTAGCCATCTGGTTATTTATAATCCTCACTGGTTGTTCCTCGAGTCTGTAGTTAGGGCTATGATTGTCTCTTTCTGTTTTCTGGACTGTTTTTTCAGGAAGATGAGAGAGGTTCACTGTTTTGGGAGTGTGCACTGTGTTTTCAGTTTTGTCTAAGTAAGGAATGTGATGCTGGCGCTATTCGCGTGTGCTTTTAGCGGGCGCAGTGTGCATGCGTGGATTCTATGACTATTGCAGTGCCCTGCAAGCCACTATTACGCAGTTCTGACTGAGATCCAGGGATTGTTTGCCTGGATTATCCTGGTGGACCCGCAAGGCAGAGGATTCAATGTTGGGGTCGCTATCCCAAGAATCCCTATGATGCCCACACTAGGGGTGTGGGTAGCAGGAATCTCGTCTGGTTGCTTCTGTGGATAGGCCCTGGGTCTGGGGCAAACTCTCCCTAGAAGGCTCACTTACTCTCTTGCAGGACCAGTTGGAATGCACAGGGGTTCCCCTTGCTCACTACTCTCTGTTTTGGTCCTGCTTCGGAAGTGCATGAGTAGGCTAACAGACAGCTCTGTGACACTGTGGCCGCAGGACTCGGTGTCCACCTTTCCTGTGTGCTTGCCTCTTTGTCCTTTCCCTCTGCCAGGAGGGGTTATGTTGACTGGTCCCTGGGTGGCGCGGGAAAGAGTTAGGATGAGTGTACTCAATCCCAGATCCCGGGTCCAGATCTCTCTGCCAGAAGCAGCCTAGCGGTAGAATCTATGTTTGCTGATCCCAAGAGGGTACTGGGTAGGGTTGAGTGTCCTCAGATCCAGAGCTTGGGTTTCTCTGCTAGGGGCCGCTGGGTGGGCTGGAGAGAGGGTGCTGTGTCCTTGGCAGGTTGCCTCTCTGTCCTTCCCCTCTGACCTTCCCCTCTGCTAGGGCAAGTTTATGGAGGTGCTCTCAGGGGAGTGCCAGCAGGGGTTGGGGCTTCTCAGTCGGATCCTGAGCCCTGAGCCAGCGTTTCTCTGCCAGGGGTTGGGGGGGGACGCCAGTGATAGAGCTTGCTGCTAGACCTTATTTCGCTGGACCCAGGATAATTTCAGGACGTGTAGAATGACCACAGTCCCAGATCCCGAGCTGTAGTTTGTTTGCTAGGAGCGGCCGGCAGCACTGGAGTTCCGGCACTGTGAAGCCTCTGTGCGCCTCTTTATCCTTCTGCTCCGCTGTGGCAGGGTTATGGCGGCGTTTGGGGGAGTGCCTGAAAGGATTGGGTTTTCTCAGCCCTGATCTCGGGTTGGGGTACAGACAATGTGGTCTGTGGCAAATTCTGCTGGACACCTCCTGCCTCCTCAGAAGAGGGAGTAGGGATTTTGCGCTGGGCGCGCAGCTGTAATCCATGCACGGCGGGAGCTCAATTGTGATGGCGGCGGGTACCTGTGGTCCGAGAGACCTTCCAGGGAAAGAATGGGTGACCCGTGACCAGTCTGGCAACTTTGCTTCTCCGTGGGGTTTTTTTGCGACTGGGGCTCTCAGCCTCAGGCACCCTTGTGCCCACCAATCAGCCTGGGAAAGTGATCAGGACAAGCAGGCTTGCGGCACCAGCCCGGAGACCCAAAGTCCATGTTAGCCGGGTTCTCTTCCAGGTTCTGGCTGGGCAGACGAGAGTGGACCCGACCAATTCCCACGCTGTGGGAGCCTCCCCACACCTGGAAAACATTATCGATCGATCGCTGTTGTTTTAGGGCCCAGAGTTCAGTCTCCTGGTCGCTGCACGGAGTGTGTTGTCCCGCTTCTCAGACACAGTGTTCTCCCGGTGCCGCCATCTTGGCCCCCCTCCATATCTTTATTTTTAAAGCCTTCCTTAGAAACACAGAAGAATCCAGGAAACATGATAGCTTTTTGTAGGTGCCTTGGGCCTGGGATGGCCTAGTTAGGTCCCAACTCTCTCTCTCTCTCTCTCTCTCTCTCTCTCTCTCTCTCTGTGTGTGTGTGTGTGGTTTTGTTTTTGTTTTTGTTTTTTTCATTCTGCAGGTCCAGCTAGAATGAACATATCTTGGGCTTCTCAGTAGCTATTTAGTGAACTATTAAAGACTTACTTAGTAAGTCCTGAAGCTTACCTAGGAAAACTCATCTCAAACTCTCTATCTAAGTTATCATTGATGGCATAAGGTTGTGTGAAATGGGTCTCCTGACATTGAGATAATCTGAAATCCAGCTTTACCTTCGTCTCCCTCATGAACTTTATGGAAAGTCCAAAATAGACTATGTGAAAGGAGCAAGAGCTACCTTAGTCCAAATCCAGAAGCAGTATACTATCTACCTAGAATTGCTAAGACCCAAGGCACTAGTTTATATAAAGTTATTTTATTTCAACTGAGTTAGTATCACACATATTTGACATCTCCTTGAAGAAGGCTATACATAAAATGGAGCTGAGCTCCAAGCAACGGTAATGTTGATTGTGCTTGAAGTTATTATATCTTGAATGCATGATAAAATATTATAATGCTACCAGAAGAGAAGAGAAAGCACACAAAATCTGCTAATGTGAAGAAAGCATGTTGGAAAATGAACCAAGGGAAGTTTCTTATTGTCTCTACTCAGCTTTAAGTTCCAATGAAGAGGATCATCTCTTTTGGTTGGTTTCAGGACACCTACTGAATAACTACCTAAGATTTAATAAAATATCTTGAATCTTGATTTCTAGTTAGCAAGCACCTGTGACAGTAAAAGAAAAAAAAACCCAAAATGATAACACAAAAATATCTGAAATATTCTTACCTTGGACTTAATAAATGTTTCTTTTTAAATTCAAGTTTAAAAAAAGTATTCTGAGATAGAGACAAGAGAGCTAGCTTTCTCATTTTGTATTTTTTACTTTCTTAGAGAACACAGTTATTTTATTGATGTCTCCTGAGATTCCCTTTCAAACTGCAATGCATTGGAACTCATTTTTGAAGTAATATTGGAGAGAAAGCATCCTCTTTCCTTAATTAAATTTTTCCATTATTAAAAGTCAGCTGAAACTTTTCCCATCATTTTTCCCTCCCACGTCCTACCCAACTTTACCTTTTGGTTCAAACTTGTCAAATTCCAAGCAAAAAAAAAAAAAAAAAAAAAAAATCTGTCTTCTCAAACTATAAGAAAATTTGAAAAAATGAAATCAATCTTCCTTTCTTGGGCAATGAGGGCAAGGATAAAACTCACTTGTATATTTTGAGTATTATTTATTATAACATCCACAAAATTTTGTTTATGAGCAATTTTATATAAATCATAGGAGACAGGTGAGGGTCTTTGGGGGAAGAGGTGCAATTAAATATGTATTATTTCCCAAACTCTCCAGAGAGGTTTCTGATGGCTTAGCAGTGTCCATAAGCTAATTTTCCTCAAGAAAAGCTGCAGATAATCATGGTGATAGAAAAGCCCCTAATCAAGCTCTGAAGAGCTTGATGTGGGAAGATGGAGAGTTTGGGATCATCTTGGGCTATACAGTCAGATTTCAAAAGAAACAACTGGATACAGTAGATAAGAAATACAGCAGAAAGCCAGACATGGTGGCACATGCCCTTTAATCCCAGCACTCAGGAAGCAGAGGCAGGTGGATCTCTTTGAGTTCATAAGTGAGTTCCAGGATATCCAGGGCTGTTACACAGAGAAAACCTTTCTTGAAAAACCAGAGAGGGAGAGAGAGAGAGAGAAAGAGAGAGACAGAGAGACAGAGAGAGAGAGAAGTAACTGGGCACAATAGATAGATAACCCAGGAGGAATAACTAGGTAGAATACATAGGTGATCTTAAAGCCTGTAGTCAGTTTCATATTACAATCCAGCCACTGTTGGTGAGGCAACCTACAGAGACATGGGGTGGCTAGAATCTACACTCACTGAAGTATTCTTAAGGAAGGTGACTATCTATGGTTTTAGAGATGCCTGAAGTACCATAAGAATAATCAGTATGGTGAGTTTAGTGGCTGAAAGTGGCTCTCAGAGTGAAGGAACATGCACAAAAGCTGAGCTCACATGAAAAACACTTTGGTGATTTGGATGTGAATAGCCCACTTAGGCTTACATATTTGAATACTTGGTCCCCAGTTCCTGGAACTGTTTGGGAAGGATTAGAAGGTGTGGCCTTGTTGGAAAAGATGTAGCATTGTTGTAGGAGTTGTGTAATTGGGGGTGGGATTTGTGGTTCAAAAGCCTGTGCCATTCTCGTTCTTTCTCTCTCCCCCTCTATCTTTTTGTTTCATGCTTATGGATCAGATGAGAGCTCTAAGCCATGCCTGCATGCTGCCATGTTCCACAACACAATATTTATAAACTAAAGCCCTCTTGAACCATGGCCTCCAAATTAAGTATTTTTTAATACATTACCTTGGTCATGCTGTCTCTTACAGCAATAGAAATGTAGCTAAGACACACTACTCTGGAAAATTTCCCCAGGGAAGCCTACTGTTTCCCTGTGAGAAGGTAATTGAGGAGTTAACAACTTCACTTTGAAAATGGTGAGACACTTTATCTGGATCATTCAGTTTAGTTGTTATCTTGTTTTACTGTTGAGAAGCTGAAATTTTGAGTGATTCTTAGTTTCTAACAATCATAGGATCATGGAATTTAGAGTTAGAAGCTGAAAGAATCAGTCCTCCAAATAAAGAAGGCCAGTGGTGGAGTTAGATGGTAGTAATGCCTCAATATCCCATGTTGGGCTCATACCTTACATCCATTATTCTCTCAGCTAGTTGCTCTGGCTAGTAGTTTTCATATACTGTCTAGAGCACTAGAAATTATACCTTCTTTCTTTTCCTCTTTTATTCCACAAAAGTACAGCACAGAAGTTGAGAGTTACATTGTCTAGGTTTGAATCTCAGGTTTGTGTGTCCTTGAAAGTGTGAACTTCAATGCATTTCTTACCTATTGGGGATGACAATAGTAGGTCTCCTCTGAGAAGATCCAGTGAGATGACATTTTAACATTTCTTGGTGCATGCAAAAAGATTATTGAATTCTTAAGCTCTGTCTTACTTCTATTATACCATGGTCCTGCATGCAGCTGTAGCTCACTGGGAACCAGGCTGTCTTTTAAACTAGTCTTTCTACATCTGTTTGTGCCATACTCAATTTACTTTCAGTATTAGAGATGAGTAGCTTCTAAAATGCAAGTCTGATCATTTCACTCAGTATAGGGCTTAAAGCGTTTACCAACTTCTATTGATTTTAGGATAAAAGAAAACCTTTAACAAGACCTACTGCACCATATATGGTCTAGCCCAGGACACTAGGATTTCCAGTCTTGTCTCAGAGAAAATATACATGTCTAGAGTACAGCTTCTCACTATTGTACCTACAGCTAGCTAGAATCTGTCACTGAATGAGTAGATGCCCAAGAGTATATGTTGAGTAAGTAAACAAACTTGTAGCAGACAATTTCACACTATGTTTCTATATCAAAAATTTACTCCAATATCTTTACTTTCTCTGGAATCAGATAATCTAATGCTTCCTTTAAAAATCTTTTCCTTCTCCCCTCTGGGCATCTCAGTACTTAGATGATCCATAAATAACCAGAGAGCTATAGAATATGAATCTTAAGCTGAGCTATGCAAATTTTCACATTGTAATTATCCTTATAATTATATTTATAAGGCAACTTGAGCAAATTAATGAGCATTGTATTTTTTTTTTTTATTGTAAGAAGCACTGGAAGCATATAAACCAAATTCTAGGAGAGAACTGAGATAGGAAGATCTCAAGTTTGAGACTAGACTAGGCAATATAAAAGCTTCAAGATCACCTATGATGGTGAGACAGACTCAAAAAATAACAAAATATATTCCTTTGGGCATTGGGTTTGTGGTATAGACCCAGGGTTCCCTTAGTTCTTCAATACATCCTTCTTCAGCCATTCCTTCTAAATATTCTCATTACTTAGTGACACTATACTGACCTGCATAACCGCTTTCTCATAGGGACCCCTATAGTCACCTAATTTGGTTGAGACCTAGGTAGGCTTCCTATGCCCTCCTTTGCTTCCTCTAGTTTAAATTCTCCAAAGTACTGTTAGACTTTGTCTAAGTTATTGTTACATTGCTGTGAAAAGGCAACAAGCTCAATGCAACTTATAAAAGGAAGCATTTAATGGGGGGGAGGAGCTTGCATACATTTTTAGAGAGTTAGTCCATGATCATCATCAGCAAGCATGGCAGCAGGCAGACAAGCATGGTGCTAGAGTAGTAGCTGAGTGCTTCCATTTGATCCATAAGATGGAGCCAAGGAGAGACCAAGATTTAGCCTGCCCTGTGTTTTTGAACCCTTAAATCCTACCTCCAATAACACACCTCCTCCAACAATGCCACAGCCTCTTCTGACAAGGCCATACTTTCTAATCCTTCCTAAACAGTCCACTAATTGAGGACCAAACATTCAAAATATGAGCCTATGGTGGACATTCTTATTCAAGCCACCGCAGACTTGTCATCACCCATCTACTTGAGTTCATCATCCTGGCCCACCTCTATTACATTCATACTTGCTGCTATATGTTGACAGAATGAGGATGCTCCTAGGTCTGCCTCTCCCGCCCATTGTGGAACTGGACCCCATGCCCTGCTTAAGAGTATCTTAGAGTGAGTCTCCTTCTTCTAACTGCTTAAATATCACTCACACCATACACTATACCTTCTGGAACTTCTTGGAGTTTGAATCCAGGTCTCTAACCAAATTTCAGATATAGGACTAATTAGAGTCTGAACAATAAAACCCAGAGTGACCCCAAGACTCACGCTCTACAACCTGTCACACTAGGGCAATAATAACCACAGAACTGAATACACACACACCAAAGACAAGATCAGATTCCAGAAGAAATAACACCAAAACCCTCAAAACTCTAGAGGCCTATAATCCAGTACAAGGACACAAACATGAAAATCAAATTCAATGTGTCTCCTCCAAAATCCAGAAATCCTATATTTATATGCTCTGGGAAAACCAATTTAACTAAAGCATAAGTCATAAACTTCAAAATAGCAATTATGAAGATGTTTAAGGACCTATACAAAGATATAAATAAATGCCTCAGTAAAGACTAGAGATGGAAACAATTGGATGAATTAAGAAAAACAATTCAAGTTACAAAAATAGAATTTAACAAAGAAATCGAATCACTTCAAACTGAAATAAAGATCAAATGAAAAACTAAGGAAATCAAACAACATTTCAAAGGTAAGATTTGCCAAAAACAGAGAAGAAAGAATTTAAGGTATTGAATATAAGGTAGAAGAAATGAATAGCCCAGTCAAAGAAAATCTTATATATACAAATAAGTGTTCAATTTCCAGGAAGTATGGGACATGATGAAAAGATGACATCTACAAATAGTGACTGTAGGAGAAATAGTAGGAAGGAGAAAAAACCTGGCCAAAGGCACATAAAATATTTTTAAACAAAATTATAAACGAAAATTTCCCAAATCTAATGAAAAAGATGCCTCCTAAGGTGCAAGAGGCATACAGAGCATCAAATGGAGAGGACTAGAAAAGAAACTCCCCATGACACATAATAATAAAAACACTAAATGTACAGAAAAAAAAACCCATCAAACTATACTGAAAGCTGCACGGCAAAAATAAGATGCTGCATAAAGGCAAGCCCATTAGAATAACACCTGACTTTTTAACGGAGACTCTGAAAGCCCCCAGGGCTGAACGTCCTACAGACTTTGAGAGAATAAAGATGCTAGTCCAGACAACTACACCCAGCAAAATTATCAATTACAATTGATGGAGAAAAGAAAATATCTCGGGATTAAAACAATTTAAACAGTCTTTGTCTTCCTAAGTTGCTCCACAGAAAGCACTAGAAAGAAAATTGCAGTCCCAAGAGAGATCTAAGTACACCCAGAAGGATGCAAGGAATAAACAATCTCAGAACAGTTCATTAAAAGAAGAAAGGGAAAAAAACAACTATAACAAAAAAAATCAGGAATTAATAAAAACTGCTCTCTAGTAAATCTTGATATTAATGGTCTCAATTCTCTCAATAGAAAGACAAAGAGTTGCAGATTAGATTTTAAAATAAGCTCATGGCAGTGACCAGCGTACACCATATCTGAGGGGCAAGGATCTGAAACTCCGAAATCGGTGAGTGGAGGGGCTGCTGAACCCAGAACAATGATATCGAGGCTTCCAGGGACAAAGGGGACTAACTGTGAACTGAGACCATTTAAATTCAGGTCCCCTGCAGACTCTGGCATGGCCTTCCCCTGGGGCTCAATACCCAGGCACTTCCCCATATCAACTTCCCTACTCCCTCCTTGGTGGAGACAGCAGAGGTGGCCTGCAGATTCTGCCACAGAGCAAGTGTCTACCCCCCCAACCTCCACACCCTGGCGGCTCCAGCTTGGGATGTGGTAAAGACAATACTCAGTCACTCATTACCCCCCCCCCCCCCGGGCATGGGCCACCATAACCCTTCCCTGTCGGAGATGAAGGATACTGAGGTGGCCTATAGAGTCCACAACACAGCAAAGTGCCCAGGCCTCAGTGTCAGTGGCTCCCAGCACAGGGCACAGTGCCAGTAGACAACAAGACCTGTGCTACAGCACCACTGAGCTGACTGTTAGCCCACACCGCATGTGCCCCAGCAGGATCAAATCGAAGAGTAGAGAACAAGGGGAACCCCTGTGTTTTACGACTGGTCCTGCTAAAGAGTGAGTGATCCTTCAAGTGAGTGCTTGCAGAGCCCCAGATTTAGTGCCCATATACACAAGCAACCAGACAACAGACCCCTACCACCCACACCTCTATTGTGGGTAACATAGGGACTCTTGGGACAGAATTCTCAACACTGAAGACCCTGCTCTGCTGGTCTACCAGTGAATTCCAGGCAAACAATTCCTGGAGCCCAGACAGATCTGCATACCAGGGGCCTGTGGCCACTGAGGTAGTCAGGGAATCTGCACCTGTGCACTGCGCTCACTAACAGCATCTGTGAATACCACCAGAATCATATTCCTCACTTAGGTACACTGAAATGCCAACACACACTCTCAAACCAGTGAACCTCTCTCATCTTCCTTAAAAACAACCCAGAAACCAGAAAAAGAAAGATCCAGTCTGAAGTACAAACTCCAGGAACAAACAGTGAGAGTTAGATAAGCAGATGGCCAGAGGTCAGCATAAAAACACACCCAACAAAAATCAGTACATCATGGCTTCACCTGCTACCCTGAGAATCAATGGACATTTCAGTTCATCAGAAACACAAGAAAATGATTTTAAAACTATGCTTATCCAGTTATTAGAGGCTCATAAGGAGGAAATGAACAAATCTCTCAGAGAAATAGCCACACAAATAGAGGCATATAAAAAGGAAATGAACAACTCTCTCAAAGAAATAGGCACACAAGTAGAGACACAATTAGGGGCATATAGAGAGGAAACAAACAAAAAAAAATAGAAGCCATCATAGAAAAGCAGGACTCCACATTCAAACAGATGAAGAAAATGGTGAAAGACATGAAAACAGAATTAGAATCAATAAAGAATGCATAAACAGATATAACCCTGGAGCTGGAGAGCTTAGAGAAAAGATCAGGAACAACAAAGGTAAGCATCACCAACAAAATACAAGAGATGGAAAAGAGAATCTCAGGTGCTGAGGATACACTTGCTGAAATTGATATCTCTTTAAGAAAAAGTAAAATCAGAAAAGTTCCAAACACAAAACATCCAAGAAATCAAGGAAACCATGAAAAGACAAAATCTATGAATAATAGGAGTAGATGAAAAAGAAGATATCAGGCTCCAAGGTTCAGAAAATATTTTTAAGAAAATCATAGAAGAAATTTTCCCAACTTAAAGAAAGACATGTCCATAAACATACAAGAGGCCTACAGAACACCAAATAGACTAGGCCAGAAAAGAAACTCCTCACATCACATCATAATCAAAACATTAAACCTAAAGAACAAAGAAAAGATATTAAAAACAGCAAGGAAAAAAGGCCAAGTAATATATAAAGGTAGACCTATCAGAATCACACCAGATTTCTCAACAGAAACAACAAAAGCCAGAAGGGCCTGGGCAGATGTCATGCAGACTTTAAGGGACCACAGATGCCAACCCAGACTACTATGCCCAGCAAAGCTTTCAATCAACATAGATGGAGAAATCAAAATATTCCATGACAAAACCAAATTTAAACAATATCTACACAGAAACCCAGCCCTACAGAAGATACTAGAAGGAATATTCCAATCCAACTAAAATAACTACATCCAAGAAAACATAGGATATAGATAACTACTCAACAAAAAATCAAAAGAAACAAGCAATGAAACACAGTAACACCACCACTCCCACAACAAAAAAAATTAACATTTGTTGTTCACTAGTATCTATCAACATCAATGGACTCAACTCTCCAATAAAAAGACACAGCCTAAGAGAATGGTGGCAGAAACAGAATCCAACATTTTTCTGCATCCAAGAAACATACCTCTGCAACAAAGATAAAACACTACCTCAGAGTAAAGGGCTGGAAAAATGTTTCTCAAGCAAATGGACCCTGAAAACAAGCTGGGATAGCTATCCTAATATCTAATAAAATAGACTTTCAAAAAAAGTTAATCAAAAAAGATGAGGAGGGGCACTTCATTCTCATCAAAGGAAAATTTCACCTGGAGGACATCATAATTCTGAACATCTATGCCCCAAATACAAGAGCGCCTACATTTGTAAATGAAACATAATTAAATCACACATTGATCCCAACACCTGAATAGTGGGAGACTTCAACACTCCATTCTCACCAAGGGACAGATCATCTGGTCAGAAGCAAAACAGGGAAATAAGGGCAGTTACAGAGGCCCTAAATCAAATGGACCTAATAGATTTCTACAGAACTTTTCACCCAAACTTAAAAGAGTATATCTTCTTTTCAGCACTCATGGAACCTTCTCCAAAAGAGAAGGTTGGCCACAAAGTAAGCCTCAACAGATACAAGAAGATTGAAATAATCCCCTGTATTCTATCTGACCACCATGGACTAAAGCTGGACCTCAACAACAATAGAAATAACATAAAGCCTATACACACATGGAAACTGAACAACTCACTCCTCAATGACAGCTGGGTTAAGGAAGAAAGTCCCTGTTCCCCTTACTAGAGAACCCACTTGGATACTGAGCTACCATGGGCTATATCCGAACAGGAGTTCTGGGTTATATCCATACATGGTGGAGAAACAGTCTCATAAAAGACCCCTGTGCCCTGATATATTTGGTCCTTGTGAAGCTCCTGTCCTCTCCAGGTCATATTAGCTCCCCTTTTTTTCATATGATTCCCTGCACTCCGCCGAAGGTTTGGTTATGAGTCTTAGTATTTGCTTTGATACACTGCTAGATAGATTCTTTCAGAGGCCCTCTGTGAACCCTTATTCATTGCTGGTGAGAATGCAAACTTGTACAAGCACTTTGGAAATCAATCTGGTGCTTTCTCAGACAAATAGGAATAGTGCTTCCTCAAGATCCAGCAATACCACTCCTAGGCATATATCCAAAAGATGCTCAAGTGCACAACAAGGACATTTGCTCATCCAGCCAGAACCTGGAAACAACCCAGATGTCCCTCAGTTGAGGAATGAACACAGAAATGAGGTACTTTTACACAATGGAATACTACTCAGCAATTAAAAATGAGGAAATCATGAAATTTGCAGGCAAATGGTGGGACCTTGAAAATATTCATCCTGAGTGAAGTATCCCAAAATCAGAAAGACACACATGGTATATACTCACTTATATAGACCTATAAGATAGGACAAACATACTGAAATCTATACACTTAAAGAAGATAAACAAGAAAGAGGACCCGGGGTAAGATGATCAATCCTCACTTAAAAAGACAAATGGGATGGATGTTGGACATGAGAGAAAACAAATAACAGGACAGTATCTTCCTACATCAAAGGGATTAGAATATAGGGTGAAGGCTCTATGCAGGCACCAGCTTGGTTTCTCCATGTTCAGTGACGTGTGTAGATAATGTCCTAAGCAATGGGATTGTGCTCTCAGTTTTCAGAGTGTGACACTCTGTCCTAAAATCAGACTGAGTTGTTTGGGGATCTGCATGAGACCTTCTTGGCCAATAACTCAACCAAATTCAAGCCAGTCCCACCATTGGAAGCCTTGCCCGACTACAAGAAATGACTAGTTAAGACAATGTATCCCCCATTACTACAAGGTAGTCCTAGGATCACCTGCCTAGATTCCTAATTTTCCACCCCACTCCCAAACCCTGTCCCCCCATTCCAGCTTTCTCTCCCTGAAGTCTCTTCCTCCATCCTATCTCTCCCACCTGATTATGTTGTAACCTGTTTAAACTATATAGTCCCTCTGTTGAGACCTACTTTAGTTCTTAGCATAACTATGGCTCCTCTGTTAACACCTGCTGTAGCCTTTAGTATATTAGAAACCATTTTACCTCCAAGTCTCCATTTTGATTATGTTTCTATGCTTTCATTTCTCAAACTTTGTATACTTTGTTACCTGGACACTCTATGAAGTCATCCAACTGCAGAGCAAATCAAATTAAAGGTCAGTTAGAAACTTTGTCTAGCTAGTCAAAGTGATGCCTACACCTGGATACTTGGTTGTGTTTTTTGTTACCTGGTTATTACCTAGTTGTAGTTTGTTTCCTACACTTGGTTATGGTTTTGCTGCCTGTTTGCTACCTGGTTATGGTTTTGTAGTTGTTGGTTTTGTTTGTTTGTTTGTTTTCTTTTGTTTTGATATGAAAATGCTGCCTTAAGAGCAGACCATTGTCATAATCTGGCTTCTGAATCCAGATTGTGGCCCTGACTGGTCAGTTTTTGTTTAGTGTTCAATAAACCTCTGTTGAGTCTGGTGGGTCTGAGTAGTCACTGAGCAGCTATTCCTGAACCCATAACAATCACTCTTGTTTTCATCCCCACCCACGCCCAGCCCAGTGCAATGTAAAATCTGTTTTATTTCCCCTTCCCAGTGATATCATGTCTCCTCCCAGAGTGCCTCCTCTTTACCTAATTT
The DNA here is from genome assembly GCF_907164565.1 of Psammomys obesus. Taxonomy (NCBI): domain Eukaryota; kingdom Metazoa; phylum Chordata; class Mammalia; order Rodentia; family Muridae; genus Psammomys; species Psammomys obesus. The sequence goes on from NW_026585644.1 coordinate 58,179,354, forward strand.
CTTTGGGACAGATTGTAGCCTGGTTATCATTTACTTAACAGCTAATATCCACTTACTAGTGAATACTTACATAGTTTGTCTTTCTGGATTTGGGTTACCTTGCTCAGGATGATTTATTTTTAGTTCCATCTATTTGCCTGCAAATTTCACGATGTCATTTTTTTTTGACAGCTGAATAATACTCTATAAATGGTTGGTTTAGGTTGCTTGGTTCCAGTTTCTCTCTATTATGAATAAATCCATGATGAACATAGTTGAGCAATTGTCCTTGTGGTAGTATGGAGTGTCATTTGGGATATATACCCAAGAGCGGTATAGCTAGGTATTGAGGAAAATTGGTCCCCATTTTCTGAAGAACTGCCATATATACATATAGTAGCCGTACAAATTTGCACTCGAAGCAGCAATGGAGGAGTGTTCTTGCTCTATATCCTTGCCTGCATGAGCTGTCACTTGTTCTTGTGATCTTAGCCATTCCAAGGTGTGTAAAATGGAATATCAGAGTTGTTTTGATTTGCATTTCCACTATGGCTAAGAAGTTTGAACATTTCTTTGTTTCTTGGCCATTCAAGATTCCTCTATTGAGAATTCTCAGTTTAGATCTGTAGCTCATTTTTTGAATTTGTTTGAATTTTGATATCTAGTTTCTTGTGTTCTTTACATATTTGGGATATTATCCTCTTTTGGGTGTGGAGTTGGTAATATTTTTCCCATTCTGCAGGCTTCTCTTAGTCCAAATGACAGTGTCTTCTGTCTTACAGTAGATTTTCTATTTCATGAAGTCCCATTTATTGTCAGTCTTACTGCCTGTGCTATCAGTGTTTTGTTCAGAAAGTCTTCTTCTGTGTCAATGTGTTCCAGACTATTCCCTACTTTTTCTTCTCTCAGGTTCAGTGTATCTGTTTTTATGTTGCACTCTTTTACTTGTACTTCAGTTTTGTGATGGGTGGTAAGTATGGATCCATTTGCAGTGTTCTACCTGCAAATACCCAGTTAGAATATCATTATTTATTGAAGATGCTGTCTCTTTTTTTCAGTGTGTATTTCTGGCTTCTTCATCAAAACTCAGGTGGCCATAAGTATGTGATTTCTGTCTGGGTAGTGAAGTCAATCTCATTAATCGGTGTGTCTATTTTATTTCAAAACCATGAGGTTATTATTATTATTATTACTATAGCTCTGTGACACAAATTTAAATTAGAGATAGTGATACCTCCTTTTATTGTTTTACATGTCCTATATTTTATTTGTGATATTTATTTGTGATATTAAGTTGAGGATTGCCCTATCAAGATTTATAAAGAATTGTGTTGGGATTTTGATGGGTATTGCATTGAATATGTAGATTGCTTTTGGTAGGATGATCATTTTTACTACGTCAATCTTACAGATCCATGAATATGAGAGATCTTTGCATTTTCTAATATCATCTTCAATTTCTTTTCTCAAAGACTTGAAGTCTTTATCATACAGGTCTTTCACTTGCTTGCTTACAGTTACAACAAGATACTTTATATTAATTGAAGCTATTGTGAAACGTGGTGTTTCCATGATTTTTTTCTCAGTCCCTTTCTCATTTGTATGTAGGAGGGCTAACTAATTTTGTTTTTTAGTTAATCTTTTCTCCAGTCACTCCAATGAAAATGTTTGTCAAATGTTCAGTTCACTGGAATTTTTTTTTGGAATTATATCATATCATCTGAGAATAAAGATACTTTGATTTCTTCTTTTCCAATTTGTATCCATTCTACCTTCTTCAGTTTTTTTTTTTTTTTACTCCTCTAGACAAGACTTTATGTCCTATATAAATGTATATGGAGAAAGTGGACAACCTTGTCTTTTTCCTGATTCTAGTGAAATTGCTTTAACTTCCTTTATTTAATTTGATGTTGGCTATAGGTTTGTTGTAAATTGCCTTTATTATGTTTAGGTATGTCCCTTGTATTCCTAATATCCCCAGGACTTTCAGCATGAAGAACAGTTGGATTTTGTAAAATGCCTTTTCTGCATCTAATGACATGATCATGTGGAGTTTTTTCCCATTTCAGTTTCTTTATATGATGAATTACATTTATTGATTTTCATATATTGAACCATGTTTGCATTTCTGCGATGACGCCTACTTGATCATGCTGTATTGAGATTTTTTTTTCTTTTTTCATCTGTAAGGGAAATTGATCTGTAGTTCTTTTTCTTCCTTGAGTGGTTATGTGCTTTGAGAATCAGGGTAATTATGTCCTCATAAAATCAATTTGGCAATGTTTCTGTTGTTTGTATTTTGTGCAATAATTTGTGAAGTATAAACATTATGCCCTAGGCACTTTTTTTTTGGTTGCAAGATTTTTAATGATGACTTCTCTTTTTTAGGTGCTTTAGGTCTATTTTAATTGTTTATCTGTTCTTAATTTACCTTGGTGTGTGGTACCTGTCTAGAAAATCATACATTTCGCCTTGTTTTTTTTTTTTTTTTTTTTTTTTTTTTTTTTTTTTTTTTTTTTTTTTCTTTTTTTTTTTTTTTTTTTTTTTTTTTTTTTTTTTTTTTTTTTTTTAGTTTGGTGTAGTATAGATTTTTAAATTATGATTCTCTAGATTTTCTCAGTGTTCCTCTTTTGGCTTCTGATTTTGTTAATTTGGAGGCTCTCTCTCAACTTTTTAGTTAGGTTTAATACAGATTTGTTTATCTTGTTGATTTTTCTCAAAGACCCAACTCTATTTCATTGATTCTTTGTCTTGTTCTCTTTGTTTCTATTTTATTGATCTCAGCCCTCAGTTTTATTATTTTTTGCCTTCTATTTATCTTGTGTATTTTTTTAATTTTAATTTTTATTAATTACACTTTATTCACTTTGTATCCCCCCATAAACCTCTCCCTCCTCTCCTCCTGGTCCCACCCTCCCACTCCTTTCTTCACACATGCCCCTCCCCAAGTCCAATGATAGGGGAGGTCCTCTTCTCTTTCCTTCTGATCTTAGTCTATCAGATCTCATCAGGAGTGGCTGCATTATCATCTTCTGTGGCCTGGTAAGGCTGGTCCCCCCTCAGGGGGAGGTGATCAAAGAGCAGGCCAATCAGTTCATGTCAGAGGCAGTCTCTCTTCCCATTACTATGTAACCCACTTGGACACTAAACTGCCATGGACTACATCTGTGCAAGGGTTCTAGGTTATCTCTATGCATGGTCCTTGATTCGAGTATCAGTCTCTGGGAAGACTCCTGTGTTCAAATTTTCTGGTTCTGTTGCTCTCCTTGTGGAGTTCCTGTCCCCTCCAGATCTTACTATTTCCCACTTCTTACATAAGATTCCATTCACACTGCCCAACAGTTGGCCCTAAGTCTCAGCATCTGCTTTGATAGTCTGCAGGACAGAGCCTTTCAGAGGCCCTCTGTGGTGGGTTTTTAGCTTATTTCCTGTTTTCTTCTTCTTCTGATGTTCTTCCTCTTTGCCTTTCAGGATGCAGATTGAACATTTTAGTCAGGGTCCTCTCTCTTGATTAGTTTCTTTAGATGTACAGATTTTTGTAGGTTTTTCCTATATTACATGTCTATATGAGTGAGTATATACCGTGTGTGTCTTTATGCTTCTGGGACAGCTCACTTAGGATGATCCTGTCCAGCTCCCACCATTTATCTGCAAATTTCATGCTTTCCTTATTTTTCATTGCTGAGTAATACTCCATTGTGTAGATGTACCACAATTTCTGCATCCATTCTTCAGGTGAGGGGCATCTGGGCTGTTTCCAGCTTCTAGCTATTACAAATAAAGCTGCCAGACACAAAATTAACTCAAAGAAAAAAATCAAAAGCCCTCCTGTATACAAAAGACAAAAGTGCTGAGAAAGAAATTAGGGAAACAACACCCTTCACTATAGCCATAAATGACAGAAAGTACCTTGGTGTAACTCTAACCAAGCAAGTCAAAGACTTGTATGAAAAAAATTTCAAGTCTCTGAAGAAAGAATTCAAAGAAGATATCAGAAGATGGAAAGATCTCCCATGCTCATGGCTTGGCAGGATTAACATAGTAAAAATGGCTATCTTACCAAAAGCAATCTACAGATTCAATGCAATTCCCATCCCATCACCAACACAATTCTTTACAGACCTGGAAAGAAAAATTCTCAACTTCATATGGAATAACAAGAAACCCAGACTTGCTAAAACAATCTTCTACAATAAATCTTCTGGAGGTATCTCCATCCCATATATTAAGTTGTATGATAGGGCAACAATAATAAAAACTTCATGGTACTGGCATAGAAATAGAATGGTGGATAAATGGACCAGAACAGAAGACCCAGAAATAAACCCATACACTTGTGGAAACCTGATCTTTGACAAAGACGTCAAAACCATACAATGGAGAAAAGATAGCATCTTCAACAAATGGTGCTGGTCTAACTGGATGTCTACATGTAGAAAAGTACAAATAGATCCATACTTATCACCCTGCACAAAACTGAAGTCCAAGTGGATCAAAGGCCTCAACATAAAACCAGACACATTAAATCGATTAGAAGAAAAAGTGGGGAAGAGCCTAGAACTCATTGGTACAGGAGACAACTTCCTGAACAGAACACCAACAGCACAGACTCTAAGAGCAACAATCAATAAATGGACCTCATGAAACTGAAAAGCTTCTCTAAAGCAAAGGACACTGTCATCAAAACAAAATGATTGCCTACAGATTGAGAAAGAATCTTCACCATTCCTTTATCTGACAGAGAGCTAATATCCAGTATATATAAAGAACTAAAGAAGCTGAAAAGCAGCAAACCAAGTAATCTAATTAAAAATGGGGAACAGAGCTAAACAGAGAACTCTCTGTAGAGGAATATAAAATGGCAGAGAAACACTTAAAGAAATGCTCAACGTCATTAACCATCAGGGAAATCCAAATCAAAATGACCCTGAGATTTCACCTTTCACCCATCAGAATGGCCAAGATGAAAAACTCAAGTGACAAAACATGCTGGAGAGGTTGTGGAGAAAGGGGAACCCTCCTCCACTGCTGGTGGGAATGTGAACTTGTACAACCACTCTGGAAATCAATCTGGTGCTTTCTCAGACAACTAGGAATAGTGCTTCCTCAAGATCCAGCCATACCACTCCTAGGCATATATCCAAAAGAGGCTCAAGTACACAATAAGGACATTTGCTCTTTTGTATTCTTACTTTGTTTTGTTCTTAGAGCTTTTTGGTGTGCTGTTAAGTTGCTATTATGAGATACTTTCAGTTCTTAAATGTGAGCACTAAAGGCTATGACTTTTCTGCCTAACACAGCTTTCATTATGTCCCATAAGTTTGTATATTCTGTGTATTCATTTTCATTGAATTCTAGGAAGTCTTTAGTTTCCTTATTTCTGTCTTGACATTTTTCATTCAGTAGAGAGGTGTTCAGTTTCCATGAGTTTGTAGGCTTTCTGTTGTTTTTGTTGTTGTTCTTAACCCACTTCAATCCATGGTGGTTTGAGAAGATGTAGGTAATCATCTTCACTTTTCTTATACCTTTTGAGACTTGCTTTGTGTCTGACTATGTGGCCAATACTGGGGAAAGTTCTATAATGTGCTAACATGAAGGTATATTCTTATATGTGTAAATGTACTGTAAATATCTCTTAGTTCCATTTGTTTTATATTGTGTGTTAGCACCAGTATTTCTGTTTAGTTTTTGTCTCAATGACATATTAGTGAGTGCACGGTATTGAAGTCTCTTGTCATCAGCGTATGAAGGTCACTATGTGATTTAAATTGTAGTAGTGTTTTTATATCTATCTAAATATCTATCTATCTATCTATCTATCTATCTATCTATCTATCTATCTATCTATCTATCTAGTAGTGTTTTTTTATATCTATCTAAATATCTACCTATCTATCTATCTATCTATCTATCTATCTATCTATCTATCTATCTA
>NW_026585644.1:58185277-58209219 GCF_907164565.1 Psammomys obesus
ATCTATCTATCTATCTATCTATCTATCTATCTATCTATCTATCTATCACAAACTTTGGTGCCCTTATGTGTGGAGCATAGATGTTAAGAACTGAAACGTTATCTTGGTAGAATTTCATTTGATAAGCATGTAGTGTCCTTTCTCATCTCTTTTGATTAGTTTTGTTCTGAAGTCTGCTTTGTTAAATATTAAAATCACTATGCCAGCTCCTTTCTTAGGTTCATTTTGCTTGGAATATCTTTTCTGGATCTTTTATTCTGAGGTAATATCTACCAGTGGGGTGGAAGTGTGTTTCTTGGATGCATCAGAATGGTGGGTCCTAGCTTTTCATCCATTCTGTAAGTCTGTGTTTTCTTTATTGGAGAATTAAGGTCACTGCTATTGAGAGATATCAATGACCAATTATTCTTGATTCCTATTATTTTCATGGTAGTGATGGTAGTGTGTATGTGAGTGTGTGTGTATGTGTGTATTTCCTTTTTTTTTTTTTTTTTTTTTTTTTGTTTTGCTTGTGTGACATTATTTGCTGCATTTTCCTGATTGTAGTTAACCTCCTTAGGTTGGAGTTTTCCTTCTGGCACCTTCTGTAGGGCTGGGTTTGTAGAAAATTATTGCTTAAATTTGATTTTATCCTGGAATGTCTTATTTTATCCACCTGTGGTGACTGAAAGTTTTTCTGTGTATACTTATTTAGCCTGGCATCTGTGGTCTCTTAAGAGTCTGCAGCACACCAGTCCAGATCCCTTTGGCTTTTACAGTCTCCATTGAGAAGTCAGATGTAATTCTAATAGGTCTGCCTTTATATGCTACATAGCCCTTTCCCTTTGCAGTTTTTAATATTCCCTTTTCGTTCTGCATTTTTAGTGTTTCAGTTATGTTGTGGTGAGGGGACTTTATTTTCTGATCCCATCTATTTGGTATTCTGTCTACTTCTTGTACCTTTCTATAAACCTTTCTTTAGGTTAGAAAAATTTTCTTCATGATTTTGTCAAAAATATTTTCTGGGCCTTTGAGCTGGTATTCTTTTCTTTCCTTTAGTCCTGTTATTATTAGTTTTGGCCTTTTCATAGTGTCCCAGATTTCATGGATATTTTGTGACTGGAATTTTTAGATTTAACATTTTCTTGGCTGATGTATCCATTTCTTTTATGGTATCATGAATGCCTGAGATTCTTTCTTTTGTCTCTTGTATTCTACTGGTAAAATTTGCCTCTGCAGTTACCGTTTGAATTCCTAAATTTTTTTCTTCTTTCTTTCTTTCTTTCTTTCTTTCTTTCTTTCTTTCTTTCTTTCTTCCTTCCTTCCTTCTTTCTTTCTTTCTTTCTTTTTTCCTTTCTTCTTTTGTTTTGTTTGTTGTTTGTGTTTTTTTAAGCAGGTTGTTCTGGTCTCACTTTGTAGACCAGGCTTGCCTTGAACTCACAGAGATTCCACCTGCCTTTGCTTCCCCAAGTTCTAGAATTATACGTGTGCAACATGTGGCTGAATTCCTAATGTTTTTTTTTTTTAATTTCAATATTCCCTCACTTTGTGTTTTCTTTATGGCTTCTATTTCAATTTTTAGATCTTGAACAGTTTTATTCATTTTCTTCAACTGCTTGTTTCTTTTTTTCTTTACTTTCTTTAAATTCTTTTAAAAATTTCCTTCAATTGTGTTTTTCTGGATTTCTTTAAAGTTATTTATCCATTCCTTCTTAAGGAACTTTATCGTCTTTCTATTGGTTTTAAAGTCTTTTCCCTTGCTTCAGCTATGTTGTAATATTCATTCCAGGTAGGATAGCTGAACTCTAGTAGAGACACACTGTTCTGGCTGCTTTGATTGTGTTTTCTTTTTTATTTTATTCTATTTTTATTAATTACAGTTTATTCACTTTGCATCCCACCTCTGGCTCTCTTCCTAATCCCCTCCCTCTTTTCTACCCATGCCCCTCCCCCAGTTCACTGATAGGGGAGGTTCTCCTTCCTTTCCTTCTGATCCTAGTCTATCAGGTCTCATCAGGCATGGCTGCACTGTCTTCCTCTGTGGCCTTCTAAGGCTGCTCCCCCCTCACGGGGAGGTGATCAAAGAGCAGGCCAATATGTTCCTGTCGGAGACAGTCCCTGTTACTAGGGAACCCACTTGGACACTGATCTGCCATGGGCTACATCTGTGCAGGAGTTCTAGTTTATCTGCATGAATGGTCCTTGGTTGGAGTATCAGTTTCAGAAAACACCCCTGTGTCCAGATTTTTGTATTCTGTTGTTCTCCTTGTGGAGCTCCTGTCCCATCCAGGTCTTTTTATCTCCCCCTTCTTTCATAAGATTCCCTGTGCTCTGCCCAAAGTTTGGCTATGAGTCTCAGCATCTGCTTTTACACTCTGCAGGGTAGAATCTTTCAGAGGCCCTCTGTGGTAGTCTCCTGTCCTGTTCCCTGTTTTCCCCTCTTCTGATGTCCATCCTCTTTGCCTTTCTGAATGAGGATTGAGCGTCTCACCCAGAGTCCTGTATCTTGATTAGTTTCTTTAGGTGTACAGATTTTAGTGTTTATCCTGTATTATATATCTAATATCCACTTATGAGTGAGTATATACCCTGTGTGTCTTTCTGCTTCTGGGATACCTCACTCAGGATGATCTCTTTTAGTTCTCACCATTTGCCTGCAAATTTTATGATTTCCTTGATTTTAATTGCTAAGTAGTATTTTATTGTGTAAATGTACCACAGTTTCTGTATCCATTCCTCCATTGAGGGACATCTGGGTTGTTTCCTGCTTCTGGCTATTGCAAATAATGCTGCACAAAGATGATTGAGGCAATGTCCTTGTATACTTGAGCATCTTTTGGATATATGCCTAGGAGTGGTATAGCTGGATCTTGAGGGAGCACTATTCCTAATTGTCTGAGAAAGCACCAGATTGATTTCGAAAGTAGTTGTACAAGTTTACATTCCCACCAGCAATGGAGGAGAGTTCCCCTTGCTCCACAACCTTTCCAATATACATTGTCACTTGAGTTTTTGATTTTAGCCATTCTGATGGGTTTAAGGTGAAATCTCAGGGTCATTTTGATTTGCATTTCCCTGATGACAAGGATGTTGAACATTTCTTTAAGTGTTTCTCTGCTATTTTATATTCCTCTACAGAGAATTCTCTGGTAAGGTCTGTACCCAATTTTTAAATTGGATTACTTGATTTATTGCTTTTTAACTTACTTAGTTCTTTATATATTCTGGATATCAGCCCTCTGTCCGATATAAGGTTGGTGAAGATCCTTTCTCAATATGTAGGTAGTAGTTTTGTTCTGATGATAGTGTCTTTTGCTTTACAGAAGCTTTTCAGTTTCATGAGTTCCCATTTATTGATTGTTGCTTATAGAGCCTGTGCTATTGGTGTTCTGTTCAGGAAGTTGTCTCCTGTGCCAATGAGTTCAAGGCTCTTCCTCATGTTTTCCTCTAACAGGTTTAGTGTGTCTAGTTTTATATTGAGGTCTTTGATCCATTTGGATTTTAGTTTTATGCATGATGATAAGTATAGACCTATTTGCATTTTTCTACATGTAGACATCCATTTAGACCAGCACCATTTGTTCAAGATGCTATCTTTTCCCCATTCTATGGCTTTGGCATCTTTGTAAAAAATCAGGTGTCCATAAGTGTGTGAGTTTTTTTCAAGGTCTTCTATTCTATTGCATTGATCCACCAGTTGGTTTCTGTGCCAATACCATGCAGTTTTTATTACTGCTGATCTATAGTATAGCTTGAGATCAGGGATGGAGATACCTCCAGAGATCTTTTGTTGTAGAGGATTGTTTTAGTGATTCTTGGTTCTTTGTTATTTGATATTAAGTTGAGAATTTTTCTTTCAAGATCTATAAAGAATTGTGTTGGTAATTTGATGGGAATTGCATTGAATCTGTAGATTGCTTTTGGTAAGATGGCCATTTTTACTATGTTAATCCTGTCAATCCATGTGCATGGGAGATCTGATAACTTCTTACATTTCTTTCTTCAGAGACCAGAAATTTTTTTCATACAAGTCTTTGACTTGCTTGATTAGTCACACCAAGGTACTTTATGTCCTTTGTAGCTCTTATGGAGGGTGTTGTTTCCCTAATTTCTTTCTTACTCCTTTTGTCTTTTGTATACAGGAGGGCTACTGATCTTTTTTGAGTTAATTTTGTATCCAACAACTTTGCTGAAGGTGTTTACCAGCTGTATGAGTTCCTTGGTAGAATTTTTGGGGGTCACTCATGTGTACTATCATGTCATATCATCAAAATAGAGATTCTTTGACTTCTTCCTTTCCAATTTGTATCCCCTTGTCTCCTTTAATTGTTTTACTGCTCTAGCAAGGACTTTAAGAACTACTTTAAAGAGATATGGAGAGAGTGGGCACCCTAGGCTTGCTGTATATTGCCTTTACTATGTTTAGGTATGTGCCTTTTATCTCTAATCTCTCCAAGACTTTAAATCCGACTTGGTGTTGGATTTTATCAAATGCCTTTTCAGCATCTAAGGAGATTATCATGTTGCTTTTTTTTTTTTAAATTTCAGTTTGTTTATATGGTGGATTATATTGATGGGTTTCTGTATATTAAACCACCCCTGCGTATCTGGGATGAAGCCTACGTGGTCATAGTGGATGATATCTTTTATGTGTTTTGTTTTCATTTGTAAGTATTTTGTTGAGAATCATCAGTGTTCATAAGGGAGATTGGCGTGAAATTCTCTTTCTTTGTTGGGTCTTTGTTAGGTTTAATTACTAAGGTGACTGTGGCTTCATAGAATGAGTTTGGTAGTGTTCCTTCTGTTTCTATTTTGTAGAATAGTTTGAAGAGTATTGGTGTTAGCTCTTCTTTGAAGGTCTGGTAGAATTCTGTGCTGAAACCATCTGGCCCTGTGCTGTTTTTTGGATGGGAGACTTTTGATGACAGCTTCTATTTCCTTAGGGTATATAGGACTATTTAATTGATTTACCTGGTCTTGATTCAGCTTTGGTAGGTGGAATCAATCAAGAAAATTGTCCATTTCAAAGTTTGAGGTCTATAAGCTTTTGAAGTAAGACCTAATGATAGTTTGGATTTCCTCAGTGTGTGTCATTATGACCCTTTTTCGTTTTTGATTTTGTTGATTTGGATAGTGTTTCTCTGCCTTTTAGTTAGTTTGGCTAAGGGTTTGTCTATGTTGTTGATTTTATCAAAGATCAAGCTCTTGGTTTCATTGATTCTTTGAATTGTTTTGTTTCTAATTTATTGATTTCAGCCCTGAGTTTGGTTATTTCCAGCTGTCTACTCCTCTTTAGTCTGTCTCCTTCTTTTTTTCCTAGGGTTATTAGGTGAGTCATTACCTTGTTGAATGAGATGTTTCGAATTTCTTCTTGAAGGCACTTAGTGCTATAAACTTTCCTATGAGCACTGCTTTCATTGTGTCCAATAAGTTTCGGCATGTTGTGCGTTCATTTTGATTGAATTATAGGAAGAATTTAATTTCTTTCTTTATTTCTTCCCTAACACAGCTATCATTGAGTATCGAGTTGTTCAGTTTCCATGTGTGTGTAGGCTTTTGCTATTTCTATTGTGGTTGAGGTCCAGCTTTAATCCATGATGATCAGATAGGATACAAGGCATTATTTAAATCTTCTTGTATCTGTTGAGACTTGCTTTGTGTCCAAGTATATGGTCTATTTTGAAGAAGGTTCCATGAGGTGCTGAGAAGAAGGTAAATTCTTTTGTGTTTGGGTGAAAGTTTCTGTATAGTTCTATTAGGTCCATTTGATTCACGACCTCTGTCAGAGTCATTGTTTCTTTGTTTAATTTCTGTTTTTGTGACCTGTCCTTTGTTGAGAGTGGGGTGTTGAAGTCTCCCACCATTAACGTGTGGGGATCTATGTGTGGTTTAAGTTTTATTAATATTTCTTTTACAAATGTCGGAGTTCTTGTGTTTGGGGCATAGATGTTCAGGTTTGTGATGTGTTCTTGGTGGAATTTTTTCTTGATGAGTATGAAGTGTCCTTCCCCATATCTTTTGATTAATTTTGGTTGATAGTCTATTTTATTAGATATTAGAATGGCTACTTCTGCTTTCTTCTTGGGTCCATTTGCTTGGAAAACTATCTTCTAGCCCTTTACTCTCAGGTAATGTCTATTTTAGTGTCTTAGGTGTGTTTCTTGTGTGCAACAGAGTGTTGAGTCTTGCTCACGCATCTATTCTGTTAATCTGTGTCTTTTTTATTGGAGAATTGAGACCATTGATGTTGAGAAAGATTAATGACCAGTGGCTGTTAGATCCTTTGATTTTTGATGTTGGCTGTGGTAGTGTGTTTGTGTGCTTGTCTACTTTTATTTTTGTTGTAGTGAGGTTATTTATTTCCTATGTTTTCCAGAAAGTAGTTTTCTTGAGTTGTATTTTTCCTTCTAGTATCTTTTATAATTCAGAACTTGCGTGTAGGTATTGTTGACATTTGTTTTTGTAATTGAATATCTTGTTTTCTCCATATATGAGGACTGAGGGTATAGTAGCCTGGGCTGATATCTCTGTTCTCTTAGGGGCTGCATGATATCCCGCCAGGCCCTTCTGGCTTTCATAGTCTCTGTTGAGTAGTCAGGTGTAATTTTGATGGGTTTGCCATTATATGTTACTTGGCCCTTTTACCTTGCTGCTTGTAGTATTTTTTTTTTTCTTAGTTCTGTATACTTACTGTTTTCATTATTATGTGGCAGGAGGATTTTCTTTTCTGGTCTAATTTATTAGGTGTTCTGTAGGCCTCTTGTATGCTTATTGGTCTCTCCTTTAAGTTGGGGAATTTTTCTTCTATGATTTTGTTGAAAACATTTTCTGGGCCTTGGAGATGGGAATCTTCTTTTTCCTCTATTCTTATTATTCTTAGGTTTTGTCTTTTCATATTGTTTTGGATTTCTTGGTTGGTTCATGTCAGGAAGTTTTTAGATTTAACATTTTCTTTGATGAATACAAGGATTTCTTCCATTGAATCTTCCACACTTGAGATTCTTTCTTCTATCTATTGCAGTCTATTTGTTATGCTTACCTCTGTAGTTCCTGTTTTTTTTTCTAAGTTCTTCCTCTATGTGATTTCCTCTGTTTGCATTTTCTTTCATTTTTCCAATTCTACCTTCAGATCTTGAACTGTATTATTGATTTCCTTCACCTGTCTGACTGTATTTTCCTTCAATTCCTTCAGCTGTTTGTTTGAACATTCCTGTTTCTTTTATTTCTTTCAGTGATTTAATCATTTCCTCTCTGAATGCCACAAACTGTTTGGCTGCATCTTTACAGATGGTCATAATCTGTTTGAATTTATCTTCCTCTATTGCTTTACACATTTTTTAAAATTTTTTATTAATTACACTTTATTCATTTTGTATCCCCCCATAAGCCCCTCCCTCTTCCCCTCCCGATCGCACCCTCCCTCCCCTTTCTGCATGCATGCCACTCCCCAAGTCCGCTGATAGGGGAGGTTCTCCTCTCCTTTCTGATCTTAGTCTATCAGTTCTCATCAAAATTGGCTGCATTGTCCTCTACCATGGCCTGGTAAGGCTGCTCCCCCCTCAGGGGGAGGTGATCAAAGAGCAGACCAATCAGATTATGTCAGAGGCAGTCCCTCTTCCCATTACTATGTAACCCACTTGGACAGTGAACTGCCATGGGCTACATCTGTGCAGGAGTTCTAGGTTATCTCCACGAATAGTCCTTGGTTGGAGTATGAGTCTCTGGGAAGTTCCCTGTGTTCAAATTATCTTGTTCTGTTGCTCTGCTTGTGGAGTTCCCATCCCCTCCAGCTCTTACTATTTCCCACTTCTTACATAAAATTCCATTCACTCTGCCCATCAGTTGCTTTACACATTTTATTTGTTTCCTCCATTATCCTCTTCATAAGCATAGATGTAAGGATATGACCTTACTTATGTTAGGGTGTCCAGGGCTACTTGCCCATGGATAACTGGGTTCTGGGGATGCCATATTGTTTTGCGTTTTGTTGGTTGTGCTTTTTCACTGACCTCTTACCATCTGGCTGTCTCAGGTGTTGGATGTTAATTTCTGGTGCCTACTGGAATCCTGGGGTGGGGAGAATCCCCTTAGCAGGGTCCTGAAGGAGGCCTTCTCAGCTTTTTGGGTATGGTCAACTGAATGACGTCCTTCTCAGAAATTGCCACAGTTCACCTCAGGCATATGAACCTGTACGATAACTGTCATTGTTGGTAGTCAGGAAGGCTCTCCTCTCACCAGGAGAAGTCCTGGAGACAGCTACCCTGCTGCTGGGTTTTATGCTCTGAATTTAGTGAGCTGTTGCTGCTGTTCTTACATTGTGTTTGCTGGGTGCAGCCTTCTTGAAGAACCAGGGAGCCCTGCAGTTTTGGTCAATTATACCAGGGATAACTGGTTGCACCTTGGAGCAGTATCTGGGGGCTGATCCAGTGGCTCTCAGGCTTCTGTAGGTCTGAGGTTGTTGCTGTGTGCCCCAGCACCCTAGCCATAATCAGTGGCAGGTGAGCACAGTGCTCATGAGTGTAGCCGGAGGGTAGAGCCTGGAGCCTGCGGAAACCCAGAAAATTTTCTGGAGCTGAGTGTCCTAAGGTTGGACCTGATGTATCCCCCACTGTGGAGTTTCCTCCCAACAGGAAGACCCAGTCTGGTGTTTTGGCATCCACAGTTACGTCTGGGATGGCGAGTAGAGCACACAGGTGGAGTGACTCTACCTTGATAGCAACTGGGCATCCAGGCACCTGCAGGAACCCAGGAACTTATCCAGAGAACTGTTTTTTGAAGAGGATGTCAGCTGAGTGACCTGAGGTCATACCTGCTGTTTCCCTCATTGTGGGGTTTCCTCCCAACAGAGAAACCCAGTCTCTGGTGCCCTGGCGTCCACAGTTCTGTTGGGATGATGAGTCAGGTGTACAAGCAGGTCTCTGGGCTGGTGGCTGAACACCTGCCAGACCCCAGGACCTTTCCCAGGGATTTTCTGTGTAACCTGAGGTTGTTCCCGATTGCTTTCTTCACTGAGGGGTTTTTCTCTAGACTGGAAATCCCAGTTCCTGGTATTGTGGGGCCCACAGTTCAGTCTGGGATGGTGATAAGAACACGCAGGTGTGTGGCTCTAGGCTGGTGACTGAGTACTGGCTGGGATCCAGGAACTCTCCCGGGTTTTAGCTGGGTGACCTGAATCTGATTTATTCCCACCACATGGGGTTTCCTCTCACCTGGGAAACACGTTCTCTGGTGTTTAAGGCCCAGAGTTCTGTCTGTTGGTCATTGTGCTGTCCCTGCTGTGCTGCTGGTCAGAAACAATGCCCTCCCAGCGCTGCCATGTTGGATCCACCCCAATAAAGTTTTCTTATGCTGGTGTCTAGGCATATGTGTTTGGGGTGATTATGGGTCTAGGTGCTGATTTCTGGATTTGTCTTTGTTGGGTGGGAGTTTTATTTATTGGTTTCTTTTTCTTTTTGAGATTTTCAGAGAGTGTAATGGCTGTGTGTTGCCTGTTTTACTGGCTTGCTTATCTGGTATCTTCTGCTGCTATTAGAGGTGAGGATGCAGCTAGCAGTGGGAGTGGGAAGGGTGAGAGGGGGTGGTTTGTGAGTACCACAGGAGATATGGACAAAGAAGAACTAACGGTGCAGCTCGTGCTCTGTTGCAGCAATAAAGATGAGCCTAGAGGATTTGATCTAGGGGAACAGAAAGTGTAGAGAACTAGTTTATAACTAGTTTTCTGGCAGGTGTTAACTGTTATTGAACAGGGGGAATCTGACTGAGTTGGGGGATCACGTGTTGCAATGAGTGGGGTTTAGAGGCCAGGAAGAGATGGTCTGTGAGATTCACAGGAGATGTGGACACAGGGGTGGGGGTGAGTGAGGATGTAGGTGGTGTTCTGTAGCTGTCTGGGAATAAGCCTGCGGGATTGAACATAGGGGATCAGGGAGTGGAGAAAGTCTTTGGTAGGCTACCTGGTCTTCTGGTATGCATGGCCTCAAATTAGGATGTTTTTAAGTTATTATCCATCACAACAATCTCTGTGGTTCTTATATCTGAGTCATTTAAAATAATTAGAGAGATTAAAATATATTTGGAATAAATTTAAAACCAGTAGGGCAGCCATAGAGGTTTTTCTTGGCTTGAAGCTGAGCTACTATTCCTCTCTTTTGTGCTCATATGTAAATCCATGCTCCTTTGCTATGCCTTCCATTTCATCATGTCCCTTGCTATTCTCAGTACATCCTAAAAAGTACTTGGGTCATTATTTTTTGTAATGAGTAATTAAAATTTATTTTCCTTTTATTATTATTATTATTTTACAATTTATTGACTTTGTATCCCAGTTGTAGACCACTCCCTTATTTCTTCCTTGTCCCACCCTCCCTCCTTTCTCCTCTCCTATACCTCTCCTCTAGTCCAATGATAGGGTAAGTCCTCTTCCCCTACTGTCTGACCCTAACCTATCAGGTCCCATCAGGACTATCTGGACCACTTTCTGTGTGGGCTGGCTAGGTTGCCCACAAGGGAGAAGTGATTAAGGAGCAGTTAACCAAGTTCATGTCTGAGACTGTCTCTTCTCCCCTTATTAGGAGACCTACATGAGATCTGAGCTGTCTATGGCCTACATCTGGGTGGGTGGGGGGCTATGTCTTCTTTATGCATGATCTTACATGGGCCAAAATTTTTTAAAGGAGGTCTTTTGCCTTTGGTCTTGGACACGTTGGATAAGAAGCATTATCCTACAGGTGTGAGCAGAAGGGGATGATACCACACTGGGTAAAATGAATACCAAGTTTAGCCCAAGGCTAGCGTGACTGCAGACTAACCTTTATTATTCTAACTGGCAGGAATTCAGAGTTGTGGGCCTTTAACCAGGCTATTTACATAAAATCTATTTACCTCTACCCAGAAAGCAGCTTAGAAAGCTGCAATGCCTTAGATTCCTTCACCTTATGTAGGCCACTTGCAAGGCAGTGGCTTTCAGCAGTTGCCAGAGGTAAGGAGGTCACCAAAGAAATGTGAGGCATATTATTTATGTCATGATGAGAGCTGTTTAATATGATGTTAATAGTGTCTGCTCCTGAAATGTCCTGTCCCCTTACCACCATTCCATACATTTCTAATTTTTATTCTGATTGAAGATTTGAAGACTGAACCCAGGGGAAAGTAACCCAGCAGCCCAGAGGGAGTGTGAGTAAAGGGGAGTCTCTAAGCTTCTGTGATTTCCAGAGAATAACACATACCTCATAAACTTGAATCATTTTTAATATTTGAAGATTTCCTTGTCCTCCTGGCTTTAATATAAGGTTCAAATCCCTAATATTTTGACCAAGCAGACAGGCTAATGAACTCAAGTCATGATTAGAAGACATGGCACACGGGGTAAAAAACCATAGGAGCCCTTTGCTGGGAGTGAAGAGACTCCTGTTATGGCCTATAGGCCTCTCAGGCTTCTTGGGGTATATCTCCTAGGATGTTTTCTACCCAGAGGTGATTCCAGTTGGTAAGAAATATTATCCCATGAAAGTTACTGTCAGATCTGATAAAAGCCTTCTCTTCACACTTTGTGTTTCTTGGCTATTCACACTGACTCAAGTGGCAGGGAAAGTGTTCCCTGCCATAGATACTTTGTTAAGTTTGTATATATTGTAAACTTTGTATCCTTTGTAGGAAAATGTCCAGGCCCCTGCCTGAAGATCTATAGCAGCCAGGCCAGGCTACCTCAGATTTTGCCTCTGAGCTTCCCCACATCTTTCCCTGGGTGCTCTGTCTTTAGCTCCTTAGCAAGCCTGGGTGCCACTCTCTGTGTTCCTTGAAAGGGGGCTTGATCTTAAGGCTGTGCTGCTGGCCTCTCTACAACTCCAGAGAACACCACCTCGGGATTCCATGGAGAGCAGCTTTGGCTAAATCTCCAAGGACCGGAGATAAAATGCAAACTGAAGCCACAGAGAAAATAACAGCACCTGGGGCCTCAATTACAGCTGCTGCTGACAGAGAACTCAGGAGGATGCAGGCATGTCTAACTGGAACTATTCTGTGAGCTCCTTTGCCACCTCTGTGACAACATTGTATAAAGTAGCCATTCCCCCAAAGCAGGGAACTTGGTATAGTTTGGCACTATCAGTCAAGGACTAGGACTAGGAATTTGATCCCTTAGTATAAGTTCATAGTTTAGTTAAAGAAAGTTGTTTTGTTTAGCTTAGAATTCAAGTCTGTGTAAACCTCTTGAGGCATGAGTTAATAGGTCTCTCCCCTACACCTCTCTAACTGTCATAATGGTGGTTCTAACCTCTAACTGCTACAAAAAGCCATCTCCAGCCTCCCAAGGAGACCCTTCCCAGATTATGCTAATTTTAGGTGAAAAGTCTGAAAAAGAACAACCAATCCCTAAGCTCCCCAAATCCTCACTCTGAAAAGTCTCTGCCTTGGAAAGTTCTGCCCTGTAAAGATGTAAAGATTCTGTATAAAGGCTGTTTCTGTAGGCCTGCCTCCACAGCGGAGAGAGCAGGCGGCCCTCAGCCAGCCCACTGTGGCAGAGATAGACCCCAAGCCATGGCAGATGCCCCAGCATATGGACCCAAGCCATGATAAGCCATTCCAACCCACCTTTTGTCAAGTGGGCTTGTTACCCCAAGCTGTTCTGACACCCCTGGAGCTGTGGTGACTCGCTGCCCCTCCCAAACCCTGCAGCCCACTGGCCCTCTGCTGTGGCAGCCCACTGCTTCTTCCCCCTCCTCCTCCCACAGTAAGAGCAGCAGGTTGCTAAAACTTCAAGTGGTGAGCTGTCAGCCCCATCCTTCCTGCTTTGGTGCTATGGAGATGAGAGATAAAATACTGGCTCCTGTCAGCACCTCAGTGTCCAAACAGTCACTGTCCGAAGTGACTATTTCTGCCTCAGGTTACTGCTATGAGAACTGACAGTTTTCCTGCCTCAGAATGTCTACTGCCATCATGCGAGCTATCCATGATGATAACAATGTTTCCTGCTCCAGCTTACTTCCTTCACAGTGGGCTCTGTAAATTTTGGATTCTTTGTATAATTTATAATCCCTCAAGGCAGAAAAGTGGTCAGACCCCTGCCTGAGCAAGCTCCAGCAGCCCAGCTCCTCCCCCAGACCTCTGTAACTGTCATCTTCAGCCCTTCAGTATGATTTATCCCAGATTATGCTAATTTGTGGTGAAATTTCTGAGCAGGAGAAATGACCAATCCCTGAACAAGAAAACTCACCAATCCCTGAGCTCCCCAAACTCAGGACTTGAAATCCTACCAATCCTCTCTCCAGAAATCCCTACCCTAGAAAGCTCCACCCAATAAATCATATATAAAGGTTGAATCTGTGCCCAGATATAGTTGATCCTTGTGGAGCTCCTGTCCTCTCCAGGTGATATTAATTCCCCCTTATTTCTTATGATTCCATGCACTCTGCCGAAGGTTTGATTATGAGTCTGAGTATCTGCTTTGATACACTGCTAGGTAGAGTTTTTCAAAGGCCCTCTGTGGTAGGCTCCTGTCCTGTTACTTGTTTTCTCCTACATCCAATGTCCATCTCATTTGCCTTTCTCAGTGAGGATTGATCATCTTACCCCAGGTCCTCTTTCTTGTTTATCTTCTTTAGGTGCGTAGATTTCAGTATCTTTATTCTATCTTATAGGTCTATATAAGTGAGTATATACCACGGGCACAGGGGTCTTCTATGAGACTGTTTCTCCAACCAAGGACCATGTATGGATATAACCTAGAACCTCTGCACAGATGTAGCCCTTGGTAGCTCAGTATACAAGTGGGTACCCCAGTAAGGGGGACAGGGACTATTTCTGACATGAACTCAATGGCGGGCTCTTTGATATACTACCCTCCCCCCGAGGGAGGATCCCTGCTAGGCCACAGAGAAGGACTTTGTAGCCAGTCCTGAAAAATACCTGATAAACCACGGTCAGATGAAAGGGGAGGAGGTCCTCCCCTATCAGTGGACTTGGAAGGGGGCAGAGAGGAGATGAGGGAGTGAGGATAGGACTGGGAGGGAATGAGGGAGGGGGATACAGCTGAGATACAAAGTTAATAAACTGTAACTAATATTTTAAAAAAAGGAAAAAAAAAATGGTTGAGTCTGCCCAGTTCCCTGATGCCTTCTCCCTGGAACAGAGGCAGTCACTTTTGGATTCATCACTCCTCTCCTGGATTCATCCCTCCAATAAATCTCTTTTAAGAGATTTACTGCCTGGTCTGACTCCCTTATTGGAAGAAGCCAAGAAGAAGAGAAGAAAGAAGAACTGAAGGAGTAAAGCTTAGGCTCCTAAGCTCATCAGCTCATCAGGGGTTGGGGTTAGCCAACTTTGTATCCCCCCATAAGCCCCCCTCCTCCCTTTCTTATCCCACCTTTCCTTCCCCTTCTTCATGAATGCCCCTCCCTAAGTCCACTGATAGAGGAGGTCCACTTCTCCTTCCTTCTGATCTTAGTCTATCAGAACTCATCAGGAGTGGCTGCATTGTCATCTTCTGTGGCCTGGTAAGGCTGCTCCCCCATCAGGGGGACGTGATCAAAGAGTAGGCCAATCAGTTTATGTCAGAGGAAAGAGTCTGACTAAAATGCTCAATCCCCATCCCGAAAGGCAAAGAGGATGGACATTAGAAGAAGAAAACAGGAAACAAGTTAGGAACCTGTCACAGAGGGCCTCTGAAAGGCTCCGTCCTGCAGACTATCAAAGCAGATGCTGAGACTTATGGCCAACTGTTGAGCAAAGTGCATGGAATCTTATTAAAGAAATGGGAAATAGTAAGATCTGGAGAGGACAGGAACTCCACAAGGAGAGCAACAGAACCAGAAATTTGACACAGAGGTCTTTCCAGAGACACAAACTCCAACCAAGTACCATGCTTGGAGATAACCTAGAACCTCTGCACAGATGTAGCCCATGGCAGTTCAGTGTCCAAGTGGGTTCCATAGTAATTGGGAACAGGGACTGCCTCTGACAAGTCTGAGTCTCTTAAGCTCCTCAGTTCAGCTGGAGTTAGGGAAACCCTCCCTGGAGAGTTGCAACACCTCTGCTGAGGTCTCCTCTCAGAGCAGTGTTGTTCCAGGGCTTCTGTGTCTCAGGTTTCTCTTCTCTTGGGACACTGTCCCACTTCAGAGCTGTGTGGTTGTCAGGCTTCAGAGCTGTGGGTTTATTGGACACCTTCCCATTCAAGCAAGAAGGCCCAAAAGTGTCACATAGCTCATGACAAAAGTAGAGTACACATGGAATAAAACAAAAACAAAAACAACAACAACAACAAACCAGGGAGGAGTCAAAGAAATTGGGGTGGAGAGCTCAGGAAGCCTAGTATATTAGAGATATCCTTCCCTGTCTCCTTTCCATTCCTTCCTCTCCTCCTTCTTCCTCCTGCCTCCATTTCACCTCTCCTACCCTTCTCTTCCCTTTGCCCTTTACTCCATCTCTTCTCTGCTTTCTCCTTTTCTGTCTTTCTACTTCTTCATTCCTCCTTTGAGAGCCTCCATTTCCTCTTCCCCAGCAGTACCAAGGAATAGGATGAGGAAGTTTTAGTCAAATAAACACAGAGGAAATTAAACATGATGATATCACAGCTTTGTCAGTCAATTTGAGAGGTATCCCACTCCTCATTCTGCCTCAGTTTCTATAAAGTTAAACTCTGAAAAACTAGTACCATCTAGCTCTCTATCCACATGTCCCCAAAGCAGGAATGGGCCAGGATATTGCCCATCCTTGCCTTTCCTCAAGGCTGGGAACAGATGTCATCATGGAGGGAGGTTGCTATGTGGTTCAGATACCCTGGCTTCAGTTACCAAGTTCTTATGTGTCTTTCTCATGGTCCCTTGACTGTGGTCATATAAACCTACTCTCTCTTATTTCCCAATAACTGTGTTTGGAGTAGGACACTTGGACCTGTTTTCTTCTTTCTAACTGATGTAAGATTGTAGAAAGGAGTGTATTAGCCAGGCACATGCCTATTATCCTAGTTCTCAGAAAGTAAGACAAAAAGATGGGAGTTTGAGGATAGCCTAGGCTACCTAGTGAGAGCTTGGACAGAGAAAGAGAGAGAAAAAAAACCAAACAAACCATGGCACATAATTTTGACATTGCACCTCTCTGTCCATGGTTGTGATCAGAGCACTTTCTCATCTCAACAGAAATGTTTCTCAAGAGAGAGTGATACAAACCTAGCCCTGCACTTAAGACTTTATATCTGTTCTAACCTGCTCCAAACCCCATGGGGTAATGGTAATACTCATTTTCCGCAGGAAGGCAAAAATGGATTAGGGAGCGTAAGTAACAAAGCTCCATCTTACCTACCTTACACCCTGAGTATTGGGCCAGGATGTGCCTGGATCCACTGTGCTTTAATTGTTTTGTTGGCCCTTCTGGCCAGGGCATGAAGCTGTGGAGGGCAAAGGCAGTTTTCTGCTTTCTGCTTTCTCCTATTTATCCTGGTGTTCAGACTGCACTCAAGTGTTTTCTCTGGGTCTGAGTACATCACACATTTTTAAGGCATGTTAGCTGTTGTTACTACATGGTATTGTTGACTCCACTCTACCAGTCCCTGGAGTTGGGCAAAGATTGGGACACAGTGTGCTTAAGTTTCAGGCCAAACAAGACAGAAGAAAGACATTCACCCCCTGATTGAATTGCCTATGCCTCCAGTAAGTGCTGGGACAGAACAGTAGGAGATTCCTGGGCTGAGATCACTGAGACTTTCTGGAGAAGGAGTGCGTGATAGAAGTTTCAGACATGGAGACAGAGCTGGCCTAGTGCAGGGGACAGTGCAGGGCTAGGTATGACAAGTATGACAGAGAAGTCATTCTCCCCAAGGGACTTCAATTTTCAGAACCACAATGAGACAGCTGAAGTGGAAAGGGCTCCATGGGACAGAAAATTCTGGGGTGATCAGTGTTGTCATTCTTGTGAGGTCCGGGGAGGCCCAGGAGCTGATGGCCTATATTTCTGTGCCACAGAGCAGAGCTTTGAAATTTGTTTACTTGGATTTCAAGGGACGTATGTATTGGCTGTATTTCATCATGTAGATGTATCAGAGTTATTTTACCATTAATTTTATTGGACTTTTAGTTTGTTTCTTAAGGATTTTAATATTAGAAACAATATATTGAGGCAGAATGGCAGTGTATATGGACTTGCCTATTGAAGAGGTTGAGGTTTGAATTCTTCCTCTGTCATGGCTGGAAAGTTTTTCAACCCTTCCAATTTTCAATGTCATTATCTATAAGTCAAAGACAGTCTTCTTAATACAGCTGACTTCACATGGTGGGGAGTTTCAAGTCTCTGGGGCATGCTCTTGAAGCAGATTTGGGACCCTGTTCTCTTCCTCTTTATTTTTTAATTTTGTCTTTTCTGATTATAGCTGTATAGTGAATGACTTTGCTTTCTTGTTATGTTTCTATTGTGTTCAGATACTAGAGGCTCCAATACAACTGCACCAATGGAACTCAGACAGAAGTCTTTATAGTGTGATTATCTCAAGTATCTGTTGCAATGATGAAAACAGTATTTGACTAACAGTGTTTGACTGCTTATTATGCATTTATAACATGTCATATTATGTGTACACTTAGACTCTGTCATCCTTATACCTACCTTTGTGAGAAAATGATATTACTGGCATCCTCATGTGTCAAATAGGGAAGAACTCCAGGAATAGCCTAAGGCACATAGCCAGAAAAAGGAGCCCCCCGGGGGGGAAGAGGTGTCCAATTCCAGAGATACATGGTTCACTTTCCTTCTGCACATTTTCTGAGTGCTTGTTGTCATTGCCATCATTATTACTATGCAGGTTTTTTTCAGGCTCAGTAAGGTTCAAAGCCACATCTGGGCATTGAAGGTCTCTCTTTAAAAAAAAAGTAGTAATCTTTAATTATCAATATAAAACAAGTACACACTAACAAATTACCTAGAGGGTGTTTCTGTGACAGCCTGTCATGAGGCTCCTGCCACCTTCATTTTGATCCCATGATTTCTCTGGCATCCTTTCAGTCAGAGACTAAGATGTAAAGTGAGAAGCACAGCTGGGTTCTGGTAAGGAGCTTGTCATTTTTTCCCCAACACTGATTTAGGGGGTAAAGCATAAATATGGTCAATTGTAAGTATTAACATTCCACAATACTAGGAATACTGCTTTCTTTTATTCACAGAGTTGATTATTACTTTAGATTCCAAGAAAACTCTGTTTTTTGAACAGGTACTACTACTTGGTAGTATCAATTCAAAAGTTGACAGAGGTATCCCCTGCCTCTTTCTATGTGAAGATGTAGCATAGAACTCAGTAATTTCATAGACAAATCCAGTGTACAAAGCCCCATGCCTAGGCTAGCCCAACATCAGTGGCACTGGCAGTGGCAACTGCATGCACCACAGCCAACAAGAGCCAGTTCTTTAACAGTTTTCTGGCAAAGGGCAGGTTCAGTGCTTCCCAGGCATCATCTTTAGGCAGCTGCCCTCTGAAGTCTGTTATTCAACTGCAACTTCATAGATGAGGAAATAGAAATTCAAAGATCAGGTGTGTCAGATACTGAGTCTCTTGGCTCCTAGTTGGGAATCTGGTCCAACTGAAATAACCCCAATGGAAGTAATGCTTATTGACCCATTATGATTAGATTTTGTCTTTTGTAAAATGTTAGAACTGGACTAGGTTATTATGCAGGCTCCATCAGATTTTTAACTTCCTATCTTCTAAAGTAGTATATATTCCATATAAGGTAGAAATTTATTCTTCAAATTATAATTTCACATGGGCTTTTATTTTTCAAAGTTTTTATTGAAAAATTTAACAGGTATTGAGAAAATATATCTTGATGAATGAACAAAAAAGAGCACTCACTATGAACAGCACAGTGCTTTTTTATATTTGATTTTTTGTATTTCATTAAAGATGTTTTTCATTAAGTAATTCACCCATTTAATTAATATTCATTGAGCGTCTACATTTGGTAAAAATTATACAGAGTTGAGAGAATAAAGACAAATCATAGACTATAGAACATATTTGCAAAAAGACATTTCTGATAAACGATTATACAAAGGACTCTTAAAATCCAAAATAAGACAGTGAATAATATGATTCAAACTGAACAAAAGATATGAACAGGTATCTCAATGAAGAAGACATCAACAAAGCATATAAAAGGATGTTAAACTGTATGTGTCATTAGGTGATTGTACTTTCCAACACCATGCACAAGCACAGTACTTCTATTAGAGTGGCAAAATCAGGCTGGTGAGATGCTTCAACAGGTAATAGCTCTTCCTACTAGGCCCAACCACCTATATTTGATAACTGTAACTCAGATGGTGGAAGGAAAGGACCATCCTCCAATCTCTGTCCTCCACATATATGCTGTCACACATGTACACATAACCTCCCAAATAAATAAATTAATTAGTATAACAATTGTGGTGATTTGAACAAAAATAGTTCCTATAGTCTCATAGATCTGAATGCTAGGTCATTAGGGAATGGTGCAATTAGGAGGTGTAGTCTTGTTGGAAGAAGCATGTCACAGCGGTGGCCTTCAAGATTTCCAATGCTCAAACCAGCCCCAGTGTCTCTTTCACTCCTCCTGCTCCCTGCTGATACAAACTTAGAACTCTCAGCTACCTCTCCAACCCCATGTGTGCCTGCATGCCACCCTGCTTCCTGTAAGGGTAATAATGAACAAAACCTCTGAATCTGTAAGGAAGTCTCAAGTAAATTCTTTCTTTTATGAGAGTTGCCATGGTCATGGTGTCTCTTCACAGCAATAGACAACAATTTACAGCATCAAAATCAGTAACACTGAGAGTATCAAATGCCAGCAAGTGTTTAAAAAATATTCTCACTGCTGGGGAGAATGAATGATGATACAGCAAGTGGGGAGGTAGTCTCGAAGTTTCTTAGGAAAATTTCACTACATAGCACAGCAATCACACTCCTTGATAATTTCCTGAAGACAGTGGAAGCATCTCTTCACAAAATCCCCCTCATGATGTTTGTAGGAGTTTTGTCATAATCATCCAAACCTAGAAGAAAAAATTATGTCCTTCTGAGGGTGAATGGATACAACAACTGTGATTTCTTGGATTATAATATACTATTCAGCAGTGAAAGGAAACAAGCTATTGAGCTATAGAAAGACTCAGAGGAGAGTTAAATGTGTATTACCAACTGAAAGAAGCCAATCTGAAAAGGCACCACACTGTGCAGTTCCAACTATATGAAAATGCAAAGTATGGAGGCAGCTAAAGCACTAGTGTTTGCCAGGAGCAGGAGAAGGGCGGGTGAAGAGGTAGAGTAGAGGGGATTTGTTAAGAGCAGTAAAGCTCCTCTGCATGGCACTTGTGACAGTAGACATGAGTCCAAGCCTAAAGACTGTATAATGCATCAGGGAACACTAGGTGACACTGATTGATCCTTGAAGGTTTACTGACCATGTGAATGAACCACTCCCTGGCAGATGTTGCTAGCGGGAGAGTATGGTGGTTTAAAGAACAATGTCATCCCTTCACAACAAGCTCATATATTTGGATGTTTAGTCACTAGGGAGTGAAACTGTTTGAAAGACTGTAAGGATTAGGAGGTGTAGCATTGTTGGAGGAAGTGTGTCACTGGAGGTGAGCTCTGAGGTTTCAAAAGCCCATGCCAGGCCCAGTAGGCCTCTCTGGTTTTGCTGCCTGCAGACCAAGATGTAATTTCAGCTACTTCTCCAGCATCATGTCTACCTGCTTGCCACCATACTCTCTGCAATGACGATAATGGCCTAACCCTTTAAACTGTAAGCAAGACTTCAATTAAATGTTTGGTCATGGTCCTTCTTCACAGCAATAGAACATGTACTAAAAGGGAAATGCCATGATTTCCTGAAGGCAGAAGATCAATGGGGCCTCTGAATGCCTGCTCAATTTTTATGGGAACTAAAACTACTCTAAAAAATAATGTCTAGTTGCTAAAAAAGATAACAAAGTGGAAATTGGCCATAGGAAATGTTAATTCTTACCTCATGACTAAGAGCTTGGACATGTTATTTATTCCTTTCTGAAAACTGATCAGAATCCCCACTTTAACTTCAGATACTGGAAGATAAAAATTGTATTCAAAAACTTAAATTATTCCACACAGCATTTTGTCTTTACTCAACTAAATGCTCTTTATTTTTAATTTTTCCTTGTGACAATGATAAGAAAAGGTAATCAGTGTATAATCACATTAAAAAATCTTTCTAAAATTTTTACCCAGCCTTCTTGCCTTGCTGAGAGCTCTCTGTTTGATGAATTTCTGAATGCAATCCTTAAAGTCTGGGCAGAGAATAAGCCAGTAGGTTTAGCCCAACACAGAGCTCCAACCATTGTACAATGAAAAATAGGGAGTCAGACAAAACCCAGTGCCTACAGAGGCAAAACAGGAATCACCCCACACATCAATAGACTTTGGGAGGCAGGCATCCTGGTTACCTGCCAGTCAGCCTGGAATATTCCCCTCCTGCCCATGAAGAAACCCCATTCAAATGACTATCAACTGGTGCAGGATCTCAGGGAAGTCAACAAACAGGTAGAGGGCATACATCCTACCATGCCAATCTCCTACACCTTGCTGAGTAGCTTGCCCCACAGATGGACAGTCTACACTGTCCTGGATCTGAAAGATGCTTTCTTCAGCCTGCCCCTGGCACCTGTCAGCCAACCTCTCTTCATCTTTGAATGGCACAATACAGAGAGAGTCTTCAATGCACAACTCACTTGGACCCACCTCCCACAAGGATTCAAGAACTCACCAACCATCTTCAACAAGGCTGTGCACGAAGACCTGGGTGAACACAGACACAACCACCTCCAGGTAAACCTCCTCCAATATGCAGATGATCTTTTCAAAACGGCTCCAACACTGGAGACATGTCAGGAGGCTACCCAAAGTCTGCTGCAAGGACTCGGGCAATGTATGTTGTCCCCTGCCTGAAGAGACTTATTTTGAGCACCTGTGCCCATCTTCCATAGACAGATGAGGGAAATCTTGGAATCAGCAGGATTTTGCAGGCTCTGGGTACCTGGATTTACTGAAATTGCCAAGCCCCTATATGAGGCCACTAGAAGCCAAAAAATGATTTGCCCTGGACTCCTGAAATGGACAATGCTTTCCAAAGACTTGAATAGAAGCACCAACCTTGGCACTACCTGACATTTAAAAACCATCCCATTTATATGTGGACTAGAACAAGGGCATAAGTAAGGGGTCCTAACCCAGCCCTTAGGCCCATGGAAGAGACCTATGACCTACCTACCAAAGAAACTGGACCTGGTGTCTCAGGGCTGGCCCCCTTGTCACTGTACTGTGGCTGCCGCCACCCTATTGGTTAAAGGTGCAGATAAGATCACCATGGGACAAGAGTTTATAATCACTACTCTGTATATTGTATACTAGGCTGGTACATTATCAGTCCATACTCCTCAACCTGCGCTGCTTTCAATATGGCTTCACATCAGCTCTTAACCCTGCAACCCTTTTGCTAGACCCTGGCTTATTCAACAGTTTGAGCACAAATATCATATGGTGTTGCAACATGTTCAGAGCTTGAGGCCAGATCTGACAGACACTCCTGGCCAGATGCAGAGTCGATACTCTTCACCGTCGAAGGCAGATTCATTTGAGATGGCACCAGGTATTCAGGGGCAGCAGTAATGGACTTTCTGGAGACAATCTGGGCTCAAACCTTGGCCCCGTGCACCTCAGCCAAGCGGGCAAAATGAATAGCTCTCAATAAAGCCCTACATTTGGCAAAACAGGACACTGTCACATTTACACCAATAGCAGATATGCCTTTGCTACTGCACATGTGCACTGGGCTATCTATAAAGAAAGGGGCCTACTGACAGCAGAAAGACAGTCAAAAATAAAGAAGAAATCCTGGCACTAAAGGAGGCCCCATGGTTTCCCCTGTAGCTGGGCATCACCCATTGCCTGGCCACCAAAAAGGAGGCAGAAGGAAACAGGAGGGCAAATGCAGCCACTAGAAGAGCTACACTACAGGGGTCTTTAGCTGTAGTTGTTATGGTGCCTTCCCAATTGCTCACTGAACCCCAATACAATGAAGATGACAAACAAGACATGGCAAAATGCCAGGGAATATACAAGAAGGATGAGTGTATATACATGGCCAAGGGCAGTATCATCCTTACCCAAGAATTTGCAAGACAGCTGATTCATTGAATCCATCAGAGCATCCACCTTGGAATGAGAAAGATAAAGGAACTGCTCAGGGGGGCTCACTTCAAAATCTTTTACATGGGAAGTTAATTGAGAATTCTCTCCCATTGCCCCAACTGCCAAGCTGTTAATATATCAAACATAGCTACACCATTGCTGATGAAAGGGTCCATGGTCAATGCTCGGGCATAAACTGGGAAATAGATTATACAGAGATTAAGCCTGGTAACTATGGTAATAAATACTTACTGGTTTTTATAGATACCTTTTCAGAATGGGTAGAAACTTACCCTACATAAAAAGGACATGGCTACCATGCAGTCAGACAGTGGACCAGCTTTTAGCTTTCAGGTAACCCAGGAATTAGTTAATGTTTTGGGGGTCAATTGGAAACTTCATTGTGCATATCATCCCCAGAGTTCAGGACAGGCAGAAAGGATGTATTGGACACTAAAGGAGGCTTTAACCAAATTATCCCTGAAAACTGGCAGAGACTGGTGAGCCTGTTGCCCTATGTCTTATACAAGATTAAAAATAACCTTTGCACTTGTGGCATCACTCCTTTAAAATTCTATATGGGAGGCCCTCACCTCTTTTGCCTAACTTACAGTTTGATCTGCTTGCTGAACTAGATAATCAGCATTTCCTAGAATCCTTACAGGGTTTACACAGGATGCAGAAAAGTCTCTGGCCATTAATATATATAACATATTAAAATATATATTACTATGTTTTATATATATATATATATATATATATATATATATATATATATATATAT
>NW_026585644.1:58209229-58210912 GCF_907164565.1 Psammomys obesus
TATATATATATATATATATATATATATATATATATATATATATATATTTTCAGCCCCTCTAACCTAAATTGTTTTGAACCAGTGATGAAATCTGGACAAAATGCCACAGCCACAAGATCCTAGAACTTCGCTGGAAGCAACCTCACTCTGTGATCCCAACCACCTGGACAGCTGTCAAGGTAGGTGGAATCCAGACCTGGATACATCACTCATACATCAAGCCAGCAGGACCAGAGACCTCCAGGGAACTGAGACTAAGACATAGAAGGATCCCATCCAAAGACCAAAAATGATAGAAAGTTACACCTCATTCCTCCAACCCACTGAAGCTACAACTTCAACATTCTTGATCTGCTTGCCTGCCTCCTAGAACCCACTTCTATGACTCCATACCAGCCCCTAAACCTCACCTGGATAGTGACCCTTGTTGAGACAGGTGATGTCATTTCTCAAATCTCAACCCTCACACCCAACGACCTACGTCCTGATCTACAGGTAAATTTGGATGACCTTTTTGATCCCACCGAATGGAAGCTGACCTAGGATTATAATCCCTTTGGCAGGTTCTATTTCTTCCCCAGGGCATGGTGTAGATAAGACCCACAGACAGAAATATGGGGGGAAGGAGTCTGAGTATTTCTGTGCATCCCAGAACTTTGTCTCTACTGGGCACACATGGTAGAAACCCCCTGCCACAACAGACCTCATCACAAAGTCTGCTGACTCCCATAGACATGACAAACATGAGCACTCCTTTGCTATTATCAAATTTAACTAAAGAAAGGAAGGGAATAGGAAAACATGGAGGCTGTGATTCTATGATGGCTATAAAGTCCAACCTCATGATTCACTACTTCTATTCAATGTTCAGCTGAGTAGCTAGACCCTGGGGCCCATGGGATCAAAACACTATCTGGGCTCTAACAAGTGAACATTTAGCACAGCTCTGAACAAACCAAAAATCAAACCCAGGTCTGCCCCCAAAATTAACTGTTCCCAAGCTCAGTGCCTCAGACAAGCTCTACCCTACCTCCAAGCTTAGCTCCCAGTTCAGGACCTCTAAAACTCTTGGAGGCCACTTATCAGGTCTTAAATGCTTTCAGGCTAGACCTTATTGAGGTGTGATGGTTATGCTTAAATATTAAGCCTCCCTGTTATAAAGGTATTGCTATCCTAGGTAACTATTCTATATCCGCTGATACCATGTCCTGCAGATGACAACAAGCAAGAAGGGCAAAATGGAATCTATGGCTGGTGATAGGTAATGGGCTTTGTATTGGACACAAACCTCCCCCAGTACCAGCTCCAGCTATTCTTAAACCTAGTAAGATGGATAAGGTGATGGCTATAATGGTTTCTCTTTTAATTCAAGAATTAATGTTTTTTTTTTTCTTGCTGACAGTAGAGATCCTCCTCCAGGTAGTAGATCATCTTAGGTATTAATTGGACCAACTCACAGAAATCTTTAGTATAGTTCAAGACCTGGGTATGTATACATGGAGTCAGGCCAGTAGTGCATGTCCACCAAGCATCTTCCGGGGACAGGGTATCAAGTAACCAGTTTCTATTGGTATTTGGGTTTTGTTACAGAGGTGGGCATGTCTGTATTCCATCTAGATCTCTCTCTCTCTCTCACACACACACACACACACACACACACACACACACACACACACACACACA
>NW_026585644.1:58210922-58376174 GCF_907164565.1 Psammomys obesus
ACACACACACACACACACACACACACACACACACACACACACACACAGGAGCAGAGCAACCAAATTGCTGGATTAAAATTCTTCTGCACTTGGCTTTGCTGTTCGGAGCAGGAAGAATTTGGGGGAAGAGACCTCATTTTACTTGATTTCCTGTTGTTATGTAAGCCTTTCATTCTCTGTTGCTCATCACTTCTCCATTTGACACAGACAGGGAATTTGTTCACAGTGTATAGCAGGCATACAAATTCAGGTTTTCCCATGAAGCCCATTCAATATCACTTCAGGCCCTTGGAAGGATATTCTTTCTCCCTGGACCCTGGGTAAGAGATCAATACCAATCTTCCCTACTCAGATTAGCTCTGTAGGAATCAACTTCTGACATCCAATACCTGTGGCTGAAGAGTACCTCTTATACTGGGTTAACCATGGGTGATGTGTGGGTGTGAAAAATTGCAGGAAATAATATGCCATGTTATATTCTGCAGGACCCAGTGGGCTTCAAATTCCTGCCAACCAACTCATGATAGAAGGAATGCTTTCACCAATGTCCCTTGTCTTTTTCTGTACCCTAGAAATTACTAACTATACAATTGACCCAAAGACTTAGACGATTTCTGATGACAGACTATGTCAGTTCCTAGATTAGAAGAAAAAAGGCACATACTTCCGACTTCATACTTCCAACAAAGATATGAGTTGAATACATAGAACACTCCCTTTGCTTCTAGTCCACCTGGAGAAGATGGGGTTGTGTATTATGGAATTGGAACTTCTCAGAAACTTCAATCAGAGCTTAGTTGCTTGCAAACATCAGAATTCTTCGAACTATGAGAAGTGAGTGCTCAGCATCACTAGTTCTTAGATGAGGGCTCCAGTCTCCATTCATAACACTTGTGTGTGCCTCCCTCACAATTCACCCTTAAAAGTTCACATTTACCGAAAATTTTCATTTTGAGTTCTGCATGGCTATTTCATATGTTTTCTCCTTTAATCTTCTAAACAGAGCAGAGACATATTAGTAACTTCTTCACCCTTCAATTAAATAAGTTTTGACTAAGATAGTAAAATAACTTATTGTGGTCATATAGCTAATAAGAAGTAAGAAATCAAATTTGACTCCAAAGACCATTGTAATTTATCATACTTATAATTTATGAGCTAATCCCATTTTAGTGTCTGTCTCAGGAATTTTACTTCCTGATAACCCTGAAACTGGACATTTATTATTAAGTACAACTTTTCAGTGTTCACTACAAGTTAGTTGGAATTAATTTAAAGCTTTGATTCATCAACCCTGTATATGAACATGTTGACTAATTTACTCTTATAAAATTCTAATATGTACAGGCACTGTGCTGGTATTAAAGATAGAGACTAAAAATGTGTTTGTATTTTGATATCAATTTAGCACAAATTAAGTGGTTTAAGCTGACAGGAACTTAATTACTCATAGTTAAAGTTGTAGTGTCAGATCAACCTTTTTGTGAAGACCAAAGAGGACTATTAATGTGTGCCTCTTC
Organism: Psammomys obesus; assembly: GCF_907164565.1. Lineage (NCBI taxonomy): Eukaryota > Metazoa > Chordata > Mammalia > Rodentia > Muridae > Psammomys > Psammomys obesus. The sequence goes on from NW_026585644.1 coordinate 58,212,443, forward strand.
TACTTTCTGGTAGATTCAGGCACTTTCTGCATGTGGCCTCAGCCCAAAAGGCTCTAATTCCATCTTCAAATGGCTTTCTCCTGGTTTATTCTCCTTTTCTAACTTTTTTATGGTCTCATTAGATAGGGTCCCACTCAAATAAGTAGAGATCCTACTTATATCTACAAAGATATATGTAACAGTACACTTTGTGTTGTTATAATGAAGTATTAAAGATTGAGTGATAGTGTAAAGATAAAAGCTTTATTAACTCACAGATCTAGAGTTTCCAGAGCCTGAAACTACTGATACAATTTTCAATAGCAGAGCCACATGGCTGTATAAAGCAATAAACCGCAAGATAAATTGAATGTGTTTGTATGCCTAGCCCGGTTTCACCCATTTAAAAAAGTCTATAAAGTTTATTATAAAAACATGCAAATAAAGAAAAAATACAATTATTCCCAATTTTCTGAGGAAGTGACAGACTGATTTCCAAAGTGATTGTACAAGTGTACATTCCCACCAGCAATGGAGGAGGGTTCCCCTTCTCCACATCCTCTCCAGCATGTGTTGTCACTTGAGTTTTTATAGCCATTCTGATAGGTATAACATGAAATCTCAGGGTTGTTTTGATTTGCATTTCCCTGATGACTAAGGACATTAAACATTTCTTTTTTTTTAATTTTATTTTTTTCTTATCAGTTACATTTTATTAACTCTGTATCCCAGCCGTGTCCCGATCCCTCATTCCCTCCTAGTCCCTCCCTCCCTCCCTCATCTCCACCGTGCCCCTTGCCAAGTCCACTGATAGGGGGAACCTCCTCCCCATTCATCCGCTCCTGTTTTATCAGGTATCTTCAGGACTGGCTGCAAAGCTCTCCTCTGTGGCCTAACAGGACTGCTCCTCCCTTGGGGGGTGGGGAGGCCAAAGAACCAGTCATTGAGTTCCTGTTAGAAATAGTCCTTTTTCCCCTCACTATGGGAAACCAATTGATTACTGAGCTACCACAGGCTACATCTGAGCAGAGGTTCTAGGTTACATTCATACATGGTCCTTGGTTGCATGTCAGTCTCAGAAAAGACCCTGTGCTCAGATATGTTTGGTCCTTGTGGAGCTCCTATCCTTTTCTCATCAGACTAACTCCCCTTCTTTCTTATGATTCCCTGTACTCTGCCAAAGGTATGATCATGAGTCTTTGCTTTGAAAACACTGCTAGTTAGAGTTTTTCAAATGCGCTCAGTAGACTCCTGTCAATGTTTAATGTGCATCCCATCTGTCTTTCAAAACGAAGATTGATAATCTTACCCCATGTCTGCTCTCTTGATTATCTTTTTTAGGTGTATAGATTTCATTATGTTTATCATATCTTATAGGTCTATATAAGTGAGTATATACCATGTTTGTCTTTCTCCTTCTGGGATATTTCACTCAGGATGATCTTTTCTAGGTCCCACCATTTGCCTGCAAATTTCATGATTTCCTCCTTTTTGATTGCTGAGTAGTATTCCATTGTGTAAAAATACCACAATTTCTGTACCCATTCCTCCGTTGATGGACATCTGGGTTGTTTCCAGGTTCTGGCTATTACAAATAAAGCTGCTATAAACATGGTTGAGCAAATATCTCTTTTGAGTACTTGATCAAACTTTGGGTATATACCTAGCAGTGGTATAGCTGGGTCTTGAGGAAGCACTATTCCTAATTGTCTGAGAAAGCGCCAGATAGATTTCCAGAGTGGTTGAACCAGTTTACATTCCCACCAGCAGTGGAAGAGGGTTCCCCTTTCTCCACAACCTCTCCAGCATGTGTTGTCCCTTGAGTTTTTCATCTTGGCCATTCTGATGGGTGTAAGGTGATATCTCAGGGTTGTTTTGATTTGCATTTCCCTGATGGCTAATGAGGATGAGCATTTCTTTAAGTGTTTCTCTGCCATTCGATATTCCTCTGTCGAGAATTCTCTGTTTAGCTCTGTTCCCCATTTTTTAATTGGATTACTTGGTTTTCTGCTTTTCAGCTTCTTTAGTTCTTTAAACATTTCTTTAAGTGTTTCTCTGCCATTCAATACTCAATCCTCATTTAGAAGGACAAATGAGGTAGGCATTGGAAACAGGAGATGACAGAGAGTAGGACAGGAGCCTCGGAAAGACTTTACTGATCGAGGTATCAAGGCAGAGGTTGAGACTCATAACCAAACTTTGGGCAGAGTACAGGGAATTATGAAAGAAGAGGGAGATAGAAAGACCTAGAGGGAACAGGAGCTCCAAAAGGAGACCAACAGAGCCCAAACAAACAAACAAACAAACAAAAATCCCCAAAAAACAAAAAACAAAAACTGAGCCCTGGGAGCCCTGCAGAGAATGATAAGCCAACCAAGGACAATACATGGAGAGGACCTAAAAACCCCACTCAGGTGTAGCCATTGACTCAGTTTCCAAGTGGGGTCCCTAGTAAGGGGAGCAGGGGCTTTCTCTGGCAAGAACTCACTGGCAGGCTCTTTGATCACCACCCCATGCCTTGTCAGGCCACAGAGGAAGACAATGCAACCAGTCTTGATAAAGGCTAGGATCAAATAGAAGGAGAGGAAGACCTCACCTATCAGTGGACTAGGGGAGGGGCAGAGGGGAAGAAGAAGGAGAGAGGGTAGGATTGGGAGTAGATGAGGGAGGGGGCCACAGCTGGGATACAAACTGAATAAATTGTAATAAATGATAATAATAAAAAAATTAAAAATAAAAGAAAAAATACCGCACACCAAAATCAAGCAGACCCAAGTTTATGCTGCTTTGAATATAGTTGAGCAAGTGTCCTTGTTGTATGGTGGAGCATCTTTTGAGTATATGCTCAGGAGAGGTATAGCTGTGTCTTGAGGTAAAGCTATTCCCAATTTTCTGAGAAAGCATCAGATTGATTTCCCAAATTGTTCTATAAGTATACACTCCCACCGGCAAAGGAAGAGTTTTCCCCTTTCTCTACACCTTCACCAACATGTGCTATCATTTAAGATTTTGATCTCAGTCATTCTGACTTGTGTGAGAAACAATCTTAGAGTTGTTTTGATTTGCATTTCCTTGATGACTAAGGATCTTGAGCATTTTTAAAATGCTTCTTGGCTATTTGATATTCCTCTGTTATCAACTCTGTTTAGTTCAGTGCCCCATTTCTTTTCAGTTTCAGGAGGTCCCATTTACTAATAGTTGATCTTAGAGCCTGAGCTGTTGGTGTTTTGTTCAGGAAGTTGTCTCCTGTGCCAATGAGTTCAAGGCTTTTGCTCACTTTCTCTTCTAATCGATATAGTGTATCTGGTATTATATTGAAGTCTTTGATCCACTTGGATCTGAGTTTTGTGCAGAGATATACATACGGATCTATTTGCATTTTCTACATGTAGACAAGAGCACCATTTGTTGGAGATGCTGTCTTTTTTCCTTTGTATGGTTTTGGTTCCTTTGTCAAAGACCAAGTGACTGTAGGTCTGTGGATTTGTTTTTAGATCTTCAATTGAATTCCATTGATCAACCAGTCTGTTTCTATGCCAGTACTGTTTTGTTTTTATTACTATGGCTCTGTAGTATAGCTTGAAGTCAGGGATGAAGATAACTACAGATGTTCTTTTATTTTATAAGATTTTTTTTTAGCTATTCTGTATTTTTTGTTTTTCCATAAGAAGTTTAGAATTGTTATTTCAAGGTCTGTAAATAAATGTGTTGGTATTTTGATGGGAATTGCGCTGAATCTGTAGATTGCTTTTGGTAAGGCAACCATTTTTTACTATAGTGATCCTACCATTCCATGAGCATGGGAGATCTTTCCATCTTCTGATATCTTCTTCAATTTCTTTCTTCAGAGACTTGATGGTTTTCTTCATACAAGCCTTTCATTTCTTTGGTTAGGGTTATACCAGAATACTTTATGTTTTTTTTTTTGTTTGTTTGTTTTTGTTTTGTAGGTATTGTGAAAGGTATTGTTTCCTTAATTTCTTTCTCAACTTATTTCTCTTTTGTATATAGGAGGGCTGCTGATTTTTTTGAGTTACTTTTGTATTCAGCCACTTTGCTGAAGGTGTTTATCAGCTCTAGAAGTTCCCTGGCAGAATTTTTGGGGTCATTTATATAAACTATATTATCGTCTGTGAATAATGATACTTTGAAATCTTCCTTTCTGATTTGTATCCCTTTGATATCCTTTAGTTGTCTTATTGCTCTAGCTAGGACTTCTTGTACTATATCAAAGAGATATGAAAAGAGTGGGCAGCCTTGTCTTGTCCTCAATTTTAGTGGACATGATTTAAGTTACTCTCTGTTTAGTTTGATGTAGGCTAAGGCTTGATATATATCGCCTTTACTATGGTTAGGTATGTGCATGACTTTAAACATGACCGAGTGTTGGATTTTGTCAAATGCTTTCTAAGCATCTAAGGAGATGATCATGTGGGTTTTTGTCTTTCAGTTTGTTTATATGGTGGATTACATTGATGGATTTTTGTGTATTGAACTATCTTGGAATACCTGGGATGAAGTTACTTGGAGGATGATATCTCTGACATGTTCTTGAATTCTGTTTGCAAGTATTTTATTGAGAACTTTTGTGTCAATGTTCATAAGAGAAACTGGTCTGAAATTCTCTTTCTTTGTTGGGTATTTGTGTGGATTAGTTGTCAAGAGGACTGTGGCCTCATAGAATGAGTTTGGTAATGTTTCATTTCTATTTTGTTGAACAGTTTGGAGAGTATTGGTATTAGCTCTTCTTTGAAAGTCTGGTAGAATTCTGAACTGAACCCATCTTGCATTGTGCTTTTTTTTGACTGGAAGACTTTTGATGACTGCTTCTATTTCCTTCTACATATAGGACTATTTACTTTGTTTAACTGATCTTGATTCAGCTTTGGTAAATGGAATCTATAAAAAATTGTCCATTTCATTTAGATTTTCAAATTTTGTGACATTTAGGCTAATTATTCTTTGGATTTTCTCAGTGTCTGTTGTTTTGTCTACCTTTTCATTTCTGATTTTGTTGCTTTGGATAGTGTGTCTGCCTTTTAGTTACTTTGGTTAAGGGTTTGTCTACCTTGTTGATTTTCCAAAAGAACCAGCTCTTGGTTTCGTTGATACTTTGTTTCTAATTTATTTATTTCAGCCTTTCAGTCCTTAATTTCCTTTTTTTTTTGTTTTCTCCCTGACCCAGTTGTCATTGAGTAGGGATTTGTTCAATTTCCATGTGTGTGTAGGCTTTTTGTTGTTTCTGTTGTTATTGAGGTACAACTTGGCCTGATAGGATACAAGGTATCATTTCAGTTTTCTCGTATCTGTTAAAGCTTGTTTTGTGACTAACTACATAGTCAATTTTGGAGAAGGTTCTGTGAAGTACTGAGAAGAAGGAGTAGTCTTTTGTGTTTGGGTGAAAAGTTCTGTAGATGTCTGTTAGGTCCATTTGATTCATGACATCTGTTAGTGTTATTTCTCAGTTTAGCTTCTGTTTCATTCATTTGTCCTTTAATGAGAATGGGGTGTTGAAATCTCCTGGTATTAATGTGTGGGGATAGATGTATAGTTTAAGCTATTATGATTATGATTATTATTATTATTATTATTAATTTTATTTTATTTTTTTACAAATGTGGGTGCCCTCGTATTTGGGGCATAGATGTTCAGAACTGAGATGCCATTTTGGTGGAATTTTTCTTTGATGAGTATGAAGTGCTCTTCCTCATCTCTTTTGATCAATTTTGATTGAAAGTCTATTTTATTACATATTATAACACCTACTCCAGCTTGTTTCTTGCTTCTGTTTTCTTGGAAAACCTTCTAGTCCTTTACTCTTAAGTAATGTCTATCTTTGTAGCTAAGGTGTGTTTCCTGTATGAGGCAGAATGTTGGGTCCTGTTTACACATCCATACTGTTAGTCTGTGTCTTTTTATTGGAGAGTTGAGTCCATTCATGTTGAGAGAGATTAATGAGACCAGTGACTGTTAGATCATTTATTTAGATCTAACAGTTGGTTGTGGTAATGTGTTTGTATGCTTGTCCACTTTTAGTACTTTTAGTTTTGCTGTAGTGAAGTTATTTATTTACTGTGTTTTCCTGGATGTAGTTAGTATTCTTGGGTTGGATTTTTCCTTAAGTATCCTCTATAGGGCTGGATTTGTGGATAGTTGCTGTTTACATTTGGTTTTCTTGTGGAATATCTTGTTTTCTCCATCTATGGTGATTGAGAGTTTTGCTGGGTATAGTTGTCTGGGCTGACATCTGTGTTCTCTGAGGGTTTGCTTGACATTGGTCCAAGCCCTTTTGGCTTTCATAGTATTTTTTGAGAAATCAGGTGTAATTCTGATGGGTTTGCCATTAAATGTTACTTGGCTTTTTTCCCTTGCAGGTTTTGATATTTTTTCTTTGTTCTGTATACTTACTGTTTTGACTATTATGTGGCAGGAGGATTTTCTTTTCTGGTCTAATTTATTAGGTGTTCTGTAGACTTCTTGGATGCTTATAGGTATCTTTTTTAAATTGGGAAAATTTTCTTCTATGATATTGTTGAAAATATTTTCTGGGCCATGGATACTGAAATCTTCTTTTTCCTCTATTTCTATTCTTAGGTTTCATCTTTTCATGGTGCCATTGATTTCTTGGACGTTTTGTGACAGGAATATTTTAGATTTAATATTTTCTTTGATGGATGCATCAATTTCTTCCATTGCATCTTCTACACCTGAGATTCTTTCCTTCATCGCTTGTATTTTCTTGGCAATGCTTACCTCTTTAGTTCCTGTTTTCTTCTCTAAGTTCTCACTCTCTCTAGGATTTTCTCAGTTTGTGCTTTCTTTATTGTTTCCATTTCCATCTTCAGACCTTGAACCATTTTATTGTTTTCCTTCCTCTGATTGTTTGTGTTTTCCTGTATTTCTTTGAGTAATTTTTTTTCCTTTCCTATCTACAGGCCTCTCTAACGGCCTCAATCTTTTTGCCTGTATCTTCCTGTATTTCTTTATGGCTTTTATTAATTTTCTCTGTCATCATCCACATAAACATAGATTTAAGGTCATTTTCTTGTGTTTCAGTTGTGATAGTGTATTCAGGGCTGCTTTCCTTGGGATAACTGGGTTATTGGGATGTCATATTGCTTTGGCTTTTATTGATTGTTTCTGTATCCTGGCCTTTAGCTATTTGTCTCTGGCATTTTGGCTGGTGGTTTCTGGAGTCCTGGGAGGGCAGGAGGAGACATTCTGGGCAGGAAGCTATATGGTTCCAAAGGAGCCCTCCTCAGATTGGAGAGTATGGTCTCCAACTGATGGGTGGTTCTCAGGGAATTGCTGAGGCTCTCCTCAGTTGTATGATGCTGTGGACCAACCGGACTCCTCAGGAGCCCAGAGGCTCTTCTCTCACCAGAAGTCTTAGAGACAACTGACCAGCCACTGGCTTTCTTGCTCTGAGGTTAATGAGCTGTGGCTGCCCAGACACTATGCTCAGATACTGTGTTTGCTGAGTGCGGCCATCTTGGAGAACAAGGAAGCTGAGAGGATTGTTTGGTCTCCTTAGGGAGCCCGGTTGAGCACTGAGTGGCATCTGGGGCTATTCCTGTGGCTCCTAGGCATCAGGAGCCCTGAGGTTGGAGCTCTGTGCCCTGGTACCCAGAAGGTATTCACTGGCCGGTATTCACAACACACAGGCGTATGACTAGATACTCTCTAATGGCTCTGTCTCCTGGCCACCAACTTCTTTCTTAGGACTAGGTACTGCTCATGTGGCCAGGAACGACAATGACTATTTTCCCCAGCCTGTATTTGTTTTATTAAACTTCCATTTCAACTTGGGAGCTCACCAGGTTGGGCATAAAAAGGCCCTCTTCCTTAGCATCCTTATCCTGCACTTCACTGGACTTCTCTTGTAGGATAACAAATATATAATTGTCTTCCCTCTAAACTGCAATCTGTGGGAGGCCAGGGAGGGATCTTGCTCCATTGTATCTACTATCTACACTCAGTGCAGAATTCAACAACATTTTTTTTTTTTTTTTAGAATGCATCTTATACTCCAGGACTGCACTGGGGATGGGATAGAGACTTGCTACCTATGTTTACAGAATTTACCTGCAAGCCTGGAAGACAGATGAAAATTAGTCCTGTGTGTGATGTACAAATGTTCCCAAACATTTACTATTGTACCAAGCTCTATTTCAAATGCTTGGAATACAAGAGTGGAACTCCTCTCCTCTAAGTATGCTTCTTAGTACACTGTGATTAGCATCCAATAGATAGGCATGTGGTGCCACAGAGCCATGGCAGGGTCTCGAAATGGTCTGGATAATGCACTGAGACGGCTATTTCAAACTCAGAAAACAAAAGATGCAGCCTGGGATCAGCAGTGTATAAGTGTGTGGTGGTAGGGGGTAGGGAAGAAGGGAATTCTACATCTTAATCCAGCTAAAAAGCTAGATATAGAAACAAATGTAGACATGGGCATATACAAAGGCATACATATTTCCTATGTTCTGAAGTCATGGAAGTCACTAGGCAAGGAGGAGGGAGGCAGCTTGTTGGAAGTTCTGATGCAAGCCAGTGATGGAGAATAGTGTGCTGGATAGAGGCCCCACCCTGACTGGCTGTGAGAGCAATGGGGCATGGAAAGAACATGGGATACAAGTTTTCTCAGTAGGCACCAGCTTGAACCTTGTAAGGAGGGTAGCTTTTTGGGTAGCTGCTACACCAGGTAACGATGGCCTCTTCTTCAAGCAGCCACACATCTGCCTGCCTTAGCATCTGCTCTCCCTCCCCAACTTGTTATTTGTTGTCTTACTCTGGTTTGGGGGCCACTCTCATGGCCTAACCTTTATGTCTTTTAGATAGTTTCTCTGTGTAGCTCTTCTCTTACCAGTGTGTGCTACCTCCGGAATCCTTTTGCCACATACTCTGTAACATGGTGATATCAGGAAGTCATGATCTACTATAAAAATATGCAGAGCAATGAATCCACATTCTTACGCAGTTAAAAAGCTGAACCTTTTCTAATTTTGTAAGTGAAACATGATATCTTCAAGGCAGGGCATGGTGGTATACGCCTGGAACTCCAGCACTCAGGAAACTGAGGGTAGAGGGTTATGAGCCCAAGTCCAACCTAGGCTATGCAAATAGAGACCATATATCAAAACAAAACAAAGTAAAATAAGTCAAACATCACATATTTTCTCTCATGTGTAGAAAAAAATGTGTGTTTAAGTTATGAAAATAAAAAGAGGACCAGGAAAAAAGAGGAAGAGATTTTAAGTTAAAGAGAGGCATTAACAAAATACATATGACATGAGGGCATAAAGTGAAACCATTTAGAAGGAAGAGAGGAGTAAGAAGAAAGTAAGAAGAAAAGTAAGATGTTGAATAAGAAGTTTAATGACACATATGTATGAAAAGGCCATAATAAAACCCACAAGTTATGTGTTAACTTTAAGAATAAAGTTAAAATTGAATTCTCAAGGCCAGCATGAAGGTGTACCTATAATCCCAGCACTTTGGAGACTGAGGCAGGAGGACCACCATGGATTTGAGGCTAGTCAGTGCTACATAATGAGACCTTGTCTTAGATTCACTCCTTAACATCCTAGCTTAAGGGTCTCTCTTTTCTCCTCACTCAGAGCTGAGAAACTTTTTTGGATGATTGAATGAATTTTCCCACACAAGAGATCTAGACTTTTTTGAAGTCTTATTTCATTGATGAAGTTGGTCTGGATGCTCCAGTTACCTTTTCTGTTTTGTTTTGTTTGAAAAGCTTTATAGGCTTCTGGTAGATAGAGTAGATCATATTGGGCTAGAGATATGATACTCTCTCCTTGCCTATTATGACACCCAAGAAAACAGTGAGAGAAGAGACAGCAACACTTTTGCAAAAAGATAAGGAGACTGGGACAAGAGATCAAAAGTTATGTGCCAAAATACCCAGCAATCAGAAGAAATAGGCAAAAATGCATAAATACGAACTAGTACTTTGAGAAAAACAGAAAGCATGTTTGTACAGAAGATGGACCACCTGTGGGGGACATTAATCAAGTGAGAGTTGGACAGAGGTGAGAAGGCTTTAACCTCAGCTGGGTTTGAGAGCAGAGTCAGGAAAATAACAGGTATTGGAAATCAAGGAATGAAGACATTGATTGATGATGGGAGAGAGTGTGACTTACACAAGTTAGGGACAGTTCTTAGCAGTTGGCCTCCTATAGATTTCCTGTGAGGTGTCTTCAGTCCTCGTGAAGATATTTGGTAATTAGCTGGTAGGCTAAAATAGAAAAACTGAATATTCTGACATCTTTCTTTAAAAAAAATACCTACTTTCTGGTCACAAAGTAGGACACAGAGATGGAAGTATAAAAAGATTGTTAAGTCACATTACCAGAAAAAACACTGAAGGCTTCTTAGAGGATGTGTTCAGTCTTAGGTTCATCTGTGAATACACAAGCACCCTCAACCTTTGCCCCATATAGGAAATCATCTGATGTATATCATGTTATAACTGTCTCATAAAACATAGTGATGATAATATGTAACTCATATTCAATGGCTCATATCCTTCAATAATGCAGATTCAGATTTATTTACTTAATCTCCTATGGATTAAAATTTTGTGGTTTTTTTTTTCATTTGAAATCTTTATAAACAATAAGCCTTTGCCAATAAGACCAGGTATCTAACCATGATGATTACCTTAAGATAAATACCCAGAACAAACAGCATGCATGCTTTTAAGGAATTTGAATAAGACTCAAGCTCCCTTTATAAAGGTCATGCCAATTTATATTCCTGTATCATGCTGACTGCATAGAAGCCTTTCCAGTGTGTCAATAAAGTGCACTTTTAAAGATATTAATTCAGAGGAACACTGGTCATGCTAATCAGACATATTTGAGAATGTCAAATTTTTGCCATTCTAGTTTCCTTCAGTATTTAGCTTTTCTCACACTGTTCTCTCTTCTGCTCTTGTTTTCTCTTTAGCATTATTTGCATGACCATTCTGCATGGAATTCTTAGCTATTTTGGGGAGTAAGAAATATGTTTTATTTAATTTATAGTTCCTTTACACACTACAGACTAGCACAGATTTTTTTTTTATGTGTGTGTGTGGTAGATTCGTTAAATATTTACTAACGTAAATTAAATGAATTCAAGTATTTAATTTGGAACCAAAGTAACACAAGTGATAGAAAGTGACCCAGTGCAAAAACACAAAACAAAACAAAACAAAAAAAAGTGCTACAAACTATAACAAGAGGAGGAGCCCAAAATTAAGTTGGCAAGAATCCCTGCCTGGAACTAGAGATGTGGCTCAGTGTGTAAGAATGTGAGCTGTTCTTACAGATGAACTGAGTTTGGTTCCAAGCACCCACACTGAGTGTAACTGCAGGTTCAGGAGTTCTGACATCCTTTTTGGCATCAGTGGTCACTTACAGTCATTTGCAAATACTACTTACCAACACAAATATACACAAAATTTAAAAATAAAATAATCCTATATTATATGTCTATATGAGTGAGCATATACCATGTGCGTCTTTCTGCTTCTGGGATAGCTCATTCAGGATGATCTTTTCCAGATCCCACCACTTACCTGCAAATTTCATGATTTCCTTGTTTTTTTTATTGCTGAGTAATATTCCATTGTGTAGATGTACCACAATTTCTGTATCCATTCCTTTGTTGTGGGACATCTGGGTTGTTTCCAGGTTCTGGCTGTTACAAATAAAGCTGCTACAAACATGGATGAGCAAATGTCCTTATTGTGTACTTGAGCCTCTTTTGGGTATATGCCTAGGAGTGGTATAGCTGGATCTTGAGGAAGCACTATTCCTAGTTGTCTGAGGAAGCACCAGATTGATTTCCTGAGTGGTTGTACACATTTACATTCCCACCAGCAGTGGAGGGGGGTTTTCCTTTCTCCACAACCTCTCCAGAATGTGTTGTCATTTGAGTTTTTGATCTTAGCCATTCTGATGGGTGTAAGGTGAAATCTTAGGGTCGTTTTGAATTGCATTTCCCTGATGACTATATACTCACTCATATAGACATATAATATAGGATAAACCTACTAAAATCTGTACACCTAAAGAAACTAATCAAGAGGGAGGACTTTTGCTAAAATGCTCAATCCTTATCCAGAAAGGCAAAGAAGATGGACATAATAAGAAGGAGAAAAGAGGGAACAAGTCAGGAGCCTAACACAGAGGACCTCTGAAAGGCTCTTCCCTGCAGACTATCAAATCAGATGCTGAAACTTATGGCCAACCTTTGGGCAGAGTGCAAGGAATCTTATGAAAGACGTGGAAAATAGTAAGATCTGGAGAGGACAGAAGCTCCACAAGGAGAGCAACAGAACCAAAAAATCTGGGCACAGGTCTTTCCTGAGACTGATACTCGAAACAAGGACCATGCATGGAGATAATCCAGGACCCCTGCACAGATGTAGCCCATGGCAGTTCAATGTCCAAGTGGGTTTTATAGTAATAAGAACAGGGACTGTGTCTGACATGAACTGATTGGCCTGCTCTTTAATCACCTCCCCCTGAGGAGTGAGCAGCCTTATCACGCCACAGAAGAAGACAATGCAGCCACTCCTGATGAGACCTAACAGACTAAGGATCAGAAGGAAGAAAAAGAAACCCTCCCCTATCAGTGGAATTGGGGAGGGGAATGGGTGCAGAAGGGGGAGGAAGAGAGGTATTGGGATGGGAGGAGGGAGCGAACCACAGGGGGGATACAAAGTGAATAAAGTGTAATTAAAAAAGAATCAAATAAAATAAAATAACTTAAAAACAAACACAACATAACCCTGTCTTTTGGTTTCTAACAAAGTCTTATTGGTATTGCCCACGATATATTGTCAACATACTCACTGAGCCTTCTTTCTTCTCTTTTTTCCTCCCTTCCTTCTAGTCTTCCTTTCCTTGCTCTTTCCTTCCGACTTAAATTAGGAAGCCTATTGTGCACTGAGTACATCGGTAAATATCGGTAAATAACCGAGGTGCCACAGTAAAGTACTCATGACAAATCAGGTCCCAGGCCTACAGAATTCACTTACACCCAGTCTTTGATTTCTGAGAGCTTATAGCTCCATGTAGAAGAGACACCACAGAGAAATAATTCTAGCAGCATAAAGCTCATGCTGTGCATTCCACCGTGTCATACCAGCAAGTGAGCACTAGGTTGTGTGTGTGTGTGTGTGTGTGTGTGTGTGTGTTGGGAGAGGTAGGTTTCAAGATCAGACAGGCTTTAATCTATGGTTCTTTCTAGTTATATGACCCTGAGCCACCTTGCATTTCTTTATATCAAGATAATGTACAGGGCAAATGAGCTACAGTTCACAAAGGGCACTTTTCATATTTTCCAGAGAATACCAGTTGCTCCTAGGAGACTGGAGCGGATTCACTGAAGAGGAGGAAGTGGAAAGAGGGTGTGATATTACTAGGCAAAGAAAATGTGAGAAAAGGAATTCCATACCTGAGGAACAGAACTTATAACCTGGAAGCATCACAGATACTTGTCCTATTTGAAAAAATCATAGGCATTTTGTCCTGTGGTGCCATGAAATTGTGAAAAGAAGCAAGGAATGAAAATCAAGAAGTGGGCAAAGACAATGAGGGGGTCTTGTAAACCCTAACGGAGACCATGTTATTACCCGTTACTGTTGTTCAGTATACAACTATCAGCTTATGTGGTGTCACAGGCACCACAATTTGTGTGACGCGCAACCACAAACACTGGTGGCTGTCACATTGTACCACGCAGACACAAAACATTCCTATCACCATAAAGAATTCTATTAGGCAATACAGCCCAGGAGACTCTGTGTGTCCGTGTCTGTGTATGTGTGTATACACGTACGTACATATGTGTATACATGTATGTACTCACTCTGACATTGGGGCTAGTATTGTGATAAACTTTTTCTGGAGAGATGCAACATGTAAGGTAAGAAGTCCATGACTTCCAAAGTACAAATAACACTGAAGTCCAACTTGGTGAACCAATGTGTTTTATTGAGGTTACTTACAGAATTGTAGATAAGGAGCAGACATGACTCAGAGACAGCTGCATACAAAGATGGTGGCATCTCATAAACCTGGGGTCCTAGAGCATACTGCACAACCACCTGTAGGCAGCTCAACAGATTGGCCTGTTCTTGCCAGGTAACTCTGGTCTAAACCTCTCCCAGACAGCTTGGCTTGTTACTGTTTTTCCCACCCAACTGATGTGGTCTCAGCATCTTTTTTGCTGTTGTTTGTCTGAGAGTGACTTTCACCAACTTTACTGTTTACTCTTCTGAAGGAGGCCTAATGAATCTGCTCAGTTTCAGAGACATCCTGAAGCTATTTTGAGTTGTTTACTTCCAGAAGTTTGTTCTAGTAAGAGAATGAGTAGGAAGGCCAGACCAGAGAAAGAGAGACCAGCCAGGAAATGATATGTATTTGAAGAGCTGGTGTTCTAGAATGTGTCTGTTAGCCCAGCATTTGGGAGGCTAAGGGTAGTATCTTGACTATGAACCCACCATGGGATATGAGAGAAAGAGAGGGAGAGAGAGAAAGTGAGAGAGAGAAACCTTCAATTAAACAAAATAGAGTACACACCTCTTCGGGTATCAACAGCCAAACTGAGCAGTGAGGCTGGATTTAGGTCCTCCACTTGTATTAGGCAGCTTCACTGCAAGAACAGAGATTATAGGATGAATATATATGCATAATGTACATAAAATTTACTAGAATGGCTTAAAGGCTGTGGTTCAGCTAGTCCAGTAATGGCTATCCTCCAAAGGAAGATCCAAAGAATCTAGTAGTTGTTCACTCCAAGAGGCTGGTATTCAATATTTGCTAGAATCCCAAAGAAGTAAGCTCTAATGCAGAGCAGTGGTGGCTGACACACGCCTTTAATCCTAACACTCAGGTACTGAGAAATTTTTAATTCAGAACATGGCTGCTCTGGCAAGAGATCACATTCAAAGACTTCCTAGGTCTGTGTGATCTGGGCTGGAATACAAACACACCTTTAATAGAGAAAACAAAGGGAAGCAGATTTGAGCTGTTTGAGTGACAGAAAAATTGGCAAATCAGAGAAGATTTGACAGAATAGGATATGCTCAACTCTCATGAGAAGAGAGAGGAAAGGTAAGCTACTTAAAGGGCAGTGAGGAAGAGAGAGAAGAGGCAGTTTTACCAGGAGATTTTACAGAGAAAAGTAGAATAAGAGAACATGCTAGACACAGGTGAAGACAAAAAGATCCAGAGAAGCCAGATTGAGTAAGTCAGCTGGGAGAAGAAGGTTTGAGCCAGAACAGCAATGTTGAACAAGCCATCTATGAGCTCAGAAAAAAACAAAAACAAAACAGAAAACAAAACCAAAAACTAGAAAGGGTGAGCTTATTAAGCAATAAGTCTCAGAGGCAGAAAACATTCTAGGACTAGGTTACATTATGTGGAGGTTAAAAGCTTTCAGAACTAGGCCTAGGTTAGCAGATAGATGCAGTAAAACCTCCCAGACAACATTGGAACAGGAGAACAAAAGTTTTTTTTTTTTTTTTACACTAGGGAAGGAAAAGCAGGTGATCTCTGTGAGTTCAAGGCTATCCTGGTCTATAGAATGAGTTCCAGAATAGCTAGCTCTACACAGAAAAACCCTATCTTGAAACAAAACAAAACAAAAAAGAAAGAAAGAAAGAAAGAAAAGATTAAAAGAAGTAGTCTCTAATGCCAGTGAAGGAATGGATGTGCCAGAAAAAAATGAGATCAAGCAGGCAAAAAGCAAAAGTTTCCTTCTTCCGTGTCCTTTGTATGGACCAGATTGAAGATGTATTTTTCCAGCGGCAAAAAAATCTGGATTAAAGGTAGCTCTTCCCACCTCAAAAGATCCTGATTAAAAGAGTCCTTCCACTTCAAATGATTTAATTAAGGAAAATTTCTTCACAGGTGCACTGGGCCACTTCAGTTTCAGTCAATTCCAGATGTAGTCAAATTGGTAGGAAGAATAGCCACAAGTCTACTCTTGTCAGGGAAGACAATCGGAAGACAAGACTGGGAGGAAAGGAGGGTGGAGGCCTCAATAGAGACGTAAAGTAAATAAATAAAGATAAAAATAAAAAAAAATATCTACTTCTTGTCAACTTGATACACAATCATATTTTCTTGTGATGACATAAGAAAAGAAAATAATAACCAGGTCATAATGATGCATAATATGATATAACTATCTCACATATAATTAAAAAGATATTACATATTTAGCCAGGTCAAAAGGATACCTCAGTATCCCTCATATGATTACAAATGCATTATAAATATTAGAGTAGGTAGTAATGTCCCTTGAGGGATATTTTTTTTTGTTGTCTCAAAACTTAAATATGATAACCACTGATACTTTTTTAGTTGATGTTATATTACATGATAAAGAAATTAAGAGAAGAAAACACAATATTTGTACAAATACGTCCTCAACAAAATATGACAGACACACTCAGATCAATTATAACCCTTGTCTCTGTAACTGGACATGGGGCTTTAGCTCTACTACCCATTATGTATTTCCTTTACCCACAGCAAGCAATTCATCGGGTCTTGGTTCGTTACCTGGAGGAAAGACCTCTGTGGCTCTGGAGGAGCCACATCTCTGCCTCCTGGCCCAGGGACCTACAAAAAACAAATAAAATGCTTGAGTCTACAAGGTAGCGTGGTAGCATTGTCAGAGTGAGTGATGTGGAAGGCTTGCACTACACAGCTTAAGGAGACCAGTTCAAGGCATTAAGTCACCGCTAGAGTAGGTGTTGTTTGCAAAATACCACATGCTTTAAAGGAGGAGGGAGAAAGTGGCACAAGAAAGTGAGGCCCTCCCTGGTAAGAGCCTCATATGGAACGCTGGCCTCACATGTGCTAACGGGAAGCCCTTTACTCTATGGAGTCCTTGCTTCATTTCCCATCAGGAAAGTCATTAAACTAATTGCTTCAACCAGGACTGTATGTCATCTGTATAATACCCATAATTTGGGGTTTGAATAGAATTGCAGTAAATTATACTAATCACAGAAAAACTTCATTAAATCAATATAGGTTTATTCAAAGAGTGTAGTTTTAGGCAATCAGTATTCCCTAAATGAAATGATGCTTTCTCATTTTTAAAATAAAAGATACTGGATACTTCAAAACTCAGCTAATTGGTGCCTCCCACACACCCCCCCCCAAATCGTGGAAGTTTTTAAGTAAAATTTTTCCATTTATTTATTTATTCATTCACTTTACATGCTGATCGCAGATCCTTCCTTCCTCTCCTCCCATTCATACCCTCATTCTCCCTGCCCCCACGTTCCTCTCCCCTTCTCCATAGAGAAGGGAAGGCCCCCCCATGGGTACCAACTTACCCTGGCAGATCAAGTAGAAAGCAGCATCCTCTCCCACTGAGACCAGACAAGGCAGCCAAGTTAGGGGGAAGGGATCCAAAGGCAGACAACAGAGTCAGAGACAGCCCCCACTCTAATTGTTAGGGAACCCACATGATAATCAAGCTGCACATCTGCTACATATGTGTAGGGGGCTAAGTCAAGCCCACACATGCTCTTTGGTTGTGGGTTCTGTCTCTGTGAGTCCCCATGGGTTAGTTTACTCTGTAGGTCTTCTTGTGAAATTTTATCCATTTAGAGATATAGTAATCTTTCAAACCATGACTATAAATTCTAAAACAGAAAAAAAAAAAAAAAACAACAACAAAACATGAAAGCAACCTTAAAAAGAAAGTCCTCAAATTTCATTCTCTCTATTCTGGGTACTTCTGTGCTGGGGATAGGGGTGGGGCAAGGCAAACATTATGCACTCCAAGTTGCTCAAAGTAGCTTGGACTAAGGCAGAAAAAAGACTTACTATTTGCTGTACAAAGTTGTATACACACAGAGACAAAAGCAAGGGGAGAGGGAAAGACAGATATCAATCTACTGTGTCAGTGGGAATAGATGATTCTCATTAGGGTGACTGAGGATAGTTTAATAAAAGGGTCATGGGTCATGGGTGGGCATTTCAGCTGAGGTCAAGCAAAATCAGCTTAGACAAGTATGTCAAGCCCTAGTAGGTATTCCATGTTTATTGAATAAACAAATAGAGGAAGATCTTCTAGAAGTTGTTTTCCTTTGAAGAAAGTTAGGACAGAAAACAAACAAACAAACAAACAACAACAACAACAACAAAAACCACACAGACTCTATTCCAAAGAGGAGAAAAAAAAAAAAAAGGAAGAGCTTTGAGAAGTCACAGAGGTAGTGAGTATATACCATGCCTATCTTTCTATTTCTGCGTTACCTCAATCAGAGTGAGCTTTTCTAGTTCCATTCATTTACCTGCAAATTTCTTGATTTCATTGTTTTTAATAGCTGAGCATGGAGAGGACCTAGACTAGACCCCCTGATCAGATGTACTGATTGGCAGCTTAATCTCCATGTGGTTCCCAAGTAAGGGGAGCAGGGGCTGCCTCTGTCATGATCTCGGATGCCTGCTCTTTGATCACTTGACCTTGGCAATGCCATCTTGCCAGGCCACAGATGAAGAGGATCCAAGCAGTACTAATGAGCAAATGACAGATGGCAGAGGAGGAGAACTCCCCATTTCAGTGGGACTAGGGGAAGGGGATAGGAAGGAAGAGGGAGGAAGGGTGGGACTGGGGAGATTTGAGGGAGGAGGCTTCAATCCAGTTATATAATAAATAAATTGTGAAAAAAATAAAAATTAAACTTAAAAAAGCAACCAGACAAACACAACAAAGAGTTGTGAAACATGAACAATGTACAGTGGTGTAACAATCTCCCTCGTAGTCAATATTTAAATATTCAATGTGATTTCATGACCAGAAGCAGGAAAGGGATTCCCTAGAATGAACTTAAATACAGCAGATGACTCATATACATAGCCTGGGTGTTTGAGAAAATAGCTGACTCTGTGGATCAAATTGGCCAGATCAATTTCCCTCTTCAGTCTGAATGTAGAAATGCTAACCCTTCAGCACAATATTCCTTTCTTTCTCCAAGATATGGCTAATTCTAACTAGTAAACTCTGCCAATAAAGCCAAAATGAGTTTTCAAAGAGACTTGAGCAAGAAATTTCACAGCTTTTACTAACCTGTTAATAGCAGATGGAAGGTCCAATTCTTTTTCTGTCATTCTTAGCTGTATACTTGTATGTCTCTCTTATCTGTATGATAAGGGGCTAGCGTTTGATCTTATTAGCCCATAGCAATCCCACCTTTCTCTATGACTCTGGTCTCTGCCTGCCAACATCTCAAATTTCCACTGGAAAATGGTCTTGCTCAAACGCCATCAGAATGGAGACATCTAATATTTACTCTTTTATGAAACAGTGTGGCATTTGACCCCTTCAACAAACAGTAGTTGCAGAAGACAATATTTTGTATTGGGGATGCAGGGAAGCCAGATGTATTGAATAACATGTTTTCAGTGGGTTTTAATGATATGGAGAAGTGAATTATGACCTCTTGTTGGCAATGCAGTTTTCCCTACAGAGCTAACTGACTGGCACTGAGCCATCCTCATTCTCCCACCTAGTCTCCTTGGCAACCACAGCTTAGATCTGTGCTGGACATCTGGAAGGATTAAGGTTCAGCCTATAGCTATCAGAGATCAAGTCCATAGCATTAGCTTTGAAGATTCCAGCAATTAAAGAGTGAGCTGCCACAGGCAGGAATATCGAATGACCTACCAATGCTGGTAGTCTGGTGGGCAGAGTGGTTCATTGCATCGAAATCAGACCGCTTGGAACTGTGGTTCTAAACACTGGCTTGTCCCTTGCTAATGGTGGGATGTGGGCAATTTAATGATCCTCTCTGGGCCACAATTTTTTTCATTTGCAAAATGATTGTAAATGAAATACCTTTCTTGTGCAAACAAAAGGCACATAGAGTCATACATTGCAAGGGGGGGGGGTTTCCAAATCTCCCGGAAGTGCCAGCAACATTATGACCACATGACAGCAATGACAAGACAATCTTGTGCTCTCATGTCGAATATGCAAGGTTACACCATCTGGGCACAGCACAAATTAAGATAATAAGGTTTAGATGTAGATAGACTGAGCTTGGTTATCTTATCTCTGCAGAACACTAGCTGTGCAAACCTACGTTAATGTAAGTCAAGTGGGATAAAATCAGAACTTACCTCAGAAGGTTGTGTGAATGACTAGATGGATAATGCATGAACAAACTCTATATTCTGTTGGACTTAGCAAGAAGTCAGTAAATATTAATGATTTTTTTTTACTGTATTCAATCATGCTCCACGTGATCCCAGATTTCTCCTATGTCTCTATGTTCATGAATATATTTTACATTTCATGTTTGCCAGTTGGTATCTTTTATCAAACAGGTTACCAAGGAACTCCTAAGTAAAGAAGAGAAAAATTTCATGCTTCTAAACATACCAGAGTAGCCAAGAGGTGAGTAACAGAGATACCAAGGAATACAGACACTGAAGTGAGGCACAGCCTGAATGTCATGTACAAGTACAATGATAGCTATGCAGGATCCTGGTCAAGACATTTGTGCAGATGGTCTTGATTGCAGAGTAGTATGGCCTTACCTTGATTGGGCACAGACTGTGGACTAAATCCACAGTCCCAGCTTTACCACCATGGGCTCATGTGATGCTAAGTCCTTGTATCGCCCATGCCTCAGTTTCCTCAACTGCAACATGATGGGATGGTTATACTACTATATAACCATATATATACTACTATATACTATACTCACAGCATGAAGTGAGTTAAAGCTTAGGAAGTACTTAATGGCAGCCAGCTTGGAAGAAAAAGTTGTTTATGTCATGGATAAGAAAAAGAATATCCATAAAGTTAAGTTCTCGGGAATCCAGGCAGTTTTGAGTTCATGACTGTTCTGTCTCCAGCTCCTGAGTGCTGGGATTACAAAAATGTGAGCTATCATTACTGGGTTTTCCTCCTAAATTAGATATACCCCTGTATCCTCAACACTGTTCCCTCCAAAGACTGGCACAAATGTTTATCTTCCTTTCAGAACCTTGTAGTATTGCACCTCAGTGTTGCATGGGCATCAAGAAGCTCCTTCTCCCTTTTCTCCAAACTTCCCACTTTCTCCACCATCAGGGTCCAGCCTATGCCTGTCACTGCCTTGGAGTAGAGATGATGTCCGTGTTAGGTGCTGCTTATGAGTCCTCAATGGTGTCCTACTTCTGGTTCAAATGCTGCAAATGCCTCTGCTACGCAAGCCAGGTATCCCATCGTATGAACATGACTTTTTCATGTTGAATGAATAATTCCCCAAAGAGTAATCTGTAGATATTTTATGTTAAAACAACTCTCCCCAATAACAGAGAATAGAGGAGATAATGAAGGTGAATTTCACTGAGTTTACAGAAAATATATGAAGAAATTTTCTACTGAGTTCTCCACAATGAGGTCTGATATAGAGCAGTCTGTAGCTTTCACCCTATGCCAAGATAAAGCTTCTAAGATCTCATTAGAGGGTTAAGAATTTAACAGAAAATACACATTACCTACCAGTAGCTGGACAGAAGCACCATTCTCCATTGACCTTCTGTCCTTGATATCATAGAAGGAAGCCTTAGGAACTGAGTTGTTTTTATGTGTATATCACTCAAGTTGGAACATCTTAACTTGAGAAGTCAAATGGGTAAAGAGCAGAAATTTAGAAGCATGTGTCAGCAAGCAGTATTCCGGAACAATTAATAGTACTTAATAGGGCTAAACAAGATAGATAAAGAGATAAACAAGACAAATATCTGAGCAAAATGAGAGAGAAGAGAAAAATGGTGATCAAAGTAAAGGTGGAAAAGACCTTAGGAGAGAAGATTTATGGGAGCTACAAATAGCCAAAAAAGCTGAAGTTTAGTTGGAAAAAAAGAGAAAGAGGAAAAAAAAAAGAGTATAGAGGCCATGGAGATGGTGTAGTGAGTAACAGTGCTTGCTGTACAAGCATGAAGAGTACCTGGGCTTAAATCTCTAGTGCTCACATAAAAGCCTGGCATGACTGCACATATAAACGCAGTATTGCAGGTACAGACAGGCAGATTCTGGGAGCTGGCCAGGCAGCCTAGCCAAATGGTGAGCTTTTGGTTCAGTGAGAGACCCTGTCACAAAGGCAATAAGGCAGAGAGTGATAGACAACAGCTTATGTTGATGTCTTCCTCTAGCCTCTGCACATGTACACACAGGAGAGAATGCACCCACAGGCATGTATTCATAGACCACACACACACACATACACACACACACACACACACACACACACACACAAGTACTTCTGGCTCAACACTTACTAAACCTGTTTTGATTCATTCTCTCACTAAAGCCACACATCTAAAAGCTAGGGCTTGAATCTAAGCTTTGATCTCACTGCCTTTCGATTCCATCCCAATGCATTGGAAACAAGAATGGATAGGATAGCTTCTCAGGCCAGAGTCTAGCCTCTCTTGGAGATAAAGAGCAACAGCACACTTAAAGCTAAACAAAAGGAGTAAGTGCAGAAATTCTCACTCAGGTCTGTGGCAGGAAAAATATACTGCTGCTGAGCCAGGATGTTGCCTTAAAACCCAACTCAACTCAGAACTGCAGGATTGCCATGCATCCAAGGGAAAGTCACATTATCAAATGTAATAACTGGGAAGGCCTGAAAGAGCCTCTGGGATTCTTGAGGAACATCAGAGAGATTCTAGAAGTATGGTTATTGTGAAACTCTCAATGGCCTTGTTGAGGTGATTAATTGCTAATGTAGCTTCAAAATGTTGAAGCTAATGCTTATCCACAGATCATTACCTGAGTTAAAGGTCAGGATGTATTTTCTTTGGTATTACAGTCTTGCAGGATGTACCAGTGAAGGATTAGACCTTATGAAACTGTAGATGGTGATTAATCAGCCACTGCCTCTTACCTGATTGTTAAGAAACCATTCCAGACCATGATTGCTGGGGTAGGTTTCACAGAACAAAATCTACAGGCCATTATTCTTAAAACTTTGTTCTTTTAGGTCTGGAGAGATATATCAACAATTAAGAGTACTTATTACTCTTGCAGAAAGGATCTGTGTTTGGTTCCCAGGACCCCCATGTTGTTTCTCAATCGTTTATTTGTATGTAACTCCAGTTCTAGGGGACACCTTCTAACTTCGTCAGACTTCTGAATGCATTTAATGTTTATGTATACAACCAGACAGGCACAGGAATGCACACACACACACACACACACACACACACACACACACACTGCAACTGCAATTAATTAAAAAAAATTATTTCTTAAGCTGTAACTATTTAATGTGTAGTCTTCTTCTAAGACCCCCAAGCGTATGATGAGGCAGTATGTGGCGAAAACAAGAGCTGAGGTTGTGAACTCTATTTGTTTTGTTGTTGTTTATTTGTTTTTTTATGTGGATATAAACATGTTTTTGTTTTGGTCCCAGGTGTGGGATGTGGGACTGATTCAGATGGTCCACAGCAGCACACGATTTGCCTCATGTGGGCTCTGAGAAGAGCTCTTTGCCAATTGCAGTAGTTTAAACCTGAGGATTCTAGAGAGAGGATAAATGCCAGAGCTCAGAGAGTAGAGAAGGGAGCAAGAACAAGGCTGCTTTTGCTTCCCCCTTGCTGCTCCTAGTTGCTGTTGTGAAACAAGAAGTTGAAGTTCTCCTGAAACGAGGATCAGACTGGCTCCGACAAAGAGGAAGCACAGAACCTAACATCCAACACCTAAATCAGCCCAATGGGTAGAGGTCAGCATAAAAGCTCAACCAACAAAAGACAGAGCAATATGGCATCCCCAGAACCCAGCCATCCAGGGGCGAACAGCCCTAGACAACGCAGCATAATAGAAAATCAAGAAGATGACCTTACATCTATGTTGATGAAGAGGATAATAGAGGAAACAAATAAAATACGTAAAGAATTAGAGGAAGATAAAACCAAACAGATCATGGCTATCCGTAAAGAAATGGAGGAAGATAAAGACAAGCAGATTATGGCCATCCGTGAAGAAATATGGGAAGATGCAGCCAAACAGCTTGTGGCCTTCAGAGAAGAAATAATTAAATCACTGAAAGAAATAAAAGAGACAGAGTTGAAGGAACTAAAAGAAAAAGAGGAAAATACAAGCAGACAGGTGAAGGAAGTAAACAAAACAACTCAAGACCTGAAGATAGAACTAGAAAAATTAAAGAAAACACAAATGGAGGAAATCATGGAGAGGAAGAATTTAGGGAAGAAAACAGGAACTACAGAGGTAAGCATAACCAACAGAATACAAGAAATGGAAGAAAGAAGATAAACCAGAAATAGGACCAGAGTAAGATGATCAATCCTCACTTAGAAAGACAAATGAGATGGACAGGGGAATTATGAGAAAACAAATAACAGGACAGGAGCCTACCACAGAGGGCCTCTGAAAGACTCTACCTAGCAGTGTATCAAAGCAGATGCTAAGACTCATAACCAAACCTTCAGCAGAGTGCAGGGAATCATACGAAAGAAGGGGGAGTTAATATGACCTAGAGAGGACAAGAGATTCACAAGGACAAAATATATCAGGGCACAGGGTTCTTCTATGAGACTGTTTCTCCAACCATGGACCATGTAAGGATATAACCTAAAACCCCTGCTCAGATGTAGCCCATAGTAGCTCAGTATCCAAGTGGGTTTTCCCTAGTAAGGGGAACAGGAACTATTTCTGACATGAACTCAATGACTGGCTCCTTTACACACACCCCCCCCCCCCGAGGGAGGAACATCCTTGCTAGGCCATCGAAGAAGACATTGCAGCCAGTCCAGAAGAGACCTGATAAGCTAGGGTCAGATGAAAGGAGAGGACCTCCCCTAGCAGTGGACTTGGAAAGGGGCAGGGAAGAAGTGAGGGAGGGAGGGTAGGATTGGGAGGGAATGAAGGAGGGAACTATGGCTGGGATACAAAGTAAATAACCTGTGATTAATATAAAAAATAAACATTAATAAAAATGTAAATGAGAAAAAAGAAATATTCAATTCCTGAAAAAAAAAGTACACCTACAGTTTTTGTTTTGGTTTTTTGAGATGGGGTTTCTCTGTGTAGCCATGGGTGTTCTGGATTTTGATTTGTAGACCAGGCTGGCCTCAAACTCACAGATAATCTGCCTGCCTCTGCCTTTCACATGCTGGGATTAAAGCCATAAGCCACCACCACCCTGATGTCTGCTTGGTTTTACTTCTTCAGAAATTAGTAGAGAATGGATTTCAACCCTAAATTATAAAATCCATATCAATGTAAATGTTTAATGTTTAATTTTTGAAATTATTGAGTATTGTAATGTTGTGCAAACCAGGCAATCAAAGTCACTGACCAGTGAATCTGACCAGAATATAACATTTTATGGCCTGGACCAGTGACAGGCTTTCTCCAGAGATGTGTTCCCTCCCAGCTTTCTAGCGTCTTTTTTTTTCCCATTCTTTGTGCACCTTTCTTCTCGGTAGTAGAACTGGACACACTGGTTACACTGGGTACACTTTTCTGCTTTACTCTGCATTCCTGTAGCTTCTCTCAAACACTACCAATATGGCCTACTCTGCCGGTTCCTGCCTGTTTCACACCTCCGCTCAGGAAGCACTGCTGCTGCAGAAGGCTTGGCTTGGTGTTAACTTTGCTCCAAGTTGTCTACATTGTTTTTGAGTGTATAACTCAGGTTTATGGTTTTATTCTGGAGTAAAAATCTGAACGAGAGGCAAACTGTTTCTATACTGTCCCATACTCTTTGGGGCAGCTGGAGTCCTTTGCTCTCATTATTCTGTAAAAAGCAGATTTGAAAGATTATAGCAAACGGGTGTTAGTTTTTTTCTGAGGACTCAGAAAAGCCTAAGGAGTGCTTTGGAAAAAAAGTTCTCAACTGCAGCAGGTGGTGCCATACTAGAACAGAAAGGACTTAGGAAGGACAGTAACTGTGCTCAGAAGTTTCTGGAAGAATGCCAAGGCATTGCCTGGGCGCAGTCTCAGAGAGATACAGAATTGATTTTTAAGAGGCCCATTGAGGGAGACAGTCTTGTTACCTATCAAACTCTTGATCAGAAGTAAAATCTCTAAAATACATTGGCATTCTTTCTGTCTTGTCTCTCTCTTTCCCTATCTTTTTCCCTTCTCCTTCTCCCCCTTTCTCTCTCTGTGTATGTGTGCATACACATGTGTGTCTCCTTAAAATTCTTTATGTCTAAGGACAGTTTTAGTGAAGTAAGGAATCTCACCTAGCAGTGGGGCAGCCATTGTCATGGCTTTATTATAATGGGATATTACATCTATCATTTTGGGTGCTGCCCTGCTCAAATGAACAAACACTTACAATTAGGTGATTCTAAGTGAAAACAAAATAGCATGTCAACCTGATTCTTTTCCAAATATGAACAAGTGCTGCTCTCAAAAACCCTAGATGAAGCCATTGAGATGGCTCACTGGGTAGAAGCACCTGCTGTCAAACCTGATGACCTGAGTTTGATTCTCAGGATCCACATGGTGGAAACAAATCTTGAAAGTTGTCCTCTGACCCCTACATGTTGCATCATAGTATGTGCAACCTCCACACAACACAAATTTACCTGAAAGAATTTTTGGGGGGCATTTTTTAAATTTATTTTATTTTTCTCATTAGTTACATTTTGTTAATTCTGTTTCCCAGCTGTATCCCTCATTCCCTCCCCAATCCCACCCTCCCTCCTTTGTCTCCTCCCTGCCCCTTTCCAAGTCCACTGATAGGGGAGGACCTCCTCCCCTTTCATATGACTCTGTTTTGTCAGGTATTTTCAGAATTGGCTGCAAAGCTCTCCTCTGTGGCCTAACAGATTGCTCCTCCCTTGGGAGGTGGGGAGGTCAAAGAGCCAGTCATTGAGTTCTTGTTAGAAATAGTCCTTGTTCCCCTCACTATGGGAAACCAATTGATTACTGAGCTATCACGGGTCACATCCGAGCAGAGGATCTAGGTTTTATCCTGTCATGGTCTTTGGTTGAGTGTCCATCTCAGAAAAGACCCTGTGCCCAGATATGTTTGGTCCTTGTGGAGCTCCTATCCTCTGAAAGAATTTTTAAAAGGAGCCTGTGAGAAACACATGCACATTCTCCCTGCTTATCTAAATGTTGAGACTGTAGGCAATAACTATGCTTGTTTGTATTTTGTTTTTGGTGCTTAATACATTTTTATGTGTAACACACATAGCTTTTGACTTTTATAATAGAACAGTAAGTGTTATAAAATAGTAGTAAGCAAACAATAGTAAATGAAGCATGAGACTGTATGGAGAAAGAGAGGCAAGGTTGACCTGAGGCTCTTAGCCCAGTAAAGCCACGAATTTCCAGAGTAAGAACACAGGTAAGGTCATTTCTTATGCCTTACTAATTCAGTAAATTAAAGATGATCATGTTGTTTATTTTCTATCCATTTGAAATAAGGGATGGTGTTGAAAAGGTAGGACCACCATGATATCCTTTCTATACCGCAAACTCATACTGCTGATCTTGGTGAACTTTTTTGACCCATTTGTTTGAACTAGGACCACATATGGCCATTAGATTGAAACTATCCATCAGAGCCTGTTTCGTTCACCAGTTCATATACAACTAAATCATGAATCTAGCAGGGCTGTACTGGTAGGGATGAAGAGACTTGATAGGAGTGGGAAGAAATAAAAGAAAAAGAAGCATATGAAAGTAAAGAAAACATACCATATACATGTATAAAATTGTCAAATAACAAAATGAACTAATAACAAATGTTTTAAAACTGGGAATGGACTTGAAATGAATTCATGAATAAATGCCATCTATGAAATTCTCCATCCAACAAAAATAACAACAAACCCCATAAGCTTTATATGGAAACACCAAATTTGAAACAGTGCTTAAGTTAGAATGTGAGGAGGGCAGATTTGGGGGAAAGCAGTTACAATGTAAATGGAGGGAGGGCAGGAGTTGGTGATTGGAGCATCGAACTGGTGCCCCAGATATCACTGCACCAGCTCCTTGTTTCTGCCACTCAGCTAGAGCAAGGGTCTGCCATCTGCTGGGTATGTGTTGAATAGGATCCCTCTGTTTGTAGGAACAGATCTAAGTACTGGTGAAGTGCTCTGGCTTGATTAGAAAACAGCAAGGAAGGTCCTCCTCCCCTTCCATCTGGACCTCCCCTAGCAGTGGACTAAGGGAGGGGCATAGGAGGAGAAGAGGGAGGGAGGGGGCTACAGCTGGGATACAAAGCAAATAAACTGTAATAAATAAAAAATAAATTAAAAAAAGAAAACAGCAAAGGAAAAAGAGTTGAAATCAAACATCTTTTTTCCCCCTACCCCCTCCCTCTTATCATACACAATCAGTGAGAGTGTTTCCAGAAGGTGAAAATCATCCTTCATCCTAGAATGTTGCATGGATGCGTCACATTGGATGTCCCCCAGGAAGTCCTCATGGTGTTCTGAGCCATGGTTTTCTGACTTTCATGCTAACAAGGGGATTACTGTTAATATCTGTTAGGCTCATCTTACACAGATGAGCTATTGAGAAAGTGCTTCAGTTTCAGAGCACTGTTACCATAATCAGCACCACCAGCATCAGCGTCATCATTTCTAACTCCAAGTAAATTGACTGAAATCTTCATAGCACTTTATAGCTGCCTTTTCCTGAACCAATTTTCTGAGTAATATCTTACGAGTTTTACCATAGGAGTGAATGGGATTTTAGTTGTTTATTACAAAGAAGGATTGGTATGAGCTTGGTGAGGGGAATATAGCAGGGTGTGTAGGTAAAGTGAATACTGGGAATACATTTAATAATTAGATTAAAAATAATTGATAACTATGATCTACATAATAAAGAATGAGGTCACAATACCAGTGACTCATTTTTAAACTTTATTTTAAAATTATTTTATATGACAACTCTTTTCAATGCATAATGTTATGATTTTTTTGTATTGCTTTGTTTTTTTTTTTTTTTTTTTTTTTCTGACATTGTGCTGTTATATGTGCTGTTATATATGCACTGGCTTGTGCCCAGGCCAGTACTGAACTCATACTCTTTTACCTTTGCAACTTGAGTGCTGAGATTTCAGGTATGTGCCAACATAGCCAGCCAGAAATTTTAGTATATGTGTGGATTCATGTAATCAAAACATATTGAGAACACAGAATGACCCTATGACACCATGTAACTCCTTTACAGCCACACTAACCTTATCTTTATCCGTAGTCACTCTCATCTTTTTCACTGTATCTTTGTTGTCTACAGAATGTCATCAGAACTTTTAAAGGCTGACTTCCTTCACTCAGCATGTCTTGAGATCTAGCAGGTTTTAAAAAAAATATCTATTCAATACTTTGGCCAATTTTTAAAGAAATCTTTATGATGTATAAATATTTTGAGATTTTTTACCTTAATATATTTTAATTTTCTAGTCAGCATACCAACTAATAGGTTCCAGTGTGACACCCTCATATGTGTATATCAATATACTTTGTATGTATTTGCTTAAATTTCATATGAAGTATAAACTTAATTTAATTTAATTTCTTTTTGCCAAAGAAATCTAATTTCCCAATACTAATTTCTTCCTCTGAATACTCCAGCTTTTGCTTTTGTACCATAAAATATCTATACACATTCACCATAATACATACATACATTCATGCATTCATCTGTCAACTTAAATCTAGATTCCATATATGACAGAAAATGATTCATATTTGTCTTTTTGAGGATTGCTTATTTTGTTTAAAATGATGATCTCTATCTAGTTCCATTCGTTTTCTTTTAAGTGGTATAATTACATTCTTGATGGGTGAATAAAACTCCATTGTATAATATGCTATATTTAAAACAAATCTATTAATCTGTTGGTGAGCATAGATACTGTTCTTACATCTTGGTTAGTGTATGAATGTGAAAGATTTCTGTAGTAGGGCTGACTTAGATTCTTGCAGGTATATCGGGATTATAAGGCAGTTTTATTTCTAAGGTTTATTTTTTAAATAATTTTATTAGCTCTTTGTGAATTTTATACATCAAATTTTGATCATATTCCGCCCCCTCCCCCAGCTCTTCTTCATTTCACTCTCCCACCCTTACCCACCGACCTTTGTGTCATAAGAAAAAAAAAATCCTTGGAGAGCAATTTGTGTTGCCCAAACCTTCTTGGGTGTGTGGTATTATCCTGGAGACTAGTTAACTTACTGTGGGGCACGTGAACTGTGCCACCGGGAAACACACACGGAACTAAAGTGAGGTGGACCGTGTCCAAACCCTGAAAATCTCATTCTTGAAACCGGCAGGAGTAAGGATCGCTTACTCTCTGTTCTGTGCCTGCATCCCTTGACACACTTAGTCTCAACCCTCTACCTCCGCAATTCTCGAGGTAGGTACATAGCCTAACACCTGGAATAGCTCTGCATGCAAATAAAGATTCCCACCCTCACAGCCCCAGTCAATCACGCACCCATCCTGAAAGTCCCTTCCCACTCCTCAAGGTTCGTAGAATCCTTATTCACGCTGAATAAAGAGCACAAGCTGTTTCACCGAGTATCAGCATGTCACTGCAAGAGCTCCAAACTAAAAGGCTGTGACATCTGAAGGGTTGTTTCACAGGTGGCTTTCTCTCTGCAGGCATTCATCGCTGGACTAGGACCCTCGCACCCGTCTGCCTGGCTAGGCTTCATTCCTTCAATCAGTGGTCCAGTGTCTGGACATTCCGAAGGGAAGAAGAGGACCCCAGGCTGCTCTTGTCCAAAACAGCTGTAACACTAAAAACCTCGGAGAAGGCTCCCCATCCCCTACCCACATGTTTTGGCTCCACTTTATCCTACCCAGCGTGGTGTGCAGTGGAGTAAGTGGAGCGCAGAACCACAAGTTAACAGAGGCTACTTTCTTAGATAAAATTTCCTTCCAGGAACTAGCATTTCTCCATAGCTCCATGGCTCTTGGGTGGGATTTATGTTCCCAGTACCTCTTTCCTCACTGGTATTTGGTCTGGCTTGGGTTTGCACATGTTTTGTACATGCTGATACAGTCACTGTGGGTTCATATGTGCAGCTGCCTTGAAATGTCCTGAAAATATTTCCATGTAGCTATCTACTACCTCAGGCCCTTACAGTCTTTCTGTCTTCTCTTCCACAATGACTCTCAAGTCTTACAATGGAGGTTGCAATATATTTGTTCCCTTTAAGGCTGAGTATTCTACAGACTGTTATTATCTGTATCTTGGGCATCGTTGAGTCACTGTGTGGTAGCCCTGGCTATCCTTGAACTCACTGTCTAGGCCAGGTTGTCCTCAAACTCACAGAAATCCACCTGGCTCTGCTTCCTAAGTGCTGGAATTAAAGGATACACCACCATCACCCGGCTTATTTTCAGTTTTGTAAGAGTCCTCCATACGGATTACTACCAGGCTTTATCAGTTTACATTTCCACTAATGGTGTAAGTGGGGTTCTCTTTTCCTACATCTTGTTCATCATTTTTTGTTGTTTTATTTGTGATAGCTCTGTCTAAAGTAAGATGGTATCTCTACATAATTTTAGCTTGCATTTCCTTGATGTCTAAGGATACTAAACCTCGTTTCAAATATTAATTGGCTACTTATACTTCTCTGGCAATGTATATATTCATTTGGTTTACTTACTGTGTAAAAGTCTTGTGATTCTAGACATTACTTCAGGTATTTAGTTAGCAATTTTCCCCCATCCTGTAGCTATCTCTTCACTTTCACAGTTGTTTCTTCTGTTGTATAGAAGCTTTTTAGTATCGTGTAATCCCATTAGTTAGTTCATGTAGTTATTTTCTGCATGGCCAGCAACCTTTCATGAAGCCCTTGCCTATACTTAAATCTTGAATCATTTTATGTGTTTCCTTCAGCACTTTTGGAATTTCAAGGCTTACATTAGTCTTTGACCCATCAAAGTTTATGTTTTGTACAGAGTAAGCATCATATGTCTAGCTTTATTCTTCTATTTGTTGATATCCAGTTTTCTCAGCTCTGTTAAATGGAAAGGCTTCTCCAATTTACATTTTTGAGACCTTTGTCAAAAATCAGGTGGCTAAGACTATGAATTTCTTTCTGGGTCCTTTATTCTATTCTTATTCTAGTCTACTGGTCTAGATATCTGGTTTTGTGTCATTACTTTTTTTTTTAACCCATCTTTGGTCTTTTTATTTTCTTACTGTAGACTTTTGACTATATTTGTTTGCATCACTTATTTATTTAATGTATAGAAGTGAATGCATGCTGGAGCATGCATGTAAAGTCAGAGGACAATTTCTATGAGTTTATTTTCTCTTTTTACCCTCTGCATCCCAGAGATAAAACTCCCAGGTTGTCGGGTTTTTCAGCAAGCACCTTTATCGATGGAGCCATCTCAACAAATCCAATGAAAACTTTTAATCAAGTCTTGCTTTCATGGATCTTGCTTTTGTGTCATGTTGAAGAACCTCAGATTACAAATATTTTTTCCTGTGATAAACTTTAAAACCTTTATAGCTTAAGACTATGTATAGACATATGATACAAGTTTTCTATAAAATTTAAGACTAGGTCTCATTTATAATTTTTTTCCTAAAGATGTCTAATTATTCTAATACCACTTGTTAAAAATAAAATCAGCAGAATACACAAACCAATTTGCTCTATTTTTGTGGATCTACTTTTGAACTCTGTTCTGTTCCACTGATCTATGTGGGTCTATAACAGTTCACCAACAGCCACATTGCCTTGATCCTAGTACCTTTACAAGTTTTAAAAGCACACAGTTGTGATTCCTGCAACTCTACTCTTCTTCCTCAAAAATTTGACCATAAATTTTCTGTGATTAATCTAACGGCATGCCAAACATGTTGCATAAATGAACTCATTTAAGCTTCAGAATAGTCTTAAGGTGGCACACCAGGCAGGGTCCTCCAGTAAACAGAGGCTATGAGTGTTCAAGAGAGCACAGGAAGGATGATGACGAAGGAAGCTTGAGCAGAAGACCTAGAGTATGCTACAATTCTAAGAGTGCTGAAGCCAAGGCTATGGGGAATGCACAAAACAGCAGCAGTGGAGGAAGAGTCTCACACTGAGCAAGACTCACAAGGTTTCCTCATCCTCAGATGTGTTCAGTTCTTGGTTGACTGTAGAGTGCAGATAGCCTTGATAGGACTACTGCAGGACTATTTTTCTGATTCTGACAACACATGCTAGAGAGGATGTGGAGAAAGGGTAGCCTTTCTGCATTGCTGGTGGGAATGTAAATTTGTACAACTGCTTTGGCAATCAATCTGGTGCTTTCTCAGAAAATTAGGAATAGTACTACCTCAAGATCTAGCTATACCACTCCTAGGC
The DNA here is from genome assembly GCF_907164565.1 of Psammomys obesus. NCBI lineage: Eukaryota > Metazoa > Chordata > Mammalia > Rodentia > Muridae > Psammomys > Psammomys obesus. Next base: position 58,245,769 of record NW_026585644.1, read on the forward strand.
ATATATCCAAAATATGCTCAACTACACAACAAGGACATTTACTCAACTGTTTGTAGCAGCTCTATTTGTAATAGCCAAAAGCTGGAAACAACCTAGATGTTCCTCAGCAGAGGAATGGATACAGAAATTGTGGTACATTTACACAATGGAATACTATTCAGCTATTAAAAACAAGAAAATCATGAAATTTGCAGGCAAATGGTGAGAACTAGAAAATATCATTCTGGGTGAGGTAACCAGAAGCAGAAAGACACACATGGTATGTACTCACTCATAAGTGGATATTAGCCTTATAATATAGGATACACATACTAAAATATATACTCCTAAAGAAGCTAAACAAGGAAGACCCTAGGGAAGATTCTCAATCCTCATTCAGAAGGACAAATGCGATAGACACTGGAAGCAGGAGATGACAGGGAACAGGACAGGAGCCTACCACACATGGCCTCTGAAAGACTCTACTGATCAAGGTATCAAAGCAGAGGTTGAGACTCATAGCCAAACTTTGGGCAGAGTACAAGGAATCTTATGAAAGACGGGGGAGATAGAAAGACCTAAAGGGCATAGGAGCTCCAAAAGGAGACCAACAGAGCCAAAAAACTGAGCCCGGGGGTCCATGCTGAGAATGATAAGCCAACCAAGGACAATGCATGGAGAGGACCTAAAACCCTTGCTCAGATGTAGCCCATAGACTCAGTCTCCAAGTGGGGTCTCTAGTAAGGGGTAGAAGGGGCTTTCTCTGGCAAGAACTCACTAGCAGGCTCTCTGATCACTGCCCCCTGGGGGGTGCAGCATTGTTAGGCCACAGAGGAAGACAATGCAACCAGTCTGATGAGACCTGAGAGGCTAGGGTCAGAGAGAAGGGGAGGAGGACCCCCCTTATCAGTGGACTAGGGGAGGGATATAGGGGGAGAAGAGGGAGGAAGAGTGGAATTGGGGGCAGATGAGGGAGGGAGCCACAGCCAGGATACAAATTGAATAAATTGTAATAAATGATAATAATAAAAAATAAAAAAGGAGCAAGCCAGAGGAAGCAAGCCAGTAAGTAGCTTGCTCTTTCCTGGCCCTGATTTATTTCCTGCTTTAGCTTTCTTCAATGGTGCACTTTAATTGATTTTTGTCATGATGTTTATTACTGCAACAGAAAGCAAAATAGGATAGCCAGTCTTGAAGGATGGCTGTTGTTATTATAGCTTTATTGTTATGAGTGAACATAAGAGAACAATGGAGAAAAGGTGTTCTCCTTTTTAGGAGCTTGGCAGTCAATGGGCAATTGTGTCAAACACAAGAGGGCTGGGGATTTGAGGACATCTGTACCTGCCTCTTGTGTGTATATGTAGTTAATCAGTAGTAGTTAAAGCAAGGAAATTGAAAAGTGCCTCAAACCGAAGTGATAGGGAGGTATGCACCATATAGGTAGGGTAACCATTCACAACACACATAAGGCCACCTAGGTAAGATGATTTCCTGTCAAGAATAGTCCCCATTTGTTAAATTATGTCAACTTTCTTGCCTCTACATACTGTCTCTTGATTTACATGGCCTGTCATGGCACAAGAAGCCAGATTGCAATTCTGGTAACATTATCTCATGGTTATACTTAACTATAATATTAAAACATGTAAAATAAATAGCATCTGCTTCTGCTCAAAATACAGCATATTGGTAGAGTAGCACATATTTTCTTGCTTTCTACCATAGTAAGACCCACATGTGGCTGCAACAATATAGGGTTTCTATCCTGGCCTTCTGAGCCATCTTCCTGCCCAAACAGGGAGCTGGGCTTGGAATCACCATCTTGGCCTGGCTCCTTGTTAACTTCTATTTCTTGCCTTATTACTGCTGTTTTCTCTGCTTCTTCCTTTCTTACCCCTTCCGTAAATCTGTTGCAACATCAAAGTTCATACCCACTCTATCCTCCAGTGTGATTAACAAAGGCCAGCTGCTGTCTTTTCCATTAGAGCACCAAATTCAGGATATTTTTAATTGATGTTCCCAAGTGTCATTTGTAATAAAATATTGTGTTACTGCACAGATGAGGCCTCTGAATGCTTATGAGCATTTCCATAAACACTGGCCCCTTTTGTGAATCAACAAGGAACATCTCAGTTTGTGACAATGTTTTTCAGGCATTCAAACCGTATGTACTTGCAAACATGTCAGGCCTAGGCCTTCTTTGTCACTGACCTTCATAAGTCTTTTGATCCTTTAAGAAATTTGTCAAATTTAAAGATATTCTTTCAGTAGCTATAATGTTGAGTTAAAAGTACAGATTTCTCTTTTCTTATGGAATGTGTTTCCTTCTTTTAGTCCTGAAATGGGTCAGAGAGACAGGAAGGACCAGTGTCATCACCTTTACTTTATAAATGACAGAATGTGAAAAGAAATTCAGGGAGACATCTATGTTGAAAGCCTAAGTTTTATGACTTGAGTTTCATGTTCTTCTCCCTATATGTGAGAGGCTATATACAGTAGGGCAGTGTGTAAACACAAAAGATATACAAGACCTCACAAAGGGAAGTGGCTGATGACAAGGTTTCAGTGTTTGTGAACATGAGATATGCTAGACACACACATATGTATATCCACTCTAGTGAGAGTGACATGCAGTTGGTCACTCTCTGGATGAATAAATTAGGGCCTCCACCATATCTGGGGCTCACAGAGTAGTCATGGGGTCTAGTTGTTTCACAAGATCTCTTCCTGTACTGTATATCCCCACATTCTGTAGTCATTTGCCCTAAAGTTCTGGAAGCAACACTCTAACAGTCATATATTGGAAACTACACGCTGAATACTTGGGATGGATTTTCTAGCATTCTGACAAGGTAGAAAGAGTAAAGGTGATAATATCAATGATGATATCACCAGTTAACATTTACAAGCACTTATTATTCATCAGGAACCCTGCTGAATCTTTACACATATAAGTCATACTTAATTGTAAAGCCAACTTTTGAAGGATTTTGTATGTGTGTATGTACATGTGGTCTGTACATGAGGGTGGTTTCATTCATATGTGAATGTGTGGAGACCAGAGCTGGGTGGTAAAGTATTTTCTTCTACCATTCTCTATCTCAGTTTGTCTCTAATTATTTATTGATTCTTTGTGAATTTCACACCATGCACCCCAATCCCACTCATCTCCCTGTCCCTCTGTATCTGCCCCCCACCCTAGGAACCTCCCCCCCCACCAAAAAAAAGAAGATAGAAAAAAACTTTGTCATGGAAGCTGTAGTGTGTCACAGAGCATATCCTTTTGTTTACAAATCTTTACTTAAAATGGAATTTTATGTAAGAAGTGGGAAATAGTAAGAGCTGGAGAGGACAGGAACTCCACAAGGAGAGCAACAGAACAAGAAAATTTGAACACAGGGAACTTCCCAGAGACTCATACTCCAACCAAGGACTATCCTTGGAGATAATCTAGAACCCTGACAATGCAGCCACTTCTAATGAGAACTGATAGACTAAGATCAGAAAGAAGGAGAGGAGGACCTCCCCTATCAGTGGACTTGGGGAGGGGCATGCATGCAGAAAGGGGGGGAGGGTGGGACTGGGAGGGGAGGAGGGAGGGGCTTATGGGGGGATACAAAAGAAATAAAGTGTAATTAATAAAAGTTAAAAAAAATGTTGATTCCAATGAGTCATTGGTCTGTTTTGAGACCTCTGGCATCTGTTATACTATCTATACTGGATCCTCATGGAGACTCATCTCAGATATCCTGTTGCTGCCCTGTGTCATGAAGATCCTACAATTTTTGATCTGCAGGACCAGCCCTTTCACACACTCTGGTTGATCATAGATGACCCCATCTATGTTGTTGGGGCGGGCCAACTCAAAGCCCTGGATCTGGGCCTGAAAGTAGCTCTCCTGAGCCTGTACCACAAGGGCAAGCTCTTCAGCACTGACTTGGCTAGCTCTCCCAATGCCATAGTCAGCAAGGGAAGAGCCTACAGCTTCCATGTCTTCAGGGTAGCTCACCCAAGCCTTTGCCACCAGTGCTACCTCTACTGTGTTGCCCAGGCAGGGTGCAGGACCCACTCTTCAGAGTGCTACAGCAAGTGAGGGTTAGGGAGACCTCTCCCACTCTCACAACTTCAGGTTCAGGGGTAGTGCATCTCTCCCCTGCACAAGCCACCCCTCGACAGACTAGGGGTGGGGTCAGCTCTATTATGCTGTCCAAGCAGGAGCCAGTGCCAGCTTTCCTGAGTGTAGTGACCTGAGAGGATGAGGCCAGTGCCTCAGGTAGCAGTCCAGACCAGGGACAGCTCCATGACCTTTGGTGGCAACATGGGTGTGGACCATCTGCACAGACACCTGCTACCATAGGGCAATGGACCAGCAGTAGCCTTGGCCCAGATGTCCCTATTGCCTCAAGTGGTAAGGCAGGCCCCTCAGATCAGCATGTCCTGCCTTGGCAGCAGGGCCCTCAGATAGCCACATGGTGTCTGGTGGCAGCACAAACCATGGACAACAGCTTGGCGTTTAGTGGTAACTCAGGCCACAGACATTCACACAGACCCCAGCTACAGTAGGACCATGGACCCAGATGTGGTCCTTGACAGCAGGCCAGGCCAGAACCTCACCATGGACTCCTCATATCTTCTTGTTCTTCACTGCCATTTAGTTTCCACTTCTACATTTCTCCACAGTGTATGAATTCCTCGGCTTCACTTTCTCTTCTATCTTTCCACTGCATACTCCATCTTTCCCATTCTCCATCACCCATTTGTCTATTGTAGTGGCACCTGTGGCAGGTACTTGGGTGTTTTTCTTCTGGCTGACTCAGGTAGGTATGACTCAGGTAGGTATGACTCAGGTAAGTATCTCCAAGAGGAGATACTTGAGTGTCTTTGGTCCAGCCTCCTCAGGCCAGCAGAGCTAGGGTAGGCACTTGGTTCTCACTGGCTTATTTTCTTTGAGGCAGGGTCTTTCACTGAACCTGAAACTTACTGTTTCAGTGGACTGGCTAGGTAGTGAGCCCATAGGGTCTACTTTTTCCAAATTGCTAGAGATATAGAATGCACCACACTTGACTTTTACATGGTTCTAGAGATCTGAACTCTTTTTGTGCTTGCACAGCAAGCATTTTACCCACTAAGCCATCTCCTCAGCTTCCCTATAAAATTTTTTTAGTAAATAAACTCTCTCTGTCTCTGTCTTAATTGCTGTGTTACTCTGATATCCTGGGTTCCTGGTGCAAACCACAGTCTTTCTAAGAAGACTAAAAATGAATCAAGTCACTCTAGCTGTGGGCAATGACATTAACTATAAGACTGAATGCACTTAAATAAGAAGTTCTACTTTTGAGTCTATCATTTGTTAATTAATATTACCTTGCATGGTCAAAGAAAAAAGAAAAAAAAAAAGAAGAGGAATGGGTGCCTTGTTCAAGCAACCCAAAACCCACTGTTTTGACAACTGCTCATTTGTCTAGACAGCTATAGCTTCACAACTTTCTGACTATACTCAATGCGCCTAAAATATGCTAAGTGTTTTGTAGCAATTATCCTAATCTTTCCAATGGTCCTTCTAAAAAGTATGGCATAAACTGTTCTCTGTTTAAAACTAGGAAATTGAGGGAAATGGAAATTTTTCTGAGATCACAGATTAAAAAACAAAAATGAGTAGTGTACTTGGTTTCTAGGCAAGGTCACAAGATTGCAGAACCAGGATATGACACCTCATCTTCCCTGAACTATGAACTACAAGCTGTGGCAGAGATCTGACAATCCTTCTATAAGAGAGAGTGTTTCTAAACATTGGCATGGTGTAGGGAGATAGCTCTGTGAAGAATGAGAAGGCCAGGATAACCTGGCCATTTCTGTCCAGGAATTTGGACAGAAGCTTATTGAAGCTTGTAGACATTTTACATTTTATCTAGAGATGGGAGGTGAATATTCGGACCACATCCTAAGACAATGGGCTGTAGTGCCTATAGCCTAGGACCCCCGAAGTCTGAGTGAGGCTTAAGCAAGAGTGAGGAATAAGTTAGTGAATGTGAATAAATACCTACTATTCATTAAAAACAAAAACAAACAAACAAACCAAGCCATGGCTAGCCCTGTTTAGAGGAATGGAAGAATTCTAACTTAGACAGGCATTCCATCATGTTGTGAGAAGATTATCTAGTCAATGATAGCATTTGGAGCATTTAGTATATATGTCCTGTGTAAGCTTATAGCAGTATAGAATTGCTGTCTTGCCACTCATTGTCTAGTAACCAATGTAGGTTTAATAGCTTCTCATGAATATAAATTTAAAGCTGTTTAAAGGTGAGGACAGAGTGTTAGTGGATGGTGTATTAAGAATTAAACTGCCATTCCCCTACATCTTTACTCACAGAAGTGATGAGTCATTCGTTCAAGAAACAACTAAAAAGCAAACTGTGAACTTTAATTGTTGAGTTGATGGAAACAAGTCTAAATCTCTGACCTAAATTGATTTTTGAAACATCAATTTTCTGTTTTAATATGAAGTTGAAAAGCATCTTTTTTTTTAAAGGATAGGAACTCTAAATTATGGGGCTTCTTTTTGAGATAAAGGCCAAAATGTTATGTGCAATCATAACACAACCATAAAATTCCATTCTCTTCCTTGTCATGAAGCAAATAAAATTTTTAATAATTTGGGTTGTTTTGATGTCATCTTCAAGCTTTATGTCTTGCAATAATGGCTTTCATTACTCTTATTTGCAATTGATTTTTTTTTTAACAAGTCGAGTTTGTAAGTAGCCTAAAACATGGAGAAATGCACTAGTAAGTTCTCAAGTAGTTTTTGAATCATATTCTGCATCTGGCTACACACTGAATCATTTACTCTCAAAACACCCAAAAGTGCCATTGCAAACTCAAATACAAGCAGCAGGGGAGTGGATAAAAAGTGGAAAAATAAAGGGTTGAAGGGGAACGTCACCTTTGGGCCCTGGCATTATAGAGAAGTTTCCTCAATTCTGAAAGAAGCCAAATATCCCCCCAAAGGAGCAGATAAAATTCTGCCTGTACATATGAAAGAACTGTGTTCAACGTTAAACAGGAAGGGGATTCTGATGCTGCAAATGGAGATGAATCTTAGCAGTATCCTGGTAAGTAAAAAAGCCAGTAGGATACAGGAAAAAAATACTTTGTTTTCATTTATCCAAATTTCCTCATTAGATAATAAAAATGGAGAGCAAAGTAGGGCTGTAGGGATGAAAGGAGGGAGAGTGAGAATTTGTCTTATTTTTTTAGCCTTTACTTATTTAATGTGTGTGTGTGTGTACCTCTATGTGTGTACATGTGTTTGTATTTGTATTCACTTTTGTTCTCATTGTAGCAAGGATGTGGAAGTCAACACTTTTACAGACTACTTTTAGAAGTTGGTTCTTTGCTTCCTGCACATGGATCCGAGGGATTGAACACTCAAGTTATCAGAGTGGAAAACAAGCACCTTTACCTGGTGAGCCACATCACTGGCATAGGACATTGGCTTTTAATGGGGACAATTTCTCAAAAAAATATTAAAGGTCCAGAGACATGGAGGAAGGCACTGAACATTACTCTCTATACACTATACACATATCCACACGTATACACTCTACACATGCATTATATACAGTGTACACATCATATATGCACTCACATGTATGTGAGTGCATATATGATGTGTACACACACATACAAACAAATGCACACGAATATGCTATACACATACACACAATACATCTCTAAAAATTGAATTCTTAAGTTTAGTTGTATTAGTTGGAGTGGGCTGTCTTGCTTACTAGCAATCTGTTTTCCAAATGGCTCAATGAAAGTAGATGACTTTTCTCTCATGTAATTATCCATGAAATACATTATAAACGATTTGTTAAATGAATGAATAAACAAACAATTAAATGCACGTGCCTTGAAATGGAATGGAACCTGCTAAAACCTGACTGCCACACTCTAATATAATAAATTTCGCTGTTTTAAGCTACAAAGTGTGTGGTACTTGTCGAAAACAGCCACAAGAAACTATATACCCCATCTACAATTTTCTAGGAGTGGTTGCTAAATAGGGCAGCATGGGGCTCTAGGGAGAACACTGACTATGGAAAGCCAAAGCAGGCCACCTGGGTTCAATACTTGGCTCAGTCAGGTGCTTTATGGGCAACTGTAGTGAGACCAGCAACCTTTGTGTTAATAGCTCAGAATGAGAACAGTACCAACCTCATCAGGTTACTCTGATGATTAAACCTAAGGGCTCACATTAGTGTTTGGAATGCAGATAGCACTACATTGCAGAAACATTTTTTGTTACTTATTCTTTTTGTTGTTGTTGTTATTACTTATTCTTAATATTATTTTCTCAGCCTACGCTGGGAGCAGTTCATGCTGCTTTGTTCCCCAGTTTAACACACACTTTCTTCCATGGAGAGTTCTCCCAAGTCACCTCATCTTACCCTCAGTCTGGGTGTCAGTTCATTCTACTCAGAATGTTCTTCCCCTTCTGGAAACATGATGATGACTCCCATGTCAACCTGACATAGATGTGGGGGTTTCCTGGCCCCTAAATACCTTGCCAGCCATTTACCTATCATTGATGTGCTTATCTCTTCAGCTTATAAAGAGGCTGTGATGAAGGCTGAACCTTGTCACTTTGGCCAGGGGAAGACAGCACTCTGTTAGATCTCCTCATCCAGTCTTGAGGGATGCTATGTCAGTCCTGCATAGTGTCATAGTGCAGAAAGGCTTTATTGCTATAAAAATTAAAAAGATCTGGCTCATGTCATGCCATTCTGTGTTCTTCTCCCACTTTATTCCATCAAAAGTATCCCCAATGACTGTATGTATGAAATTCTCCTTGGTCCTGTTTCCAGGCAACACAAAGTGAAATATTATCTAAGGTCTTAAGACACTTAGTGAGGTTGTTGTGAGGTGCTTGGCCTCAAGCACCAATACAGAAATGTGGAACTGTAGGAAGGATATTGGGCCTGGAGATACAGAAAGGCCTAGTTTGACTCAACATGGGATCTGCATACACTTAATTGGAAAACCCATTAAACATGGTTCCCTAGTCACCTTCGTGTATCATTGGGTTTTATTCACATAGAAAGTGATTTACATATATATATTAGTCCTCTGACAGATAAAGGGTTGGTGAAGATTCTTTCCCAATCTGTAGGCAGTCCTTTTGTTTTGATGATGGTGTCTTTTGCTTTACAGAAGCCTTTCAGTTTAATGAGGTCCCATTTATTGATTGTTGCTCTTAGAGCCTGTGTTGTTGGTGTTCTGTTCAGAAAATTGTCTCCTGTACCAATGAGTTCTAGGGTTTTCCCCACTTTTTCTTCTAACTGATTTAATGTGTCTGGTTTTATGTTGAGGTCTTTGATCCACTTGGACTTTAGTTTTGTGCAGGGAGACAAGTATGGATCTATTTCCATTTTTCTACTTGTAGACATCCAGTTAGCTGAAAAGCAGCAAACCAAGTAATCCGATTAAAAAATGCGAACAGAGCTAAACAGAGAACTCTCTGTAGAGGAATATCGAATGGCAGAGAAACACTTAAAGAAATGCTCGACGTCATTAGCCATTAGGGAAATGCAAATCAAAATGACTCTGAGATTTTACCTTACGCCCATCAGAATGGCCAAGATGAAAAACTCAAATGACAACACATGCTGGAGAGGTTGTAGAGAAAGGGGAACCCTCCTCCACTGCTGGTGGGAATGTAAACTGGTACAACCACTCTGGAAATCAATCTGGCGCTTTCTCAGACAACTAGGAATAACACTTTCTCAAGATCCAGCCATACCACTCTTAGGCATATATCCAAAAGAGGCTCAAGTACACAATAAGGACATTTGCTCAACCATGTTTGTAGAAGCTTTATTTGTAATAGCCAGAAGCTGGAAACAGCCCAGATACCCCTCAATTGAAGAATGGATGCAGAAATTGTGGTACATCTACACAGTGGAATATTGTTGTTGTTGTTGTCTAAAGTTGAACTGTAGAAAGGACAGAAAAGATATTTTTACTCTCCTCATTAACTTTTTTCTTTAAAATATGCATGAATGGGGCTGGAAAGATATTTTAATGGTGAAGCCTGTCTACTGCTCTTGCAGAAGAGCAAAGTTTGCATTCCAGAATCCATGCCTAGTGGCTTACAATCACCTGTAACTCCATATCCAGTAGGTCCAATTCCCTTTTCTGGGCTTTGAGGGCACCTGCATTTATGTTCTCCTGCCCACACACAGATAGACACATATTTACATAATTAAGATAAAACAAATCTTTAAAAAGTTATATATAAAATAATATATGTGGAACTTTATTTGCTGAATTTTTTCCTGAAATTATTTGCTTTATCTATTTTAAATCTAAACAAGGAATGGTGAAAAACCAGACCCAAGTGCCTTACAATTACTTCAAAGAGAAACAAGGGCACATGATAGTAAATACATCACACAATGATTAATCATACTAAACTATTTTGGTTTGTAATAAAGTCTTGTAAAATATGGGGTATTTCATATTTAAAGTATTAAAAAGCAGTTGAAACAGAACAATTTTCCCAAAACTCACCACACTTTAAAACAGGAACTCTTTGATCTGAACCCCAAAGAGCTTGGACAACTTCCAATTCCATGGGGGAAAAAAGGTGCTAGCATACATCTTTAAACATAAAACAAAAAATAGGGTCTACTCTATTGGCTAAGTCTCAAAGAATATAGTCTCCAGTTTTAGAGGTTTAGTCAATTTCAATGTTTTGGGGAGTATTAAAAAAAAAGTGTCTCCTGCAATCCAGATTGGCCTCATACTTGTTTATCCAAGAATGACGCTGTGTCCCTTTTTCTCTTTCCTTCACCTCCCACGCTTGCTTTCACTAGAGGTTCAGTTTTCAATATTGATAGACATTCAGCCCCAACTTTAGCTAAACATTTGTGTAGATTGTAGTAATAGCAACATTACTATTGCATAGATTTTTCTAAGCAACAAGAAGTAAGATCATATGTATTCTTTCCACTATCTCTACCTCCTGTTTGGGTATTACCATTTCCTTTTATTCATAAATACAACCAAACCATCAACAATAGCTTCCACCTACACTCTTATACGCTTTTATGGCTTACATCTTGAATATCTACCTTGAGACCACTAAAGTTTGGAACTATAACTCAAGTCCAAGTCTTTAAGAAAAAAAAATTTTTTTTTGTCCTATACCAAAGGAGAGAATGTTGAAAGAAATCAACATTCTAAGAGGTATCCAGAACTTTTACCAGGAAAGAATTTCAGAATTTATGGTCTTTCTTAAAAGTATAAAGTTTGGATAGCTGGAGAGATGGCTCAGAAAGTAAGTGTTTTCTACCCAAAGCATTAGGACTGGAGTTCAAATCCCCAACACCTATGTAAATGTTGGGTGAGCATAGTGCCCTGCCTGTAATCCCAGAGTACAGCAAGCAGAGTCATGGGATTCCTCAGAGTAAACTGGCTAGCTAGGCTACCCACGAATGACTAAGCTGTGGGCTAAAATGAGAGATCCCGCTTCAAAACATAAGGTGGAGAGCCATCAAGGAAGAAACCTCAACCTCCATATACACCTGCACAGATACATGTACCCTGTGCACATGAGAGCATGCATACAACACAGAAACAATTGCCACACTCATACACATGTATAAATTTTTTCATGAACAGCCAGTGCACTTAAACTCTGAGCCATCTCAAACTCAAGAGACAACACATGCTGGAGAGGCTGTGGAGAAAGGGGAACCTTCCTCCATTGCTGGTGGGAATGTAAACTGGTACAACCACTATGGAAATCAATCTGGCACTTTTTCAGACAATTAGGAATAGCGCTTCCTCAAGATCCAGCTATACCACTCCTAGGCACATATCCAAAAGATGTACAAGTACACAACAAGGACATTTGCTCAACCATGTTTGTAGCAGCTTTATTCGTAATAGCCAGAACCTGGAAACAACCCAGATGTCCATCAACTGAAGAATAGATACATAAATTGTGATACTTTTACACAATGGAATACTATTCAGCAATTAAAAACAAGGAAATCATGAATTTTGCAGGCGAATGGTAGGATCTAGAAAAAATCATCCTGAGTGAGATATTCCAGGAGCAGAAAGAGATGCATGGTATATACTCACTTATAAGTGGGTATTAGACTTATGGTATATACTCACTCATATAAACATACAACATAGAATAAACCCACTAAAATCTGTACATCTAAACAAACTAAGCAAAAGAGAGGACCCTAACTAAAATGTTCCGTCCCCATCCTGAAAGGCAAAGAGGATGGACATCAGAAGAAAAAGAAAATAGGAAACAACCTCGGAACCTGCTACAGAGGGCCTCTGAAAGCCAGAAGAAATCAGGAAACCCACCTTGGAACCTGCCACAGAGGGCCTCTGAAAGTTTCTGCAGTATAGATTGTCAAAGCAGATGCTGAGCCTGATGGCCAACTGATGGGCAGAGTGAATGGAATTTTATGTAAGAAGTGGGAAATAGTAAGAGCTGGAGAACTCCACAAGGAGAGCAACAGAACAAGATAATTTGAACACAGGGAACTTCCCAGAAAATCATACTCCAACCAAGGACTATTCGTGGAGATGACCTGGAACCCCTGCACAGGTGTAGCCCATGGCAGCTCAGTGTCCAAGTGGGTTCCATAGTAATGGGAAGAGGGACTGCCTCTGACATAATCTGATTGGCCTGCTTGTTGATCACTTCCCCCTGAGGGGGGAGCAGCCTTATCAGGCCACAGTAGAGGACAATGCAGCCAATTTTGAGAACTGATAGACTAAGATCAGAAAGAAGAGGAGAACCTCCCCTATCAGTGGACTTGAGGAGTGGCATGCATGCAGAAAGGGGAGGGAGGGTGGGCTCAGGAGGGGAGGAGGGAGGGGCTTGTGGGGGGATACAAAATGAATAAAGTGTAATTAATAAAAAAATTTAAAAAAAAGAACCAATGAACTTGAATTGGCTCCAGAAGAGTCATTTGAAAAAAATAAAAAACAAAAAGTGATGGGAAAAAAAAGATAGGATAAACATATTAAAATATGTACACCTAAAGAAGATAAACAAGAAAGAGGTCCAGGGGTAGACAAAGGGGATGGGCAATGGAAATAGGAGAAAACAAGTAACAGGACAGTAGCCTACCACAGAAGGCACCTGAAAGACTCTACCTAGCAGTGTATCAAAACAGATGCTGAGATCCATAACCAAGCCTTCAGCAGAGTGTAGGGACTCATATGAAGGAAAGAGGAATTAGTATGTCCTAGAGGGGACAGGGAGCCCCACAAGGTCCAAATATATCTGAGCACAGGTGTCTTGTCTGAGACTGTTTATCCAACCAAGGACCATGTATGGATATAACCTACAACCCCTGCTCAGACATAGGCCACAGTAGCTCAGTGGGTTCCCTAGTAAGGGGAACAGGAATTGTTTCTGACATGAACTCATTGTTTGGCTCATTGAGCTTCCCTTCCCCCCTGAGGGAGGAGCATCCTTGCTAGACCACAGATAAGGACATTGCAACTATCCTGAAGATACCTGATAAGCTAGGGCCAGATGGAAGGAGAGGAGGACCCCTGTCTCAGTGGACTCGGAAGGGGGCAGGAGGAGATGAGGGAGGGAGGGGAGGATTGGAAGGGAAAGAGGAAGAGGGCTACAGCTGGGATACAAGTGAATGTATAAAATTATTTAAAAACAAAAAATATTAAAAGAATTTTTTTTCATGAACCTTGGGTAAGTTTCTTCACTTACGTTAATAAAAATTTTATGGCTAAAAATACACATTACTTATTGTGACTGATTAAATTTCTAATTGTGTGATCTTGTACTTTAGTTGTAACCAGATAGTTTAGTTCTGTTTTCTTGAATGATTGGCTAAATGATACCACTATCCACTTGATTATTTTTGCTTCTTGCTTTCCTGTTGTTTAAAACCCTGATAATTAATTTTATAATTTGTAATTTTTTTTTACTCTTTCCTGTTGTTTTTGTTGAAAACAATTACTGTTTCCAATTGTATGAGTATATTTATTTTCTCCGGTAGGTTCATTAGGACTAAAATAAACTTAGCTAAGCTCAACTAAAATTATAATTAATGTGATTTTATCAGTTTTACTTATAAACTGCCAGTGTTCACTATGCTATTGATGACCGCACATCCATGATATGACATGGAACAAAAGAGGCAAATATCTTATAAGCCAGTAAAAGTTCAAAACCTTTATCTGCAGTGCTAATTTAAACTAATTTAGGCTTATGATCTTTAGGGAGATTTATGATACACACACAAATTGTTATTACAATACAGCAAGTTGTTTTCTTATGGGGATCAAAGCAAAAGGGGTGAGTATGATTCTATGACTAGGGGAAAGATTTTTACAAAGAGAGTCAGGGTTAGAATGAAAAAATTACCTCAGAAATAAATGAAATGAAATGAAATGAGCCAGTTAGTGCTCTTTCCAGGGAGATTCAGCTGACGCTGTGCTGGAAACTAGTTGCTGTGTTCGATAGCTAAAGACTCTTCCACTCCTATAATCTGATGGCCAATCTTTGGGCAGTACTATAGATTTGTATCCTCAACAACGAGTGAAATGATCTTCTCCACCTTGACTCTAAAAAGCAAAGTAACTTTCTGCTTAGACTCTCACTCTTCTTATCTAAAGGCAAAGAGGACCAACATAATTATTATGGGGAGAACTTGGCTGGTTCATAAAAAGCCTTCTTTGCTTGGTGTCATCATGTTGCAGAAGGGATAGGATCCTTCATGAACTAATCATTTCTCAAAAGGCTTCACCAACAAATGTCATCACATTGGAGATTAGGCTTAAATATATCAGTCAGGTGCAGTATACCAATATTCAGTCTCCAGCACTATTCCAAATACTGAAATTAATGTTTGAAAAATACATATCTGACACGTGATTTTTAAACATATTTTAAAACTTTAAACATATTAGGAACTCACGCTGAGTGGTAGTGGTGCACTCCTTTAATCCTAGTACCAGAAGGCAGAGGTAGGTGCATCTCTGTGAGTTCAAGTCCAGCCTGGTCTAGAGAGCAAGTTCCAGGATAGCCAGGGCTACATGGAGAAACTCTGTCTCAAAAAACAAAAAACAAAATCAACCAAACAAAACCAACCAACCAAACAAAAACTCCTAATACTTTACAATGAGAAA
This sequence comes from Psammomys obesus, assembly GCF_907164565.1. NCBI lineage: Eukaryota > Metazoa > Chordata > Mammalia > Rodentia > Muridae > Psammomys > Psammomys obesus. Next base: position 58,260,949 of record NW_026585644.1, read on the forward strand.
ATAAATAGCCAGGATAAAAAGGGGGGCCAAAAACCTTACAAAGGAAGATAGAAATGTGGCATAGAAAGCATGTGAAGATGTTCTTCATCACATACCATTAGTGAAATGCAAACAAACACAGCTGTACAGTGCCACTATACTCCTACTATAAAGATAAAAATATGGATACCACCAAATGCTGGTGAGATGATAGACATTGCAGCTCTCAAACCTGGCTGCTATCAATGCAAAAACAATACAGTTATAGTGGACTATTTCTTAATATCTAAAAGCATCCCTATTATATGATTTAAGACTCTTTGCTCAAAGACTTGAAAACCTATTTACACATAAACACCTACATACAAATGCATATAATAGCTTTATATATGCCCACACTGTGGAACAATAAAGATGTTCTTCAGTGAGCAACTGGATAAGCAGACATACTATTCTACTCAGCCATCAACAACATTTCACTTGCTTGTACTTGGCTAGCCAGAAGGAAAAGATTGTTGAGAAAAAAGAAACCACTCACCCAAAAAAAGTAGATGTGCTAGAGGAGAAAGATGACATTTAAATTTTTTGAGTATATATAATCATTTAAATAGATTAAATGTGTCCTCCAAATAATGATTACAATGACAATAAGTTAGTAAAACACACACACACACACACACACACACACACAAAGAAATAAAAGCATCATGTCCCAATAAAAGTTTCAGAAGCTAAACTAAAGTATAGAATGGTCACTGCTGCTAAGACTTTCTTTTCCCCCAAATTTTCTTTCTATCTTTTTAAAAGTATTTTTACCTTTTACAATTTATTCATTTTATATCCCGATCTTAACTCCCTCCCTCATCTCCTTCTGCTCCCATCCTTCCTCCCTGTTTCTCTTTATCCCTTTCTCCTAGTCCATTGAAGGGGGAATTCTCCCCTGCCATCTGATCCCAGCTTATCAAGTCTCCTCAGGACTTCCTGGGTCCTCTTCCTCTGTGGCTTTTCAAGGCGGCATTGCCAGGCAGAAGTAATCAAAGAGAGCAGACAACTGAGTCCATAACAGAGGCAGCCCCTGCTCCCCATACTTGGTAAAATATTAAAAAACTTTACAAAGAAAACCGCTCAAGAAAGAAAACATATTAAAAAAATACTTTAAAAATTAATTCAGATACATTTTATCTGAAGAGAAAGATTTAAATGTGCAAGCTGGAAGGTCCATCACAAAGTCCACATGCACATTATATCTCCACATTCTAAGGATAATTGGGAAATTTATATAAGATCATGAGCAGAAAAGACAGATTGCCTAGAGAATATATTCTTTCCAATGCTCTCTTTCTGTGTGTATGTGTAGGTGTGTGTAAAAAGACAGAAATAATAGAACTTAAATTTCACTTAATAAATCTTATGATTAACTTAAATAATAAACAGGAATTAACAAGATAAAATAGAAGAGGGAAGTAAATGTAAGGCATATTTTAAAATGTTAGTAATATTAGTTTTAAAAAATCCCTCAGTATTCTGATGACAACCAAAGAAATAAAAGCCAGATGCAGGGGAGGTTGGCAAGAGACTGTTTATCTCTAGAAGCAAAGCCATGGAAAGAAATATTAAAATCTGACAGAGAACAGTAATTTTGTGGCAAAATACAAATGTCAAAAATTGACCCCAAAGAAATACTGAACTTGAATAGACCAATTTTGACGGAAGAACTAGAAGGGTTGTCATTGAACAGATACCATGTCCAAATGGGTTTGCAGAGTATAGAAGTGTCCTTTTGATGCAACTCAAATTAGCCCAGGACAGAAAGGAAGCACTCTCCAGTTAATTTTACACAGCCAATGTAACTTAAGGGCATGGCATGTTCTAGCAGAGAATGTTAAAGAAGAGACATTAAAAGTTCTTGGGGAAAAAAAAGACTCTGAGAGCAAGTACATTTTATTCAAGGAACATGGGAGCTATTAAAAAAAAATCTTCTGGGAACATGAATACATTCTGTTACATCAAACTGAGGAGTAAAATCTACAAGATAATGTCAACAAACCCTGAAGAGACATCAGTGAAAACATCTAGTCTTCTCTAATAAAAACTCAACATATACAAATGTTGATAAACAAGTGGCTCTTAACAAACATATCACAAACATCATTCTAAAATTATGAACTATGTTTATTATACAAACTTTAATTATTAAGCACCTGGCCCAGAACTCCAAGTCCTCTGCATATATACTGTAGCTTTCGGTTTATGTAAATCAGAGTGGGTCTCTGATTCTTGTGATTCCTCTTGGGGCTCTTTTATTTTCTATTGATTTATCTTGTCTAACTTCAATATGATAGTTTGTTTATCTTATTATATTTCATTTTATTATGTTTTGTTGTGTCCATGAAACCTATTCTTTTCTAATGAGAGACAGAAAGGAAATGAATCCAAATGGGAAAGGAGGTGGGGAGAAACTGGGAGAAGTGGAGAGAGGGGAAACTGTATTCAGATTATACTGTATGAGAAAAGAATCTATGTTTCATAAAAGGGGGAAAACAATTGATGCAGATATCAGCAGAGGTTCAAACCCCATTTTTAGCTGATGATATAATTTTATATCTAGAACTCCATGAGACTTTATTATAAAATGATGGGGGCAGCAGTAAAGAATTAAGTAAGATGCTGTTATGCAAAATAAATACCTAAAAATACATGGTTTTTCTTTCTTCTTCGGTTGTTCAATGAAAATAGATGTACTTGCATAATATTGAAGTAGTAAGTAATAGAGGTTTAACAAACATTTCAAATAACCTACAGGAAAACAAATCTTTTCAAATAGGGCTGAGGATGTAGCTTACCTCACCACACATGAGGCTCTGGTTCTGATTCCTAGTACCACATAAAACCCAAGCATAGCAGTATACACCTGCAATGTTAGTAATCAGAAGACAGAGGCAAGAAGACCAGAAACTCATGATCATAATCAGCTAATGCCTGCTTGAGTGACATGCAATTGTATCTAAATCAATAATGACATAATTAAATAAACAAATTAATAATTTAAAGGCCTGAACTGTATACATTTTCTAGTCTACAAGTTTTCTAGAGATGAATTAAAATGTTAATTTTTCCAAAACCAATGCATGCATTTAGCACACTTCCAAGTGGGATTTATTTGTATATTTTAACTGTCTGAAGAATCCTTAGAGCCCATTTTCCCCCATCCCAAGGAGGACTATGTGGAGCTGGACCAGCATTCAACTTGGAGATCTTTCCTCCTGCTCCCCATCTGCCTGGCCCACTTGGGTCACAGAGACCAAGCCCAGCAGAGACAGCGAAGTCAGTGGAGGTGAGCTGGGTGGGGAACTGAAGCCCCACTATTCCCCATCTAAGGAGGGCTGTGTGGCACTGGACCAGCTTTCTTTCTACTTGGAGATCTTTCTGCTCACTCCCATCTGTCTGGCCCACCTGTGTCACAGACAGAGCCCAGCTGAGGTGAACTGGACATGAGATCCAAGCCCCATCCCAAGGAAGCATGGGTGGTACCAAACTATCTTCAGCTTGGAGATCTTTCCACTTGCTCCCCATCTGCCTGGCCCACCTGGGTCACAGACACCTAACCAGCAGAGATAGAGAACTCAGTGAAGGCGAGTTAGGCACTGGACTCAAGCCCCACTGCCCCCTATCCTGAGAAGACCTATGTGACACCAGACCAGTTTTTGGCTTGGTGATTTTTCTGCCTGCTCCTCTTCTGACTGGAGCACCTGGAATACAGACTGTGAACCCAGAAGAGGAGTACCAGGAAAGTGAACTCCAGAGTCAACCAGCGTAAGAACACTAACAACAAAATTCAGGGCCATGTGACACTACAGAAACCAGTGCTCCTAACAAAGTAAGCCCTGGAGATGCTATCATACCCAAAGCACAAGAAAAAGAGCTTACAGCTGAGGTTGTGAAAATGATAGAGGCCTTAAAGGAGAAATGTCAAGCTCTCAAAGTAGCACAGGAAAAATTCAATCAAACAGGTGAAAAAAATTGGACAATTTCCTTAAAGAAATTAAAGAAATACAGACAACTAAAATCAAACACAACAAGAAAATAAAAAAAGAAAACAGTTCAGGACTTTAAAATGGAACTAACAGCAATAAAGAAAACACAATCTGAAACAATCCTGGAAATGGAAAACTAGGCACGAGGACAGGAACAACAGACTCAAGCATCACAAATAGAATACAAGAGATAAAAGAGACAATCTCAGGGGTAGAAGATACAATTAAAAATCAATACATCAGTCAAAGAAAATGTTAAAATGAAAAAACTCTTAATATAGAATATCTAAGAAATCTTGGACACCATGAAAAGACAGACCTAAGAATAATAGGAATAGAAGAAGGAAAAGACTCCCAACTTCAAGGCCCAGAAAATATTTTCGACAAAATCATAGAAGAAAAGTTTTCCAAACAACAACAACAACAAAAAGAGGACTATAGACATACAAGAAGCCTACAGAACACCAGATTGGACCAGAAAAGAAAATCACCTTGCCACATAATAATCAAAACATTAAATGTACAGAACAAAGAGAGAATATTAAAAGCTGTAAAAGAAAAAGGCCAAGTGACATATAAAGGCAAACCTGTCAGTATTACATCTGACTTCTCATCAGAAACTCTAAAAGCCAGAATAGCCTGGACACACATCATATAGACATTAAGAAAGCACAGATTCAGCCACAACTACTATACCTACCATAACTTTTAATCACCATAGAGTGAGAAAACAAGATAGTCCAAAACAAGATGAATTTAAACACTATCTACAAATCCATCCCTACAGAAGATACTAGAAGGAAAACTTCAAGGAGGCCAACTACATCCACAAAAACAAAGGTAATAAATAATTCCACCTCAGCAAAACCAAAAAAAAAGGGGGAGTCACACACACAAATACACTCTACCACCATCAACATCAAAAGAACAGGAAGGAACAATGACTGGTCTTTAATATTTCTCAAAATCAATGAAATCAACTCCCCAATACAAAGACACAGGTTAACAGAATAGATATGAGGACAGGACCCATCTTTCTGAAGCACAAGAAATACACCTCAGCAATAAAGATAGACATTACCTCAAAGTAAAGGGATGAAAAAAAGGTTTTCCAAGCAAACAGACTCAAGAAGCAAGCTGGAGTAGCCATTAGAGTATCTAATAAAATAGACTTTCAACCAAAATTAATCAAAAGAGAGGGGGAAGGGCACTGCAAACTCATCAAATCCACTAAGATGACATTTCAATTCTGAACATCTATGCCTGAAATGCAAGAGAACCCTCTTTCATAAAAGAAACATTACTGAAGCTTAAGTCACACAATGAACCCCACACATTAATAATCTGAGACTTCACCCCACTCTCTCCAATGGACAGATCATCAAGACAGAAACTAAATGGGGAAATAAAGAAAATAACAGACATCATGAATCAAATGGACCTAACAGATATCTAAAGTACATTTTACCAAAACAGAAAGTGCATCTTCTGTTCAGCACATCAAGGAACCTTCTGCAAAACTGACCATACACATGATCACATAGCAAACTTCAGCAGATTGAAATAACTCCATGCATCTTATCAGACCACGTGGATTAAACCTGGAACTCAACAAAAGGAATAATAGAAAGCCTACACCCTACTCAATGACCACTGGGTAAGGGCCATAATAAAGAATTAAAGACTTTCTAGTATTCAATGAAAATAAAGGCACAACATACCCAACCTTATGGCACACAATGAAAGCAGTGTTTAGAGGAAAGTTCATAGCACCAAGTGCCCTCGTAAAGAAATTGGAGAGATCCCATACTAGTAACTTACCAGCGTACCTGAAAGCTCTAGAACAAAAGAAAGCAAATAAATCCAAGAGGAATAGACAACAAAAAATAATCAAACTCAGGGCTGAAATCAATAAATTGGAAACAAAGAGAAAGATACAAAGAATCAATGAAAGCAAGAGCTGGTTCTTTGAAAAAATGAACAAGATAGATAAACTCTTAGCCAAAATACCTGAGAGGTAGAGGAAGGGTATCCAAATTAACAAAACCAGAAATGTAAAGGGAACATAACAACAGACAATGAGGAAATTTTAAAAAATCATCAGGTCTTAATTAAAAAGCCTGTATTCCACAAAATTGGAAAATCTAAAAGAAATGGATAATTTTCTCAACAGATTTCACCTACCAAAGCTAAATCAAGATCAGGTCTTACTTTAAAAACCTGTATTCCACAAAATGGATATTCTAAAAGAAATGGATGATTTTCTGGATAGGTTTCTCTTTCCAAAGTTAAATCAATATTAAATAAACAGTTTAAACAGTCCTATAACCGCTAAGAAAATAGAAGCAGTCATCAAAAGTCTCCCAACCAAAAAACAAAAATAAAAACAAACAAAGAAAAAACCCAGGATCAAATAGTTTTAGCGAAGAATTCTACCAGACATTCAAAGAAGAGCTAATACTAATACTCATAAAACTGTTCAACAAAATAGAAAGTGAAGGAACATTGCCAAACTTATTTTATGAATCCACAGTCACCCAGATAACTAAACCAGACAAAGGCTCAACAAAGAAAGAGAATTTTAGACCAATTTCACTCATGAACATTGATGTAAAAAAAAAATGCTTAACAAAATACTCGCAAACCAAATCCAAGCACAAGCACACATCAAATACATTATCCACTATGATTAAGCAGGTTTCATCCCAGGCATGCAAGGATGGTTCAATACAAAAAATCCATCAATATAATCTACCATATAAACAGTATCAAAGAAAAAAATTGCATAATCATCTCATTAGATGCAGAAAAAAGCCTTTGGCAAAATCCAACACCCTTTATTATGAAAAACTTGGAGAGAATAGGGATACAATGCATATACCTAAACATAATACAGCAAGCTGATTGCCCACATCAAATTAAATGGAGGAAACTCAAAGGAACTCCACTAAAGTCAAGGTCACACAAGGCTGGCCACTTTCTTCATACCTCTTCAATATAGAACTTGAAATTTTAACTAGAACAATAACACATTTAAAGGAGATCAAGGAGCTACAAATCAGGAAGAAAGAAGTCAAAGTATCACTACGTGCAGATTATATGATAGTGTTTGTAACTGACCCCAAAAAGTTCCATCAGAGAACTCCTATAGCTGATAAGTAGCTTTATCAAAGTGACTGGATACAAGATTAAGTTAAAAACAATTAGTAGCCCCTCTGTACACAAATGACAAATGGGCTGAGAAAAAAATTAGGGAAACTACACCCTTTACAATAGCCACAAAGGACATAAAGTACCAGCACTCAGGGAAGCAGAAGCAGGCAGATCTCTGTGACTTCAAGGTCAGCCTGGTATACAAAGTGAATTGAGGACAGCCAAGGCTACACAGAGAAACCTTGTTTCAAGAAAAAAGAAAAAAAGAAAAGAAAATAGAGAAGATATCAGAAGATGGAAAGATCTTCCATGCTTATGGATAGGTCATCCTACATAACAAAACTCAAAACCAAGTGAATAAAAAATCTCAACACCGGGAACTCCACAAGCAGAGCAACAGAACAAGATAATTTGAACACAGGGAACTTCCCAGAGACTCATACTCCAACCAAGGACTATTCGTGGAGATAACCTAGAACTCCTGCACAGATGTAGCCCATGGCAGTTCACTGTCCAAGTGGGTTACATAGTAATGGGAAGAGGGACTGCCTCTGACATAATCTGATTGGCCTGCTCTTTGATCACCTTCCCTGGTGAGGAGCAGCCTTACCAGGCCACAGTAGAGGACAATGCAGCCAATTTTGATGAGAACTGATAGACTAAGATCAGAAAAGAGAGGAGAACCTCCCTTATCAGTGGACTTGGGGAGTGGCATGCATACAGAAAGGGGAGGGAGAGTGGGATTGGAAGGGGAGGAGGGAGGGGCTTATGGGGGGATACAAAATGAATAAAGTGTAATTAATAAAAAAATTAAAAAAAAGTCATACGATCAACATAAAAAAAATCTCAACATAAAAACAGATACACTAAACCTGATAGATGAGAAAGTGGGAACCAGCATTGAATGCATTTTCACTGGGTACAACTTCCTGAACGGAACACCAATAGCACAGGTACTAAAGTTGACAATTGATAAATGGGACCTCAAGAAACTGACAAGCTTCTTTAAGGTAAAGGACACCACCAAAATGACAAAATGGCAACTGAAAGAATGGAAAAAGATTCCTACCAATCCCACATCTTACAGAAGACTCATATCTATTATATATAAAGAACTCAAGAAACTAGACATCAAAAAACCAAATAATCCATTTTTAAAAATTGGATTAAAACAGAGAATTCTCAACAAAGGTATCTCAAATGATTGAGAAGAACTTAAAGAAATGTTCAAGATCCTGAGCCATCAGGAAAATGCAAACAAAATGGCTTTGTGATTCCATCTTACACCTGTCAGAATGGCTAAGATAAAAAACACAAGTGTCAGTATATGCTGGCGAGGATGTGGAGCAAGGAGAACATTCCTCCATTGCTGGTGGGAGCAGAAACTTGTACATCTACTAAGGAAATCAACATGGTGGGTTCTCAGAAAATTGGGAATAGATCTACCTCAATATCCAGCTATACCACTCCTGGGCATAAACCTAAAAGATGTTCCACCATATCACAAGGACACTTGTTCAACTGTGTTCATAGTAGCTTCATTCTAAAGAGTGAGAAACTGGAAACAACCTAGATATCCCTCTGTCAATGAACGGATATAGAAATTGTGGTGCACTTACACAACGAAGTATTACTCGGTTGTTAAAAAACAATGACATCATGAAATTTTCTGGCAAATAAAAAGAATTATAATAGTTCATCCTGATTGAAGTAACCCAGACCTATAAAGACAAACATGGTATGTGTTAGGATTTAGACAAAGAAGCTAAATGATGCAATCCAAGAAGTCACACTGAAGGCAGGCCTCATATGAGAGGTTTATTAGGGAGAATATAGAAGCTGCTTCTGGGGGAAAGTGGCAGGAAGGGGGTGGGGGCAAAGAGAATGGGTCCTTTTATAAGATGACTCTGAACATGTGCAGGAGGTTGATATGTGCTTTAGGCTGTAGTAAAGATGTCACAACTCAGCACATGTTTGGGCATGGACACATAGTTTCTGGCAGTCAGAAAGGGATTGTGCAGGTGATGATGAGTTTTGATATTGCCCGATTCCTGGGGCTGACAGTGGAGCTGCCTTGTTACTAAGAGTATGTACTAACTTAAGTGAATATTAGCTGTAAAGAATAACCATGCTACAATTCATAGACAGAAACTAGTTAACAAGAAGACCTCAGTGGGGGGGGCATGAATTTCACTGTGAAGAGGAAATAGAATAGATACTATGGATGGACTGGAGCAAGAGGAGTCTGGATGGGAGGGTGGGGATGGGAACAGGAGGAATCAGGTTGGGGGAGGATGGAGCAAGGAAGAACGTACTGGGAGAGATAACTGGAATTTGGGGCACTTTTGGGACCACCTACAAACCTAATGCAATGGAAACTCCCAGGAATCTTTGAGGGTGACCCTAGGTAAGACTCCTAGCAGTGAGGGATACTGAGGCTGAACCATCCATCTCCTGTAATCAGGCAAGACTTACTTCGGTAGAGGGAATGGGTCACCAACCCATTCCTTCACCCTATAATTTGTCCTGCCTACAAGATATGCTGGGGTAAATGTGGCATAGTTATTGTGGGAGTTGCCAATAAATGACTATTACAACTTGAACCCCATGCCATATGAGGGAGTTCAACCTTGACATTGCCTTGATAACCAGGAATTAGAGGTTGGATAGCCCAGGGGCCTAGGATAGAACAAAACACAACTGAAAAAAAAGTAAAAAAAAAAAATAAATGTCAATGACTGAAATTATTCCTAATGCTATTCTGCTATAATCATATATTGGTGCTTCGGCAAATTTTCTTCAGAGAGGCTTCAACTAGAAACTGATGGGAACAGATGCAGAAACTCCCCCCTACATGAGACTGACCTTGGCTCTTTGTACATATGTTACAGTTGTGCAGCTTGGTTTCCTTGTGGGATTCCTAACAATGGGAGAAGTGGTTGTCTCTGACTCTGTTGATTGCCTTTGGAACCCTTACCTCCTATCAGATTGCCTCTGTTGCAGGACTTTTATTACCTTGTGGGTTCCTATTTCTTCCATCCTTCTCCATTGTTTTTTCATTATTTAAACCCCCTAACACTAGAAATGAGAGGGGAAAAAAAGAGAGAAAAGGGGATGATGTTATCTTTAGACTACTTCCTGATGATTAGGAGTGTTGAGCTCCTGGTAGCATGTAATGGAAGTTTTGGTTTCTTTAAAAACTCAATTATGGGAGTATCCAAGATGGTGGCAACCAATATGCACCGTATCTAAAAGGCACAGGATCTGAAACTCTTAAATTGGTGAGTAGAGGGGCAGCTGAAACCAGAACATGGACATTGAGGCTTCCTGGGTAAGAGGGGACAACATGTGAACTGAGACCATTTAGATCCAGGTCACCCACAGACTTCCCTGGGGACTGAGAGTGGCAAACACTCAATCCCTACCCCCTGCACTTCGGGCCTCTCTCCTCGAAGGAGAAGGTGGCCTACAGTGCCTGAGGCTCATAGCACACTACTCCCTTCTCAGTGTACTGAGACAGCAGAGGTCCAGGAGCAGCTGTATGGGTCCCACAGGCGCTCCCAGCCAGCGACTGTCCTGGCCACCCAGTCCCTCAGTGGTGGGTAGCTGGCTGTATGGGCCACCAAGGTCTGCCGGGTCACCCAGGTCCATGGACCACTGTAGGGGCTCCCTTGAGCTTCCCAGAAGGCATCTGTACCAGCCTTCCAGTTATGCTGCTGTGGCTGGACTCTCAATGGACCACTATATCAGCCTCCAAGTTCTGCGACTGCAGCACCACTGAGCTGATGGAGCTCCTACACCCGCATTTGCCCCAGCAGGCCCAAATCTGAGAGTAGAGAACAGGGAGAACCCCTGTGCTTTCTGATTAAACCTGCTAGGGAGTGAGTGTGCCTTCAAGTGAGTGCATGCAGAGCCCCAGATCCAGGGTCCCTCTACACTAGCAGCAAGACATCGATCCCTCCCCCCAACACACACTGAGGGCAACATAGGGATTCTTGTGACAGCATTCTCAACATTGAAGCCCCTGTTCTGCTGGTCTTCTAGAGGAGTCCAGGCAAACAACACCTGGAGTCCAGACAGAGCAGAATACCAGTGGCCTGTTATTTAGGAAATCTGAATATGCGCATTGCACATATTCAGTGCATATTCAGAACACCTCCAGTGCTGGCAATCCCTTCTGCACCTGCAATACCTCCTGTCCCCCGTTACAGACATCTATACTCTCTACCACCCTGTCCTTCAAAGCACACTTCCACATACATGCACACACTTGCTGGCCTGCACTTGTGCTTCTGCACCTGTGGATCTTCTTCCTTTAGGTACAGCTGAAACACCAACACACACTCTCAAACCACTGGACCTCTGTCATTTTCCTGAAGAATACTCCAGACACCAGAGAAAGACAGACACAGTCTGAAGCACCAACTCTAGGAACAAACATTGAAGATTACCTATAAGCAGATGGCCAGAGGTCAACTTAAGAACACATCCAACAAAAATCAGGACATCATGGCTTCACCAACAACCCCCAAAATCAATGGATACTCCTATTCATTGGAAACAAAGGAAAATGATTTTAAAGCTATGCTTATCCAGTTCTTAGAGGCACATAAAGAGAAAACAAACAAATCTCTCAAAGAAATAACTGAAAAATGGAGGCAACTAAAGAGGAAATGAACAAAGCTCTCAAAGAAATACATGCAAATACAGGCAAACAAATAGAGGTGCAAGTAGAAGCACAATTAGTGGCATATAAAAAGGAAATGAACAAAAAAATAGAGATCATCATTGAAAGATAGGAATCCACATTCAAACATATGAAGGAAATGGTGCAAGGCATGAAAACAGAATTAGGATCAATAAAGAAAACACAAAAAGATAAAACTCTGGAATTTGAGAACTTATAGAAATGATCAGGAACAACAAAGGTAAGCATCACCAAAGGAATACAAGGGATGGAAGAGACAATCTCTGGTGCTGAAGATACACTTGTTGAAACTGATACTTCTCTCAGAGAAAAAGTAAAATCAGAAACACAAAACATCCAAGAAATCAAGGATACTATGAAAAGGCGAAATCTAAGAATAATAGGAATTGATGAAAACAAAGATTCTAGGCTCCAAGCTCCAGAAAACACTTTCGATAAACCTTAAAAGAAAATTTCCCAATTGAAATAAAGAGATGTCCATTAACATACAAGAGGCCTAGAGAACATCACATAGACTAGATCAGAAGAGAAACTCCTCACGTCACATCACAGTGAAAACACGAAATCTACAGAGCAAAGAAAATATATTAAAAGCATCAAGGGAAAAAGGCCAAGTAACATATGAAGGTAGACCTATCAGAATCACACCAGATTTCTCAACAGAAACAACAAAAGCCAGAAGGGCCTGGGCAGATGTCATGGAGATGCTAAGGGGCCACACATGCCAACCCAGACTACTATACCCAGCAAAGCTTTCAATTAACATAGATGGAGAAAACAAAATATTCCAGGACAATACTAAATTTAAACAATATCTACACAGGAACCCCACCCTACAGAAGATACTAGAAGGAAAACTCCAACCCAACGAAAACAACTACACCCAAGAAAACATAGGATACAGATAAATACACAACAAAAAAGTCAAAGGAAACAAGCAACGAATAACAATAACACCACCAACGTCACAATAAAAGTAACTAACATTCATTGGTCACTGTTTTCTATAAACATCAATGGATTCAACTCTCCAATAAAAAGACACAGACTAGCAGAATGGTTGCAGAAACAGGATCCAACATTCTGCTGCAACCAAGAAACACACCTCTGCAACAAAGATAAATACTACCTCAGTGTAAAGGGATGGAAAAATATTTTTCAAGGAAATGGACCCAGAAAGCAAGCTGGGGTAGCTATCCTAATATCTAAAAAATAGACTTTCAACCAAAATTAATCAGAAAAATGAGGAGGGGCACTTCATTCTCATCAAAGAAAAAAATCCACCAGCAGGACATGACAATTTTGAACATCTATGCCCCAAATACAAGACCACCTACATTTGTAAATGAAACATTATTAAAGCTGAAATCACACATCAATCCCAACACCTTAATAGTGGGAGACATCAACATTCCACTCTCACCAAGGGAAAGATCAACTAGACAGAAACTAAATAGGGAAATAGGGCACTCACAGAGGTCTTAAATCAAATGGACCTAATAGATGTCTACAGAACTTTTCACCCAAATTCAAAAAGAGTATACCTTCTTTTTAACACCCCATGGAACCTTCTCCAAAATAGACCATATAGTTGATCACAAAGCAAGCCTCAACAGATAAAAGAAGATTGAAATAATCCCTTGTATCCTATATGACGACCATGGACGAAAGCTGGATCTCCTCTGCAACAGAAATAGCAAAAGGCCTACACACACATGGAAACTGAACAACTCCTTACTCAATGACAGCTGGGTTAGGGAAGAAATAAAGAAAGAAATTAAAGACTTCCTAGAATTCCATGAAAATGAAGGCACAACATACCCAAACTTATGTGACACGATAAAAGCAGTGCTAAGAGGAAAGTTCATAGAACTAAGTGCCTTCAGGAAGAAATTTGTAACATCTCATACAAGCAACTTTAATTGCCCAACTGAAAGCCCTAGGGGAAAAAAAAAGCAGATACACTCAAGAGGAGCAGATGGCTGGAAATAATCAAAGTTAGGCCTCAAATAAATAAATTAGAATCAAATAAAATTACTCAAAAAATCGATGAAACCATTGCTGGTAGGAATGTAAACTTGTACAACCACTTTGGAAATCAATCTGGTGCTTTCTCAGAAAATTAGGAATAGTGCTTCCTCAAGATCCAGCTATACCACTCCTAGGCATATACACAAAAGATGCTCAAGTACACAACAAGGTCATTTGCTTCACCATGTTTGTGGCAGCTTTATTCATAATAGCCAGAACCTGGAAACAATCCAGATGTCCCTCAATGGTGGAATGGATACAGAAATTGTGGTATATTTATGCAATGGAATACTACTCACCAATTAAAAACAAGGGAACTATGAAATTTGCAGGCAAATGGTGGGACCTAGAAAAGATCATCCTGAGTGAAGTATCCCAGAAGCAGAAATGAACACATGGTATATACTTACTTATAAGTGGATAATAGACTTATAAGATAGGATAAACATACTAAAATCTGTATACCTAAAGAAAGTAAGCAAGAAGGAGGACCCAGGGTAAGATGATCAATCCTCACTTAGAAAGACAAATGGGATGGACATTGGAAGTAGGAGAAAAAAAAAAAAAAGGACAGGAGCCTACCACAGAGGGCCTCTGAAAGACTGTACCTAGCAGTGTATCAAAGCAGATGTTGAGACACATAATCAAACCTTGGGAAGAGTTCAGGGAATCATATGAAAGAAGGGGGACTTGGTAAGACTTGGAGAGGACATGGACCAAATATATCTGGGCACAAGGATCTTTTCTGAGACTGTTTCTCCAACCAAGGACCATGCATGGATATAACCTAGAACCCCTGTACGGATATAGCCCATGGCAGCTCAGTATCCAAGTGGGTTTTCCCTAGTAAGGGGAACAGGGACTCTCTCTGACATGAAAATCAGTGGCTGGCTCTTTGACCTTCCCTCACCCCAGGAGAGGAGCAGCCTTGCTAGGCCACAGAGGAACACATTGCAGCCAGTCCTGAAGATACTTGATAAGCGAGGGTCCCATCAGTGGACTTAGAGAGGGGCAGGGAGGAGATGAGGGAGGGAGAGTGGGAGTAGAAGGGAATGAGGGAGAGGGCTACAGCTGGGATACAAAGTGAATAAACTATAATTAATATAAAAATAAAAATTTAATTTAAAAAATTCAGTTATGTTATGTAAATATGTTTTTGTTTAAGCCCCAGGGTGACATTTTAGTTTGTTCACAGCTGATAACTGCCTTCTGAGGGGTATGATCTTTGACAGCTGGTAACTTTGATAGCTGGTTATGGCCTGCCTCATGAGGCACGGTTATAGGCATGGTCTAGAGTTTTGAGGACATAAATATGAGAGTCCAAAAAGAGAAAGTGTGGCATGCAGTGTGGCAAGTGGCAGTTTGGTGAGACCAGAGACAGATAGTGTGGCAGCTTAGAGACAGTTGGAGAGAAATGTTTCAATGCTGCAGTTTGGAGGAGAATGCTTGTAGTATCTTCTATTGACAGAGATTGGTACAGCCTTAACAAAATAGAGTTTTAATATGAGCACTGCAGGTAGCACTCAACATGGTTGGTAAGAAACCAGTTAAAATAGATAAAAAGGGCTAATAAGTGACACCCTGACATGTCTTAGGAATAATGGGGAACTTGATATCTAATACTGTACATGAAAGTTCCAAAGGAATGAATGTACTGTTTCAATATGTCATCAAAAGTTTTTATCAGTAACTGCTGATAAGTTCTCTTCCTCATTGTTCCCAGAGAAGATTTTCTATTTTTGCTTTGTCTTCTTCCTATATTCTGTTTTTAAAAAGATTGGAAGAATGAATGATGAGATATGATAACTAGAAGTGTCACTAAATTCTCATGTTTTGGAGAGGATTGCAGAGTTAGTGGTACAACTAGAGAGTTTGTATGTAGAGATGGAAGCCCTTGGGAAGGAAATAACACCCCCAATAAAGAAGAAAAAATGTGTTCAGATCTAGCAACTAAAAGTGGCAGATTCCTCCGGTCTTGCCAAAAGGGCTCTGGAGCCAGGTATGCCACTGAAAGAATTGTCTAGCGCTACACAGACACAATCAGTTTTCCCAGTCTTTGTGCAATATATGGCTGGTAATGATGGTGATGAACCTTATGATGAGAAAACATGGTGTCCAATAGAAATGCTAGATCAAAAGCTGTTTAAGAGTCTATTGTACAGTATGGATTTCATTCATATTTCACTAAACAAATGTTAGATAACTGGGCTGTGCAAAATAGACTCATTCCCCCAAGATTGTAAGGGATTTCTGTCAGTTGTGCTAGGAGCTGGCCAACAGTTCCAGTGGTTATCATGGTGGAGATATGAAGGCATGAAAATAGAACAACTATAATAAGAAGGATAAATGTTGTTAAACATCAATTGCTTGTTGAAGGGCATTATTCTGACTTAAGAGAATAAATCTGATCTGACGATTTTGTAATTGAACAATTTTGTGTTGCAGCTTTAAGAGCTTGGGACATGGTTGAGGAGCCCAGCATAACAACCACCTCAATTACTAAGGTGATTCAAGGTTCTGGAGCAAAAAATATGAGCTGTCTTCCTTTGGAGAGCCAGGAGGTGACAAGGAGGCAGGAAGATCAAAACTAAATATTGGTGATATCACACATGCTACAGAAGGCAGCTTTGCTTTGGATGTGGCCACAGATACATCTTTTACTCTATTCCCAAAAGTTAAATGTTACAAATTAACCACTGGTTTTTTATGGTCCTTTACCTTTAGGGACAGTAGGGATGATCTTGAAAAGAAGTGGATTATCTTTTCAAGGGTTTATTGTGCATCCAAGTATTATAGATGTGGATTGCAAGGAAGAAATTAAAATTATGGCATATAGAAAAGAGGAGATGCAAATTAGTGCAGAAGATAGAATTGCTCAGGAGTTACTGTTTCCCTACCTCAAGGACAAAGCCACTCTGGTAGAAAGAGCAGGGACATTTGGGAGTACTAGAAAATGTGTCTTCTGGCAAACAGTGGTGTTGACCTAGATTTTTTTTTTTAAACAAACTACTTTATTTAGAGTTCTTGAATGCTTCCAATCCCCCAACACCAGGTAGGAGGGACAGAAGGTTAGTGGAGACAGGAGTCGGAGTTCTCTTTCCTACTTCCCAGTGGGTAGGGTTGTAGGATTCTTTTGGAGGTAACACCAATATCAGTTGTTCAGAAATCCAGAAGTCCAGGTAACCAGTAGATCAGCAAACAGAGAATGCAGCAGCAAGACAAGTCAGAAGCAACCAGTCCTCCTCTAAGCCACTGTACCTTCTTCCTCTGGGACTGTTATATTTATACCCTTCAACGTCCTCAGAATTCATCTAATTCCACCTGGCAAAGACGATGCTCCACAGGAGACATTTAACAGGTGTGGGCAAATTAAAATCCCCAACTTGGAATTTTAACAAAAACCTGTTTACATATCATAAACGAAAATGTCCACAACATAGTAGTTAATGATTAATAACTCAAATTAATTAAAAACCCAAATTAATAAATGGTGTTGAAATAAATGGTTTGTTCTATACAGGAACTGACATCATTATCCTATCTGCAATGTCTTGAAAACAAGAATGGCCACTTCAGAAGGTTCATGCACAGTTTACAGGAATGGTAAATTATCACAAATAACACAAAGTGTACAGTGGATTAAATGCACAGGACCAGAAGGACAAACAGGGAAGTTGAGACCTTATGTGGCTGACATACTCTTAAATTTATGGGGAAGAGATCTTTCACAACAATGGGGTACTCAAATTAGTATTCTGGCATTTCAGAGACTGTAAATGATAAAACTAGGAGTGAAATAGTATTCTCCTATGAAGGTTCTGATATGTATAATCAAGAACTACCACAAGCTATGCCCACTGTCCAAACACATGACATCACAGGGATCAATTTCCAAATTTATAAGAGGGGCCACTGATGAAATACTAACAGCCTTGTTCCTAAAATGGCTATCAAGTAGATCTGTGTGGCAAGAGTAGTGGCCCATAAAAAAAGAAAGATTTCAGGCACTTAATCAACTGGTTCAAGTACAGCTGGAGGCTCAACATATTGAAGAGTATGCCAGTCCATGGAATTCTCCTGTACTAAAAAAGAAAAAAAAAAAAAAAAAAAGGAAATCAGGAAAATGGAGGATGATAGTGGATTTAAGAGCAGTGAATAGAGTAATTCAACCAATGGGTCCTTTACAGCCTAAAATTCCTTTACTGTCTCTGTTACCTATGTAATGGCTTATAATAGCAATTGATTTAAAGATTGCTTTTCCACAATACCCTTGTATGAGCAGGATAAAGAAAGGTTTGCTTAGTACCTACTTTTAACAATAGTGGTCCAATGAAGAGATAGCGCTGGAGGGTGCTTCCACAGAGAACGTTAGATAGTCTAACTTTATGTCAATATTTTGTGCAACAGTCATTAGAAATACTTCATAGTCAGTTTATCCAATCTATTATTTATCATGACATGGGTGTTATTTTGTTGGCTTATTCTGATGAAGACACGTTAGAGAAAGTGTTTAAAGAAGCACAAAGTTTTTGCCATGCTGGGGATTACAAATTGCTCCAGAAAAAAATACAGAGAGGGGATTATATTAGCTATCTGGGTTACAAAATTCGGTCACAAAAGGTATAGATCCATAAAGATCAACTGCAAACACTTAGTGATTTTCAAAAATTAATGGGAGACATTAACTGCCTGAGGCCTACAATTGGATTATTTATGAGTTATTTGTTTCAAACATTACAAGGAAATTCATATTTAAACAGTCCAAGATGTCTAATAGCTGAAGCAGAAAAAAAAAAGGAGTGGTAGAACAAAGTCTGTAAGATGCATATGTGGATTGAATTAATCCTAAATTTGATTATATATTGTTCAATTTGCCAACAATTGGGGATCATTATGCGAAAGCAATATAGTTGTATGGAATGGATTTTCTTAACACCCAAACAAAGTAAAAAATTGAAGACATAATAGAAAAGATTTCTGAATTAAATATAAAATATAAAATAAGACTACGTCAACTGTAAACTACAGGTTCAGTCGAAACTGTAGTGCCTCTTACTGATACTGAGATTATGTTATTGTGGATAATCAGTGACGATTGTTAAAGGGCTCGAAGTAACTACTTGGGAGAAATTAATAGCAAATATCCTAAAAGCAAATATATACAATTTATAAAAACAAACTAATTGGACTTCTCCACATAGTATAAAGAGAACACCAATGCCAGAGACACTAACATTCTATACTGATGCAAATGAGATGCAAACAGCAGGTTATAAATCAGACAAAATAAGCAAGTTGATCTAAAGCCAATATTCTTCAGTCAAAAATCAGAATTGTGTGTAATCCTATGGCATTATTAGATTTTAAAATAACTACTAACTCAATACGCAGGAAGAGTTAAAGTTTTGCATATGGAAACTGCTAAATTTATTTCTGATAGCTCAGAATTAACTGTTATTTATGCAATTTCAACAAGCCATCAGAAGTGGAAACTATATATTATATATTACTCATAATCGGTCTCATGCAGGTTTGCCAGGTCCTTTGGCATGAGGAAATGAGGAAATTGACCAATTACTAATAGGAAATGTATTAGAAGCTTCAATTTTTCATTATAACACCATGTTAACAGTAAAGAGTTAATGAAAAAAAATTCTATCACTTGGCAATAAGCCAAAGAAATAATAATTATAAAAATGTCCTATTGTTCTCTGTATAATCAATTTGTTTCATGCTGGAAGTAACCTTAGGGGTATCAAAAGAAAAAAAAAAAAACCTGGCTGATCTCTGTGTATAATTTTGCAGAATTTGAAAAACAAAGGTATGTATACCATACAGTAGATACATATTCAGGGCTTCAATGGGCAACTGCTTTAAGTTCTGAAAAGGCTGATTGTGTAATTACACCTTTATTAGAAATAATGGCAATTATGGGGATACCGGCACAAATTAAGACTGAAAATGTTTCTGCATACGTATCTAGTAGGATGAAGCAATTCTTTGCATACTATAAAATAAAGCACATTACTGGTATACTATAAAATCCTACAGAACAAGCTGTTGTAGAAAGAGCTAATTGTACTTTTAAAAAGATGCTTATTAAATAAAAAAGGAGAGTAAAGACACCCAGGGGCAGGTGAAATAATGCTTTGTTAACTCTAAATTTTCTTAACGTTTGGTGAAAAAAAGGAACATAGCAGTTGAGAGACACTGGGTTATAGAAAGAACTGTAAAACTAAGTCACCTCATTTACTGAAAGGATGTGGTGACAGAAGAAAGGAAACCTGCAATAGTTTTGAGATGGGGTGTGGTTATGCTTATGGAAAAAATGTGGTTACCAACAAAATTCATAAAGATTAGATTTGACCATTGAAGACCTTCTACTAGCTGAGACATGAATGTCTTTACATGCCAAATAAATCTTATGGCTACCTGGTGCTCATGGTGCAAAAATGTACCTATAATATTATGTTTAAAAGTGTGTTTCTTTTCAGTGTAAAAATACTAGATAATAAAGAAGACAAAGCAAGTAGCCCAGATGATTCAGTTCCACCGACTGTGTCATTTACTGTTTCCTTATGAATATACATCCATGTCAAATACAAAAGGGACAGCCCAAATGATGGATCCCACAGAAATAAAAAACACAGAGGCTGGACTGAAAACACAGAAGAAACTAGACAGAAAACACAAAGACTAGACAAAAAAGACAAACAAACAAACAAAAGAAAACAGGGACTGGACAGAAAAAGATACAGCTAGCTTTTCCAGACCTTGGCCAATGTCCTAATTTTTTAAGGGTATCTAAAAGATGTTTTTACCACCAGACAGCAAGAATTAATTTTAAGGAGCTCCAAGATGGTGGTGACCAGTGAGCACCATATTCAGAGGAGCTGAAACTCCAAATTGGTGAATCGAGGGACTGTGGAATCCAAAACAACAGTACGGGTTGTCCGGGGAGAATGGGGACAAACAAACCCTGATCTGAGTCCAATAGGAGACAGGTCAACCCAGGGCATCTTCATGGACTTCTCCTGGGGAATCATTTCCCCGACACTTCCCTGAAATGGGCGGAGGCATTGGCGAAGGTATCCAAGATCCAAGCCTTCAGTGGAGAAAGCAGCAGAGGTATAGCAGCCAGTAGCACATACAGCAACTTGCAAAGAGTGCAGTGCTGCCTGCTCCAAGCACAGATCTTCCTTCTTGAGATTTGAGACTGAGAACATTCAAACCCCTGGCATTTCCCCCACAACCTCCGATCTCCAGCTTTGCTTGAGGGGGAGACAGTAGAGAAAGCACATAGTGCTTCCCAACTCAGAGAGCAGAGCAGAGCCCAGCCTGCTGTGCTCACAGCTTCTAGCACAGAGCACAGGGCCGGGCACACAGCAGAGAACTTGTCCTGCACGCAGCATCAGCCACAGACCACAGAGTCCAGCCTGCAGAGCCTGCCATAGACTGTAGACCACTGGGTATTCAGAAAACCTGTGCAGGCGCTTTGCGTCAGCAATCTGCGATTGCTAACAACGCTAGCATCCACATCCCCTCTGGGCTTGTTCCCAACCCCCATATCCCAAGCACTTACACTCTCTAGCACTCCCCTTCAAGACATACTTCCACTTGCACACACACACACACACACACACACACACACACACACACACACATGCACGCACTTACTCCCCCACAATAACAATTCTGTGCCAGCGGCTTCTCCTCCGTCAGGTACAACTGAAGCAACAACTCACAATCTCAAACCACTGGACTTCCCTGATCTTCCTGAAGAATACTCCAGACACCAGAGAAAGACGGTTCCAGTTCAGACTCAAGGAACAAACAGTGAATGGTACATATAAGCAAATGGCCAGAGGTCGGCATAAGAACTCTCCCAACAAAAATCAGGACATTATGGCACCACCAGGAAACCCTAAAATCAACGGATATTTTAATTCAGCGGAAACACAGGAGAATGACTCTAAAGCTATGTTTATGCAGTTATTAGAGGAATAAAAAGAAGAAATGAACAGAGCTCTCAAAGAAATACATTAGAATATAACTGCCCACGTAGAGGAACAATTAGTGGCATATAGGGAGGAACCAAAAAGTAGGAACCACATTTAATCAGATGAAAGAAATGGTGGAAAGCATGAAAACAGAATTAGAATCTATAAAGAAAACACAAACAGAGAAAACCCTGGAACTGGAGCACTTAGAGAAATGATCAGGAACCACAAAGGTAAGCATCACCAAAAAAATACAAGAGATGGAAGAGAGAATCTCGGGTGCTAAAAATACACTTAATGAAATTGATACCTCCCTCAAAGAAAAAGTAAAATCAGAAAAGTCCCAAACAGAAAACATTCAAGAAATCAAGGACTCCATGAAAAGACGAAACCCGGCGGGGCAAGATGGCAGCGCCGGGAGGACTCTCATTCTGAGGAGCAGCACAGCAGGATTGGCACAGTGACCAGCAATCAGAACTTGCGGCCATAAAACACAAGTGGTTGTGTTTCTCAGGTGAGAGGATACCCCATGGTGGGGGATTCAATCAGCTTTAACTCACCCGGCTAAATCGCAGAAGAGATCCCGGTTCCACCAGGTGCTTAGTCGCCAGCCCAGAGCTACCCGCCAGAGCGATCTGGTCACGGTCCCAGACTGAACTGTGGGCCCACAACACCATAGACTGGATTTCCCAGTCGAAAGATAACCCCACGGAGCAGGAAACAATTGGGACTGACCCCAGGCTACCCAGACATCCCCTGGAAAAGACTCGGGTTCCGCGGGTGCCCCAGGAGCCAGCCCGGACCCAGAGCCGGGACAAAGGCGCCTGCACAGAGCCCTGCCTGCGTCCGTGATTCGCCGCCTCAGATAGAACTGTGGGCATCAGGGCACCAGGGCACCAGACTGCGTGTCTCTGGCAGGAGGAAACCCCCAGCGGAGGGGGTCAGCAGCTCTAATGCTTACGACACCCAGCACCAAAACAATTCCTGGACTCACACAGACTCTAGTGCAGGCAGGAGCGTTGTGCTCTGCTGCCATTGTTGTGTTCCCCTGGGGCACTGGGACACACAGCTGCATCCTCGGACCTGCAGGAGCCGAAGAGCCATTACAGCAGCCCTCAGATACTGTGCCAGGGATCGGCCAGTTGTCCCTGGCTGGACTGCCAAAACTGTGGGAATCCCTGATCCTTCAGGGGGGCTGCACCCACAGCGTCTGGACCAGAGCGGTGCCTACAGCCTCCATCCCAGACAGAGACACACAGCTTCTGGTCCAGAGTGAGGCACCCAGCCTCCAGACCAGAGCAGTGCCCCCAGGTGCCAACTCAACCTAGGTGCACATTCTCCAGGTCCAGAGCAGAGCACTCAGCCTTTGGCCCAGAGACTTGCTGAGTGCACCTCCCACTTTCTCAGACAGAACAATGCGCCCCAGGATAACAGACTGAGTTCCCCTGTTGGGAGAAAACCCCACAGCTAGGGAATCAGCAGTCTCTTCAAGAGGACTGTACATGGACATTTAGTGAGCAGCAGCACACTAAATTTATAACAAGAAACCCAGCAGTGGGGCAGCTGTCTTGAGAAATTCTATGGGTAAGAGGAGATCCCCCCCTGCCTAACATAGACCACAGCTACTACTCAGGGCTATAAACCTAAGGTGAGCAGTGGCAACTCCGGAGAAACACTGGCCATACAGTGACCATAACCAAAAAGCAGAGAAGGACTCCTTCAGGAAAAATCATCTTCCAGCCAAGGGGATACTCCCTACCTCAGGACTCCAGGAAGCACAGAACCTAACATCCAACACCTAAATCAGCCCAATGGGTAGAGGTCAGCATAAAAGCTCAACCAACAAAAGACAGAGCAATATGGCATCTCCAGAACCCAGACATCCAGGGGCAAACAGCCCTGGACAACGCAGCATAATAGAAAATCAAGAAGATGACCTTACATCTATGTTGATGAAGAGGATAATAGAGGAAACAAATAAAATACGTAAAGAATTAGAGGAAGATAAAACCAAACAGATCATGGCTATCCATAAAGAAATGGAGGAAGATAAAGACAAGCAAATTATGGCCATCCCTTTAGAAATATGGAAGGTGCAGCCAAAGAGTTTGCGGCCTTCAGAGAAGAAATAATTAAATCACTGAAAGAAATCAAAGAGACAGAGTTGAAGGAACTAAAAGAAAAAGAGGAAAATACAAGCAGACAGGTGAAGGAAGTAAACAAAACAACTCAAGACCTAAAGATAGAACTAGAAAAATTAAAGAAAACACAAATGGAGGAAATAATGGAGAGGAAGAATTTAGGGAAGAAAACAGGAACTACAGAGGTAAGCATAACCAACAGTATACAAGAAATGGAAGAAAAAATCTCAGGTGTAGAAGATACAATGGAAGAAATTGATGTATCTGTCAAAGAAAATGTTAAATCCAAAAAATTCCTGACACAGACCGTCCAAGAAATCCAAGACAATATGAAAAGACAAAACCTAAGAATAATAGGAATAGAGGAAAAAGAAGACTCCCTTCTCCAAGGCCCAGAAAATATTTTCAACAAAATCATTGAAGAAAATTTCCCCAAGCTAAAGGAGAAGCCAATAAGGATACATGAGGCCTACAGAACACCCAACAAATTTGACCAGAAAAGAAAATCCTCCCACCACATAATAATCAAAACAGTAAGTATACAGAACAAAGAAAAAATACTAAAAGCTGCAAGGGAAAAAGGTCAAGTAACATATAACGGCAAACCCATTAGAATCACACCTGACTTTTCAACAGAAACTATGAAAGCCAGAAGGGCCTGGACAGATATCATGCAGACCCTAAGAGAACACAGATGTCAACCCAGGCTACTATACCCTGCAAAACTCTCAGTCCTCATAGACGGAGAAAACAAGATATTCAATGACAAAAACAAAATTCAACAATACCTACACACAAATCCAGCATTACAGAAGACACTGCAAGGGAAAATACAACCCAAGAAAATTAGCTTCTGTCAAGAAAACACAGGAAATAATTAACCTTACTACAGCAAAACAAAAAGCAACCAAGCACACAACCTTATGAACACAGCCAACATCAAAATCAAAGGATCTAACAGCCACTGGTCATTAATCTCTCTCAACATCAATGGACTCAACTCTCCAGTAAAAAGACACAGATTAACAGAATGGATACGTAAACAAAACCCAGCAATCTGTTGCATACAAGAAACACACCTAAGGCACAAAGATGGACATTACCTGAGGGTAAAAGGTTGGAAGACAACTTTCCAAGCAAATGGACCCAAGAAACAAGCAGGAGTAGCCATTCTAATATCTGATAAAATAGACTTTCAACCAAAATTAATAAAAAGAGATGAGGAAGGACACTTCATACTCATCAAGGGAAAACTCCACCAGGAAGACATCACAATCCTGAACATCTCTGCCCCAAATACAAGAGCACCCACATTTGTAAAAGAAACATTGATAAAATTTAAACCACATATAGATCCCCACACATTAATAGTGGGAGACTTCAACACCCCACTCTCAACAAAGGACAGGTCAACAAAACAGAAATTAAACAAAGAAACAATATCTCTGACAGAGGTCATGAATCAAATGGACCTCACAGACATTTACAGAACTTTACACCCAAACACAAAAGAATTTACCTTCTTCTCAGCACCTCATGAAACCTTCTCCAAAATAGACCATATAGTTGATCACAAAGCAAGCCTCAACAGATACAAGAAGATTGAAATAATCCCTTGTATCCTGTCTGATCACCATGGAATAAAACTGGACTTCAACAACAACAGAAATAGCAAAAAGCCTACACACACATGGAAACTGAACAACTTGTTACTAAATGACATCTGGGTCAGGGAAGAAATAAAGAAAGAAATTAAAGCCTTTCTAGAACTCAATGAAAATGAAGACACAACATACCCAAACTTGTGGGACACAATGAAGGCAGTGCTAAGAGGAAAGTTCATAGCACTAAGTGCCTTCAAGAAGAAATTCGAGACAGCTCATTCAAGCAACTTAATGGCCCACTTAAAAACCCTAGAAAAAGAAGAAGCAGACACACCAAAAAGAAGTAGACGGCTGGAAATAATCAAACTCAGGGCTGAAATCAATCAATTAGAAACAAATAAAACAATTCAAAGAATCAATGAAACCAAGAGCTGGTTCTTTGAGAAAATCATCAAGATCGACAAACCCTTAGCCAAGCTAACTAAAAGGCAGAGAGACACCACGCAAATCAACAAAATCAGAAATGAAAGGGGGGACATAACTACAGACATTGAGGAAATCCAAACAATCATTAGGACTTACTTCAAAACTCTATACTCAACAAAATTTGAAAATCTAAATGAAATGGACAATTTTCTTGATTGATTTGACTTGCCAAAGTTGAATCAGGACCAGGTAAAGCAATTAAATCGTCCTATATCCCCCAAAGAAATAGAAGCAGTCATCAAAAGTCTCCCATCCAAAAAAAGCCCAGGACCAGATGGCTTCAGTGCAGAATTCTACCAGACCTTCAAAGAAGAGCTAACTCCAATTCTCTTCAAACTATTCCACAAAATAGAAACAGAAGGAACATTACCAAACTCATTCTATGAAGCCACAATCACCTTGGTACCTAAACCTCACAAAGACTCAACAAAGAAAGAGAATTTCAGGACAATCTCCCTTATGAACATTGATGCAAAAATACTTAACAAAATACTTGCAAACCGAATCCAAGAACACATCAAAGATATTATCCACTATGACCAAGTAGGCTTCATCCCAGGTATGCAGGGGTGGTTCAATATACGGAAATCCATCAATGTGATCCACCATATTAACAAACTGAAAGAAAAAAACCACATGATAATCTCCCTAGATGCTGAAAAAGCATTTGACAAAATCCAACATCCATTCATGTTTAAAGTACTGGAGAGATCAGGGATACAAGGCACATATCTAAACATAGTAAAGGCAATATACAGCAAGCTTATAGCCAACATCAAACTGAACGGAGAGAAACTTAAAGCAATCCCACTGAAATCAGGGACAAGACAAGGCTGCCCACTGTCTCCATATCTCTTCAACATAGTGCTGGAAGTCCTTGCTAGAGCAATAAGACAGTCGAAGGAGATCAAGGGGATACGGATGGGAAAGGAAGAAGTCAAATTATCACTATTTGCAGATGATATGATAGTATATATGAGTGACCCCAAAACTCTACCAGGGAACTCCTACAGCTGATAAACACCTTCAGCAAAGTGGCCGGATACAAAATTAACTCAAAAAAATCAGTAGCACTCCTGTATACAAAAGACAAAAGGGCTGAGAAAGAAATTAGAGAAACAACACCATTCACAATAGCCACAAATGACATAAAGTACCTTGGTGTAACCCTAACCAAGCAAGTCAAAGACTTGTATGAAAAAAATTTCAAGTCTATTAAGAAAGAATTAGAGGAAGATATGAGAAGATGGAAAGATCTCCCATGCTCATGGCTTGGCAGGATTAACATAGTAAAAATGGCCATCTTACCAAAAGCAATCTACAGATTTAATGCAATTCCCATCAAATTGCAAACACAATTCTTTACAGACCTGGAACGAAAAATTCTCAACTTCGTATGGAATAACAAGAAACCGAGAATTGCTAAAACAATCCTCTACAATAAAAGATCTTCTGGAGGTATCTCCATCCCTGATCTCAAGCTGTACTATAGAGCAACAGTTATAAAAACTGCCTGGTACTGGCATAGAAACAGATTGGTGGATCAATGGAATCGAACAGAAGACCCAGAAATAAACCCACACACTTACGGACACCTGATTTTTGACAAAGATGCAAAACCATACAATGGAAAAAAGATAGCATCTTCAACAAATGGTGCTGGTCCAACTGGATGTCTACATGTAGAAAAATGAAAATAGATCCATAGTTATCACCCTGCACAAAACTGAAGTCCAAGTGGATCAAAGACCTCAACATAATAGCAGACACATTAAATCGGCTAGAAAAATAAGTGGGGAATACCCTAGAACTCATTGGTACAGGAGAAAACTTCCTGAACAGAACACCAACAGCACAGGCTCTAAGAGCAACAATCAATAAATGGGACCTCATGAAATTGAAAAGCTTCTGTAAAGCAAAGGTCACCGTCATCAAAACAAAGCGACAGATTGGGAAAGAATCATCACCAACCCTTTTTCTGACAGAGGACTAATATCCAATATATATAAAGAACTAAACAAGCTGAAAAGCAACAAACCAAGTAATCCATTTAAAAAATGGGGAACAGAGCTAAAGAGAGCATTCTCTGCAGAGGAATATTGAATGGCAGAGAAGCACTTACAGAAATGCTCAACCTCATTAGCCATTAGGGAAATGCAAATCAAAACAACCCTGAGATTTCACCTTACACCCATCAGAATGGCCAAGATGAAAATCTCAAGGGACAACACATGGTGGAGAGGTTGTGGAGAAAGGGGAACCCTTCTCCACTGCTGGTGGGAATGTAAACTGGTACAATCACTCTGGAAATCAATCTGGCGCTTTCTCAGACAACTAGGAATAGCGCTTCCTCAAGATCCAGCCATACCACTCCTAGGCATATACCCAAAAGAGGCGCAAGTACACAAAGAGGACATTTGCTCAACCATGTTTGTAGCAGCTTTATTTCTAATGGCCAGAAGCTGGAAACAACCCAGATGCCCCTCAACTGAAGAATGGATGCAGAAACTGTGGTTCATCTATACAATGGAGTATTACTCAGCAATGAAAAATAAGGAAATCATGAAATTTGCAGGTAAATGGTGGGACCTGGAAAGGATTATCCTGAGTGAGTTGTCCCAGAAGCAAAAAGACACGCATGGTATATAGTCACTCATATAAACATACAATATAGAATAAACCTACTAAAATCTGTACATCTAAACAAACTAAGCAAAAGAGAGGACCCTAACTAAAATGTTCAATCCCCATCCTGAAAGGCAAAGAAGATGGACATCAGAAGAAAACGAAAATAGGAAACAACCTCGGAACAAGCTACAGAGGGCCTCTGAAAGCCAGAAGAAAACAGGAAACAACCTTGAAACCTGCCACAGAGGGCCTCTGAAAGTTTCTGCAGTATAGACTGTCAAAGCAGATGCTGAGCCTGATGGCCAACTGATGGGCAGAGTGAATGGAATTTTATGTAAGAAGTGGGAAATAGTAAGAGCTGGAGGGGATGGGAACTCCACAAGCAGAGCAACAGAACAAGATAATTTGAACACAGGGAACTTCCCAGAGACTCATACTCCAACCAAGGACTATTCGTGGAGATGACCTGGAACCCCTGCACAGGTGTAGCCCATGGCAGTTCAGTGTCCAAGTGGGTACATAGTAATGGGAAAAGGGACTGCCTCTGACATAATCTGATTGGCCTGCTTGTTGATCACTTCCCCCTGAGGTGGGAGCAGCCTTACCAGGCCACAGTAGAGGAAAATGCAGCCACTTTTGATGAGAACTGATAGACTAAGATCAGAAAGAAGAGGAGAACCTCCCCTATCAGTGGACTTGGGGAGTGGCATGCATGCAGAAAGGGGAGGGAGGGTGGGATCGGCAGGGGAGGAGGGAGGGGCTTATGGGGGGATAAAAAATTAATAAAAAGAAAAAAAAAAGAAAAGACGAAACCCAAGAATAATAGGAATAGATGAAACCTGGTCCAGGTTCCAAGGACCAGAAAATATTTTTAAGAAAATCATAGAAGAAAATTTTCCCAACTTAAAGAAAGAGATGTCCATAAACATACAAGAGGCCTACAGAACACCAAATAGACTAGACCAGAAAAGAAATACCTCACGTCATAACATAGTCAAAACACAAAACCTACAGAACAAATAAAAAAATATTAAAGGCAGCAAGGAAAAAAGGTCAAGTAACATAAGAAAGTAGAGCAATCAGAATCACAGCAGACTTCTAATCAGAAACTATGAAAGCCAGAAAGGCCTGGGCAGAGGTCATGTAGTCTTTAAGGGACCACAGATGCCAACTCAGACTATTAAACCCAGCAAAGCTTTCAATCAACATAGATGGAGAAAACAAAATATTCCATGACAAAACTAAATTTAAGCAATATCGTCACAGCAAACCAGCCCTACAGAAAATAGTAAAGGGAAAACTCCAATCCAATGAAAACAACTACACAAAGGAAATTTAGGATACAGATAATTTCCCAACAAAAATTAAAAGAAAATAAGCAATAAATCACAGTAAGACCATCAACTCCACAATAAAATGAACTAACAGTCATTGGTCACTATTATCTATCAACATCAATGGACTCACATCTCCAATAAAAAGACACAGACTAACAGAATGGTTACAGAAACAGCATCTAATATTCTGCTGCATCCAAGAAACACACCTCTGCAACAAAGATAAACACTACCTCAGAGTAAAGGGCTGGAAAAATGTTTCTCAAGCAAATGGACCCAGAAAACAAGCTGGGGTATTGATCCTAATATCTAACAAAATAGATTTTCAACCAAAATTAATCAAAAAAGATGAGGAGGGATACTTTCTTCTCATCAAAGGAAAATTCCAACAGGAGGACATCACAATTTTGAACATCTATGCCCCAAAATACAAGACCACCTACATTTTTAAATGAAACATTATTAAAGCTGAAATCACACATTGATCCCAACACCTGAATAGTGGGAGACTTCAACACTCCACTCTCACCAAGGGACAGATCATACGGTCAGAAGCAAAACAGGGAAATAAGGGCACTTACAGAGGCATAAATCAAATGGAACTAATAAATGTCTACAAACTTTTCATCAAACTTAAAAGAGTATACTTTCTTTCCAGCACCTCATGTAACCTTCTCCAAAATAGACCATATAGTTGGTCACAAAGCAAGCTTCAGCAGATTCAAGAAGATTGAAATAATCCCTTGTATCCTATCTGAGCATCATGGTCTAAAGCTGGATCTCAACAACAACAGAAACAGCAAAAGCCTGCACATACATGTAAACTAAACAACTTGCTACTCAATGACAGCTTGGTTAAGGAAGAAATAAGAAAGAAATTAAAGACTTCCTAGAATTCAATGAAAATGAAGGCACAACATACCCAAACTTATGAGACACAAAGAAGGCAGTGCTAAGAGGAAAGCTCATAGCACTAAGGGCCTTCAAGAAGAAATTTGAAATATCTCATACAAGCAACTTAATGGCCCAAGCGAAAGCCTTAGAAAAAACAAAGAAGCAGATACACCCAAGAGGAGAAGACAGCTGGAAATAATCAAACTCAGTGCTGAAATCAACCAATTAAAAACAAATAAAACTATTGAAAGAATCAATGAAACCAAGAGCTTGTTCTTTGAGAAAATAAAAAAGATAGACAAGCCCTTAGCCAAACTAACAAAAAGACAGAGAGAAACTATCCAAATCAGCAAAATCAGAAAGGAAAAGGGGAACATAACTAGACACTGAGAAAATCCAAACAATTATTAGGTCTTACTACAAAAGCCTTACTAAAAAATGCCACAAAATTTGAAAATCTAAAGGAAGTGGACAATTTTTTGATAGATTCCATCTACCTAAATTAAGACAAGATCAGGTAGAAAGATTGAATAGTCCCATATCCCCCAAGGAAATAGAAGCAGTCATCAAAAGTCTGCCTTCTCAAAAAAGCCCAGGGTCAGATGGTTTCAGCACAGAATTCTACCAGACCATCAGAGAAGAATTAATTCCAATTCTCTTCAAACTATTCCACAAAATAGAAACAGAAAGGAACATTACCAAACTCATTCTATGAAGCCACAGTCACCTTGATACCTAAACCACACAAAGACCCAACAAAGAAAGAGAACTTCAAACCTATCTGTCTTATGAACATTGATGCAAAAATACTCAATAAAATACTTGCAAACCGAATCCAAGAACATATAAAAGATATCATCCACATTGACCAAGTAGGCTTCATCCCAGGCATGCAAGGGTGATTCAAAATATGGAAATCCATCAATGTAATCCAACATATAAATAAACTGAAAGAGAAAACCCACATGATCATCTCCTTAGATGCCAAAAAAGCATTTGACAAAATCTAACACCCATTCATTTTAAAGTCTTGGAGAAATCAGGGATACAAGGCACATACCTAAACATAGTAAAGGCAATATACAACAAGCCTATAGCCAACATCAAACAAAATGGAGAGAAACTTACATCAATCCCACTGAAATCAGGGACAAGACAAGGCTGCCTATTGTCTCCATATCTCTTCAACATAGTACTTGACGTCCTAGCTACAGCAATAAGACAACTAAAGGAGATCAAGCGGATACAAATCAGAAAGGGAGAAGTCAAAGTATCACTATTTGCAGATGACATGATAGTATACATCAGCAAACCCCCAAAATTCAGCCAGAGTACTCCTTCAGCTGATAAATGCCTTCAGCAAAGTGGCTGAATACAGAATCAACTAAAAAAAAAAATCAGAAGCCCTCCTGTATACCAAAGACAAAAGGGCTGAGAAAGAAATTAGGGAAACAACACCCTTCACAATAGCCACTAATAACATAAAGTATTTTGGTGTGACTCTAGCCAAGAAAAGGAAAGACCTGTTTGAGAAAAATTCAAGTCTCTGAAAAAAAATTTGAAGAGATATCAGAAGATGGAAAGATCTCCCGTGGTCGTGGATTGGTAGGATTAACATAGTGAAAATGGACATTTTGCCAAAAGCAATCTACAGATTCAATGCAATTCCCATCAAAATACCAACACAATTCTTACAGATCTTGAAAAAAAATTTTCAACTTCACATGGAGAAACAAAAAAGCCAGAATTTCCAAAACAATCCTGTACAACAACAGATCGTCTGGAGGTATCTCCATCTCTGATCTCAAGCTATACTACAGAGCAATAGTAATAAAAACTGCATGGTATTGGCATAGAAACAGAATAGTGGATCAATGGAACCAAATAGAAGACCCAGAAATAAACCCGCACAACTATGGAAAGTTGATCAAAGACCTCAACATAAAACCAGACACATTAAAGCGGTTAGAAGAAAAAGTGGAAGAGCCTAGAACTCATTGGTACAGGAGACAACTTCCGGAACAGAACACCAATAACACAGACTCTAAGATCAACAATAAATAAATGGGACCTCATGAAGCTGAAAACCTTCTGTAAAACAAAAGACACTGTCATCAAAAACAAACAACAGCCTACAGACTGGGAAAGGATCTTCACCAACATTACATCTGACAGAGGGCTAATATCCAGTATATATAAAGAACTCTAAAAGTTAGAAAGCATCAAATCAAGTAATCCAATTAAAAATGGGCTACAGAGCTAAACAGAGAACTCTCTATAGAGGACTATAGAATGGCAGAAAAACACTTAAAGAAATGCTCAATGTCCTTAGCCGTCAGGGAGATGCAAGTCAAAACAACCCTGAGATTTCATCTGACACCCATCAGAATGGCTAAGATCAAAAACTCAAGTGACAGCACATGCTGGAGAGGTTGTGGAGAAAGAGGACCCTCCTCCATCCCTGGTTGGAATGTAAAACTTGTACCACCACTTTGGAAATCAGTCTGGCACTATATCACACAATTAGGAATAGTGCTTCCTCAAGATTCAGCAATACCACTCCTAGGCATATATCCAAAAGATGATCAAGTACATAACAAGGACATTTGTTCAACCATGTTTGTGGTAGCTTCATTCGTCATAGCCAGAACCTGGAAACAACCCAGATTTCCCTCAACAGAGGAATGGATACAGAAATTGTGGTACATTTACAGAATGGAATAGTACTCAGCAATTATAAAGAAGTAAATCATGAAATTTGCAAGCAAATGGTGGGACCTAGAAAAGAGCATACTGAGTGAAGTGTCCCAGAAGCAGAAAGACACATATGGTATATACTCACTTATAAATGGATAATAGACCTATAAGTAAGACAGCATAAACATAATAAAATCTGTACACCTAAAGAAGCTAAACAAGAGGGAGGACCCAGGGTAAGAAGATCAATCTTTACTTAGAAAGACAAATAGGATGGACATTGGAAGTAAGAGAAAATGAGAAGCAGAATAAGAGCCTACCATAGAGGGCCTCTGAAAGACTCTACATAGCAGTGTATCAAAGCAGATGCTGAGACTCAAAAATCAAACTTTGGGCAGAGTGCAGGGAATCATATGAAAGAAGTAGTAAGACCTGGAGAGAACAGGAGCTCCACAAGGACAAAATATTTCTAGGCACAGGGGCTTGTCTGAGACAAGGGGTTTTTCTTCAACCAGGGACCATGCATGGTCATAACCTAGAATCCCTGCTTGGATGTAGCCCATGGCAGCTCAGTATCCAAGTGGGTTTTCCCTAGTAAGTGGAACAGGACTATCTCTGGCATGAACTCTATGGCTGGCTCCTTGACCTTCCTAGCCCCTTGTGGGAGGAGCAGCCTAGCTAGGGCACAGAGATGGACATTGCTGCCAGTCCTGGTGAGACCTGATAGGCTAGGGTCAGATGGAGGGGAGGAGGACCTCCCCTATAAGTGGATTTAGAGAGGGGCAAGGAGGATATGAGCGAGGGAGGATGGGACTGGGAGGAAATGAGGGAGGGGCTACAGCTGGGGCACAAATTAAATAAACTGTAATGAAACATACAAAAATTAAAAATTATAATAAAAATAATTATTTTTAAGAATATGACACTCCCATTTCCAAGAGGTAGGGTAGGTGTTTTGGTCATTTGGTGTGTTATGGCCTGGTTATGGTAAGGGAGGAAACAAAGTAAAGGTTAGAATCAGGGATCTCTATCTTTCTTTTTCTCTTATCTTACTCTCTTAGCTGGTGTTAGTGGAGGAGGAAAAAAGAGAAATGATAAATGAAAAATGAAAAATGAGGGATATAGGATGATAGGTTGAAAGGTTTATTATTGAATCTATTAGTGTCAAATATTATGTATTGGTATGGATTATTGCATATTCATAGAAATTTAAGATTATTTTGTTCAGCTTTTGCTTAATGTATCATACATATGCAACTTTCTTGAAAATGTAATGTAAAGTTCTAATCTTATGAAAGCCAACTATTGCAAACTGTTCAAGATGATTGGAGATACAAATTAGTAGTTAATCACATAAATAATCCTATAGTCCTGTTAGGTATTAGTTTAGTCAGTTACAGAAATAAGCATTATTTAGTCTCTTGTATACAATTTTAAAGTTAATCAGATAGAATATGAGTAGAAACAAGCAATGTTGCTCGAAAGGTAGGTAGGGAGAGGAGAGAGAGACAGAGAGAGGATTATGCAGTATATAATTATAGATAAATAGATGGTCTTCAAACACTTCAGAGATCTACAGAATATGGATTTATATATTTTTAAAGATAAAAAATATCTTTAAATTAAAATTTAAAGATATTTTAATATTAAAAGGCTTTTCTGATAGAGAGACACATCTGCTCCTGGCAGCATCTTCAATCTTCTTCAAAGAGCATGATGGGCATCAAATAAACATATGTGGCAAGATAGCTACCTGAGAGAAAAACCAAACAAAACAAAGCTGTCTTCTAACTGCTGATCGCAGTCTGAGCAAACTGAATAAGTGGGACCCTGGAAAATTCACTGTCCAACTTTGCAGAGACTACGTAGTTAGTCCTTCAAAATTCCTACTTCACAGAAAAGCCTGTCAGATATTCTGGGTCTGAAGTTTGGGTGCCCCAACACCAAGAAACCTTCATTCTGGATGCTGCTTGCTTTATGCTTCTTATGTACTTAGTTAATAATATTTCCTTCTAAAGTCTCTGATGGGGTTGAAGACTCGTCTTACTACAATTAAGCTTAGTTGCTTAGAAGCTAAGACTATATTTTAGGTCTAAAAACTTATTGTCTAGATAGATGTTTTTAGTTTGATAGATACAAAATACTATAAGAAAGTGATTTAGATATAGAACTTAGAACTCACTAGGATTGGATAGATAATAGAAACTTTTTTTACAAGAATGCCAAATAAGAATGGACAGGTCATTGTAAATGTAATACTCACCTGATAATTCCCATAAATATTCATACTGTATACAGTTTATTAATGTTTAAAAGCCAATTTATTTAAAACAAAAATGGGATATATAATGGAAGTTTGTTTTTTTTTTTTTAAACTCAGTTATGTTACATACATATGTTTTTGTTTAAACCCTAGTGTGGGATTTTAATTTGGGCTTTAATTTGTCTGAACCTGATAATTACCTCCTGCAGTGCGTGGTCTTTTTTAAAAAATTATTGTTATTAACTACAATTTATTCACTTTTTATCCCAGCTATAGCCCCTCCCTCATTTCCTCCTCATTCCCACCCTTCCTCTTTCTTCTCCCTCATGCCCCTTCCCTAGTGCACTGATAGGGAGGTTCTTCTCCCCTACTATCTGACCCTAGCCTATCAAGTCTCATCAGGACTATCTGGATGTTCTTTCTCTGTGGCCTAGTAAGAACAACCTGCCAGGGGGAGGTGATCAAAGATCAGGTATCAAAGTTCATGGCAGAGATTGCCCCTGCTCCCCTAAATAGAGGATTCCCATAGAGACTGAGCTGCCATGGGCTACATCAGAGGAAGGGGTCTAGTTCCTCTCCATGCATGGATTTGGTTGATTCATCAGTCTCTACAGTACCCCCTGGGTTCAGATTTTTGGCTCTGGTGGTCTTCTTATGGAGCTCCTGTCCCCTCCAGGTATTTCTAGCTCCACCTTCTTCCATAAGATTCCCTGAACTTTGCCCAAAGACGGCTATGAGTCTCAGCATCTGCTTCAAAATTCTGCTTCGTAGAATCTTTGAGAGGCCCTCTGTGGTGGGCTTCTGTCCTGTTCCATGTCTTCTCCTGTTTCCAGTGTCTATTGTTTTTGCCCTTCTGAACGAGGATTGAGCATCTTTGCTAAGGTCCTCCTTGTTGTTTAGCTTCTTTAGGACTATAGCTTTTAATATGTTTATCCTATAGTATATGGCTAATATCCACCTATAAGTAAGTATATACCAGAATATATATATTCTGCATCCCCACTCAGGATGATCTTTCCCAGTTCCATCCATTTGCCTACAAAGTTTATGATTTCCTTGTTTTTAATTGCTGAGTAGTACTTCATTGTGTAAATGTACGACAAATACTGTATCCTCTCCTCCGTTAAGTGACATCTAGGTTGTTTCCAGATTCTGGCTATTATGACTAAAGCTGCTATGAACACAGTTGAGCAAATGTCCTTGTTGTATGCTTGAACATGTTTCAGATGTATGCCTAGGAGTGGTATATATAGCTGGATCTTGAAGAATCACTATTCCTAATTGTGTGATATAGCGCCAGATTGATTTCCAAAGTGGTGGTACAAGTTTACATTCCTACCAGCAATGGAGAAGGATTCCCCTTCTCTACATCCTCTCCAACATGTGCTGTTGCTTGAGTTTTTGATCTTAACCATTCTGATGGGTGTAAAGGAGGAATCTTGGGGTCCTTTTGATTTGCATTTCTCTTGTGACTAAGGGTATTGAGCATTTTTTAAGTGTTTCTCTGCCATTCGATATTCTTCTGTTGAGAATTCTCTGTTTCATTCTGTACCCCATTTTTAAATTGGATTACTTGGTTTGTTGCTTTTTAACTTCTTGAGTTCTTTATATATCCTGGTTATTAGCCCTCTGTCAGTGTAGGGTTGGTGAAGATCCTTTCCCAGTCTGTAGGCTGCCGTTTTGGTCTGATGACAGTGTTCTTTGTATCCCTTTACAGAAGTTTTTTTCAGTATAGTGAGGTCCCATTTATTGATTGTTGATCTTAGAACCTGTGCTGTTGTTGTTCTGTTCAGGAAGTTGTCTCCTGTGCCCATGAGTTCAAGGCTCTTTCCCACTTTTTCTTCTAACAGATTTAGGTCTTTGATCTGTTTGGACTTTAGATTTATGTAGGGTGATAAATATGGATCTATTTGCATTTTTCTATATGTGTACATTCAGTTAGACCAGAACCATTTATTGAGGATGCTATATTTTTTTTATTGTATGATTTTGGCTTCTTTGCTAAAAATCAAGTATCCTTAGGTGTGTGGAGTTATTTCTGGGTCTTCAGTTCTATTATATTGATTAACCATTCTGTTTCTATGCCAGTACCATGCAAGTTTTATTACTGTTGCTCTGTAGTACAGCTTGAGAACAGAGATGGAGATACCTCCAGAAAATCCTTTATTATACGGGGTTATTTTAGATATTGTGAATTTTTTGTTTCTCCGTATGAAGTTGAGAATTCTTTTTCAAGGTCTGTAAAGAATTGTGTTGGTATTTTGGTGGGAATTGTGTTGAATCTGTAGATTGCTTTTGGTAGGATGTCCATTTTCACTATGTTAATCCTACCAATCCCTGAGCATGGGAGATCTTTGGTATTCTGATATCTTTTTTCATTTTCTTTCTTCAGAGACTTAAAGATTTTTCATACCAGTCTTTCACTTCCTTGGTTAGAGTTACACCAAAGTACTTTATGCTATTTTTTGTCTGCTGTGAAGGGTGTTGTTTCCTTAATTTTTTTCTCAGCTGGTTTGTCTTTTGTATAAAGAATGGCTACTGATTTATTTTGACTTAATTTTGTATCCAGCCACTTTGATGAAGGTGTTTATCAGCTGAAAGACTTCTCTGGTAAAATTTTTGGGGTCATGTATACTATCATATCATCTGTGATTGGTACTTTGACTTCTTCCTTTCTGATTTATATCCATCCTCTTGATCTCCTTTGGTTGTCTTATTGCTCTAGATAGGACTTCAAGTACTTTCTTGTGAGAGATATGGAGAGAGTGGGCAGCCTTCCTTTGTTACCGATTTTACTGGGATTGATTTAAGTTTCTCTATATTTAGTTTGATATTGGCTATACGCTTGCTGTATATTGCCTTTTCTATATTTAGGTATGTGCCTTGTATCACTGAGCTCTCCAAGACTTCAAACATGAATAGGTGTTGGATTTTGTTAAATGCATTTTTGTCATCTAAAGAAATAATCATATTTTTCTTCAAAGTGTTTATATGGTGGATTACATTGATGTATTTCTGTATATTGAACCACCCCTGAATGCTTGGAGTGAAGCCTGCTTTGTCATGGTGGATGATACATTCTGCTTTTTATTTTTTTATTTTTGTAACAACAGAAAATTTATTGATTTACAAATTTTAAAATGGATTACTTAAAAGTGGGACTATTATATTAACTTTATTACTTCTAATCTTTCAAAGTGTACTTTATTTTTAAAATGACAGACATTACCCATAGAACAACCCTTTTTAACACAGACATTTAAGTGTTAAAAATGGTATATTCGACGCTGGGCAAGATGGCGACGCCGGGAGGACTCTCATTCTGAGGAGCAGCACATCAGGATTGGCACAGTGACCAGCAATCAGAACTCGCGGCCAT
This sequence comes from Psammomys obesus, assembly GCF_907164565.1. Taxonomy (NCBI): domain Eukaryota; kingdom Metazoa; phylum Chordata; class Mammalia; order Rodentia; family Muridae; genus Psammomys; species Psammomys obesus. The sequence continues at coordinate 58,300,283 of NW_026585644.1, forward strand.
AAAACACAAGTGATTGTGTTTCACAGGTGAGAGGATACCCCACGGTGGGGGATTCAATCAGCTTTAACTCACCCAGCTAAACCGCGGAAGAGATACCGGTTCCGCCAGGCGCATGGTTGCCAGCCCAGAGCTACACGCCAGCGCGATCTGGTCAAGGTCCCAGACTGAACTGTGAGCCCACAACACCATAGGCTGGATTTCCCAGTCGAGAGATAACCCCACGGAGCATGAAACAATTGGGACCAACCTCAGGTTACCCAGACATCCCCTGGAAAAGACTCGGGTTCCGCGGGCGTCCCAAGAGCCAGCCCGGACCCAGAGCCGGGACACAGGCGCCTGCACGGAGCCCTGCCTGTGCGCCTGATTCGCCACCTCAGATAGAACTGCGGGCACCAGGGCACCAGGGCACCAGACTGCATGTCTCTGGCAGGAGGAAACCCCCAGTGGAGGGGGTCAGAGGCTCTAACGCTTAGGACACCCAGCACCAAAACACTTCCTGGACTCATGCAGACTCTAGTGCAGGCAGGAGCGCTGTGCTCTGCCACCATTATTGAGTTCCCCTAGGGCACTGGGACACACAGCTGCATCCTCAGACCTACAAAAGCCAGAGAGCCATTACAGTAGCCCTCAGATACTGTGCCAAGGATCAACCAGTTATCCCTAGCTAGACTGTCAAAACTATGGGAATCCCTGGTCCTTCAAGAGGGCTGCACCCACAGCATCTGGACCAGAGCAGTGCCTGCAGCCACCATCCCAGACAGGAACACACAGCTTCTGATCCAGAGTGAGGCACCCAGCCTACAGACCAGAGCAGCGCCCCCAGTGCCAACTCAAACTAGGTGCACATTCTCAAGGTCCAGAGCAGAGCACTCAGCCTCTGGCCCAGAGACTTGCTGAGTGCACCTCTCACTTTCCCGGACAGAACTGTGCGCCCCAGGATAACAGACTGAGTTCCCCTGTTGGGAGAAAACCCCACAGCTAGGGAATCAGCAGTCTCTTCAAGAGGACTGTACATGGACATTTAGTGAGCAGCAGCACACTAAATTTATAACAAGAAACCCAGCAGTGGGGCAGCTGTCTTGAGAAATTCTATGGGTAAGAGGAGATCCCCCCTGCTTAACATAGACCACAGCTACTACTCAGGGCTATAAACCTGAGGTGAGCAGTGGCAACTCCGGAGAAACACTGGCCATACAGTGACCATAACCAAAAAGCAGAGAAGGACTCCTTCAGGAAAAATCATCTTCCGGCCAAGGGGATACTCCCTACCTCAGGACTCCAGGAAGCACAGAAACTAACAGCCAACACCTAAATCAGCCCAATGGGTAGAGGTCAGCGTAAAGGTTCAACCAACAAAAGACAGAGCAATATGGCATCTGCAGAACCCAGCCATCTAGGGGCGAACAGCCCTGAACAATGCAGCATAATAGAAAATCAAGAAGATGACCTTACATCTATGTTGATGAAGAGAATAATAGAGGAAACAGATAAAATACGTAAAGAATTAGAGGAAGATAAAACCAAACAGATCATGGCTATCCGTAAAGAAATGGAGGAAGATAAAGACAAGCAAATTAGGGCCATCCGTGAAGAAATACGGGAAGATGCAGCCAAACAGCTTGTGGCCTTCAGAGAAGAAATAATTAAATCACTGAAAGAAATCAAAGAGACAGAGTTGAAGGAACTAAAAGAAAAAGAGGAAAATACAAGCAGACAGGGGAAGGAAGTAAACAAAACAACTCAAGACCTGAAGATAGAACTAGAAAAATTAAAGAAAACACAAATGGAGGAAATAATGGAGAGGAAGAATTTAGGGAAGAAAACAGGAACTACAGAGGTAAGCATAACCAACAGAATACAAGAAATGGAAGAAAGAATCTCAGGTGTAGAAGATACAATGGAAGAAATCGATGTATCTGTCAAAGAAAATGTTAAATCCAAAAAATTCCTGACACAGACCGTCCAAGAAATCCAAGACAATAAGAAAAGACAAAACCTAAGAATAATAGGAATAGAGGAAAAAGAAGACTCCCTTCTCCAAGGCCCAGAAAATATTTTCAACAAAATCATTGAAGAAAATTTCCCCAAGTTAAAGGAGAAGCCAATAAGGATACATGAGGCCTACAGAACACCCAACAAATTTGACCAGAAAAGAAAATCCTCCTGCCACATAATAATCAAAACAGTAAGTATACAGAACAAAGAAAAAATACTAAAAGCTGCAAGGGAAAAAGGTCAAGTAACATATAACGGCAAACCCATTAGAATCACACCTGACTTTTCAACAGAAACTATGAAAGCCAGAAGGGCCTGGACAGATATCATGCAGACCCTAAGAGAACACAGATGTCAACCCAGGATACTATACCCTCCAAACTCTCAGTCCTCATAGACGGAGAAAACAAGAAATTCAATGACAAAAACAAATTTCAACAATACCTACACACAAATCTAGCATTACAGAAGACACTGCAAGGGAAAATACAACCCAAGAAAATTAGCTTCTGTCAAGAAAACACAGGAAATAATTAACCTTACTACAGCAAAACAAAAAGCAACCAAGCACACAACCTTATGAACACAGCCAACATCAAAATCAAAGGATCTAACAGCCACTGGTCATTAATCTCTCTCAACATCAATGGACTCAACTCTCCAGTAAAAAGACACAGATTAACAGAATGGATACATAAACAAAACCCAGCAATCTGTTGCATACAAGAAACACACCTAAGACACAAAGATAGACATTACCTGAGGGTAAAAGTTTGGAAGACGACTTTCTAAGCAAATGGACCCAAGAAACAAGCAGGAGTAGCCATTCTAATATCTGATAAAATAGACTTTCAACCAAAATTAATAAAAAGAGATGAGGAAGGACACTTCATACTCATCAAGGGAAAATTCCACCAGGAAGACATCACAATCCTGAACATCTCTGTCCCAAATACAAGAGCACCCACATTTGTAAAAGACACATTGATAAAATTTAAACCACATATAGATCCCCACACATTAATAGTGGGAGACTTCAACACCCCACTCTCAACAAAGGACAGGTCAACAAAACAGAAATTAAACAAAGAAACAATATCTCTGACAGAGGTCATGAATCAAATGGACCTCACAGACATCTACAGAACTTTACACCCAAACACAAAAGAATTTACCTTCTTCTCAGCACCTCATGGAACCTTCTCCAAAATAGACCATATAGTTGGTCACAAAGCAAGCCTCAACAGATACAAGAAGACTGAAATAATCCCTTGTATCCTGTCTGATCACCATGGAATAAAGCTGGACTTCAACAACAACAGAAATAGCAAAAAGCCTACACACTCATGGAAACTGAACAACTTGTTACTAAATGACAGCTGGGTCAGGGAAGAAATAAAGAAAGAAATTAAAGCCTTTCTAGAACTCAATGAAAATGAAGACACAACATACCCAAACTTGTGGGACACAATGAAAGCAGTGCCAAGAGGAAAGTTCATAGCACTAAGTGCCTTCAAGAAGAAATTCGAGACAGCTCATTCAAGCAACTTAATGGCCCACTTAAAAACCCTAGAAAAAGAAGAAGCAGACACACCAAAAAGAAGTAGACGGCTGGAAATAATCAAACTCAGGGCTGAAATCAATCAATTAGAAACAAATAAAACAATTCAAAGAATCAATGAAACCAAGAGCTGGTTCTTTGAGAAAATCATCAAGATCGACAAACCCTTAGCCAAGCTAACTAAAAGGCAGAGAGACACCACGCAAATCAACAAAATCAGAAATGAAAGGGGGGACATAACTACAGACATTGAGGAAATCCAAACAATCATTAGGACTTACTTCAAAACTCTATACTCAACAAAATTTGAAAATCTAAATGAAATGGACAATTTTCTTGATTGATTTGACTTGCCAAAGTTGAATCAGGACCAGGTAAAGCAATTAAATCGTCCTATATCCCCCAAAGAAATAGAAGCAGTCATCAAAAGTCTCCCATCCAAAAAAAGCCCAGGACCAGATGGCTTCAGTGCAGAATTCTACCAGACCTTCAAAGAAGAGCTAACTCCAATTCTCTTCAAACTATTCCACAAAATAGAAACAGAAGGAACATTACCAAACTCATTCTATGAAGCCACAATCACCTTGGTACCTAAACCTCACAAAGACTCAACAAAGAAAGAGAATTTCAGGACAATCTCCCTTATGAACATTGATGCAAAAATACTTAACAAAATACTTGCAAACCGAATCCAAGAACACATCAAAGATATTATCCACTATGACCAAGTAGGCTTCATCCCAGGTATGCAGGGGTGGTTCAATATACGGAAATCCATCAATGTGATCCACCATATTAACAAACTGAAAGAAAAAAACCACATGATAATCTCCCTAGATGCTGAAAAAGCATTTGACAAAATCCAACATCCATTCATGTTTAAAGTACTGGAGAGATCAGGGATACAAGGCACATATCTAAACATAGTAAAGGCAATATACAGCAAGCTTATAGCCAACATCAAACTGAACGGAGAGAAACTTAAAGCAATCCCACTGAAATCAGGGACAAGACAAGGCTGCCCACTGTCTCCATATCTCTTCAACATAGTGCTGGAAGTCCTTGCTAGAGCAATAAGACAGTTGAAGGAGATCAAGGGTATACAGATGGGAAAGGAAGAAGTCAAATTATCACTATTTGCAGATGATATGATAGTATACATGAGTGACCCCAAAAACTCTACCAGGGAACTCCTACAGCTGATAAACACCTTCAGCAAAGTGGCCGGATACAAAATTAACTCAAAAAAATCAGTAGCACTCCTGTATACAAAAGACAAAAGGGCTGAGAAAGAAATTAGGGAAATAATACCATTCACAATAGCCACAAATGACATAAAGTACCTTGGTGTAACCCTAACCAAGCAAGACAAAGACTTGTATGAAAAAAATTTCAAGTATATTAAGAAAGAATTAGAGGAAGATATGAGAAGATGGAAAGATCTCCCATGCTCATGGCTTGGCAGGATTAACATAGTAAAAATGGCCATCTTACCAAAAGCAATCTACAGATTTAATGCAATTCCCATCAAATTGCAAACACAATTCTTTACAGACCTGGAAAGAAAAATTCTCAACTTCGTATGGAATAACAAGAAACCAAGAATTGCTAAAACAATCCTCTACAATAAAAGATCTTCTGGAGGTATCTCCATCCCTGATCTCAAGCTGTACTATAGAGCAACAGTTATAAAAACTGCCTGGTACTGGCATAGAAACAGATTGGTGGATCAATGACATCGAACAGAAGACCCAGAAATAAACCCACACACTTACGGACACCTGATTTTTGACAAAGATGCAAAACCATACAATGGAAAAAAGATAGCATCTTCAACAAATGGTGCTGGTCCAACTGGATGGCTACATGTAGAAAAATGAAAATAGATCCATACTCATTACCCTGCACAAAACTGAAGTCCAAGTGTATCAAAGACCTCAACATAAAAGCAGACACATTAAATCGGCTAGAAAAAAAAGTGGGGAATATCCTAGAACTCATTGGTATAGGAGAAAACTTCCTGAACAGAACACCAACAGCACAGGCTCTAAGAGCAACAATCAATAAATGGGACCTCATGAGATTGAAAAGCAAAGGACACTGTCGTCAGAACAAAACGACAGCCTACAGATTGGGAAAGAATCATCATCAACCCTTTATCTGACAGAGGACTCATATCCAATATATATAAAGATCTAAACAAGCTGAAAAGCAACAAACCAAGTAATCCACTTAAAAAATGGGGAACAGAGCTAAAGAGAGAATTCTCTGCAGAGGAATATCGAATGGCAGAGAAGCACTTAAAGAAATGCTCAACCTCATTAGCCATTAGGGAAATGCAAATCAAAACAACCCTGAGATTTCACCTTACACCCATCAGAATGGCCAAGATCAAAAACTCAAGGGACAACACATGCTGGAGAGGTTGTGGAGAAAGGGGAACCCTTCTCCACTGCTGGTGGGAATGTAAACTGGTACAACCACTCTGGAAATCAATCTGGCGCTTTCTCAGACAACTAGGAATAGTGCTTCCTCAAGATCCAGCCATACCACTCCTAGGCATATACCCAAAAAAGGCGCAAGTACACAAAAAGGACATTTGCTCAACCATGTTTGTAGCAGTTTTATTTCTAATGGCCAGAAGCTAGAAACAACCCAGATGCCCCTCAACTGAAGAATGGATGCAGAAACTGTGGTACATCTATACAATGGAGTATTACTCAGCAATGAAAAATAAGGAAATCATGAAATTTGCAGGTAAATGTTGGGATCTGGAAAGGATCATCCTGAGTGAGTTGTCCCAGAAGCAAAAAGACACACATGGTATATACTCACTCATATAAACATACAATATAGAATAAACCCACTAAAATCTGTACATCTAAACAAACTAAGCAAAAGAGAGGACCCTAACTAAAATGTTCAATTCCCATCCTGAAAGGCAAAGAAGATGGACATCAGAAGAAAAAGAAAATAGGAAACAACCTCGGAACCCGCTACAGAGGGCCTCTGAAAGCCAGAAGAAAACAGGAAACAACCTTGAAACCTGCCACAGAGGGCCTCTGAAAGCTTCTGCAGTATAGACTGTCAAAGCAGATGCTGAGCCTGATGGCCAACTGATGGGCAGAGTGAATGGAATTTTATGTAAGAAGTTGGAAATAGTAAAAGCTGGAGGGGACGGGAACTCCACAAGGAGAGCAACAGAACAAGATAATTTGAACACAGGGAACTTCCCAGAGACTCATACTCCAACCAAGGACTATTAGTGGAGATGACCTGGAACCCCTGCACAGGTGTAGCCCATGGCAGTTCAGTGTCCAAGTGGGTTCCATAGTAATGGGAAGAGGGACTGCCTCTGACATAATCTGATTGGCCTGCTCGTTGATCACTTCCCCCTGAGGGGGGAGCAGCCTTACCAGGCCACAGTAGAGGACAATGCAGCCACTTTTGATGAGAACTGATAGACTAAGATCAGAAAGAAGAGGAGAACCTCCCCTATCAGTGGACTTGGGGAGTGGCATGCATGCAGAATGGGGAGGGAGGGTGGGATCAGGAGGGGAGGAGGGAGGGGCTTATGGGGGAATACAAAATGAATAAAGTGTAATTAATAAAAAAAATTAAAAAAAATGGTATATTCAATGGTATATCAAACTATCTGAAAAGCAGAGTGGAGTCCAAACCTTGGACAATGGATTTTACGTAGAAGTCTGAAGAGGTGCAGAAGCACTTAAGTTGTAAGCTTTGCAACAGTAGCCTTTACTGTATGTATTAGAAAACTACATACCAAAAAACAAACAAACAAAAAAAACTATGTGAAAACCACAGCTTATTACCAGTAAAATAAGTGGGATACATTAAAACAAAAGTAAAACTTAATTGTGGAATATGTTATAAAACTACTTGATATAGCCTGCATTTCAGTTGGCTCAACATCATCATGTAAGAAAAAAGTCAGAACGAAAAAATCAGACTAAAGAATTTTTCAACTCCATATGCAAAGATCACAGTTTAATGATTTATGCAGTTTTTAGATTTAATTCTTGTTCAATAGGTTTCCAAGAGCAAGTCCAGTTTTTCAAGTCCAGGTTTTCAAGTGCTACCTTCAGGAACTCTACTAAGGTACTAACATTTTCTTCATAGCATGTCTTTCTATATTGAAAAATTCATCAGAAGTATGCCTGTGAGGAACTTTACGAAAAGCTTAAGAAATGATAATAGTTCTGCATGCTAAAATAGAACACAAAGTCAAATAAAACCAAACTCATGCCAACCAGGTCAGTTTCCAAAGTAAAATGTACTGAAAATTTGAAATATACATGGATAAGAAATGATCGGTGTGGTTAGTCACAGATGCAAGAGCTCTGAGGATACAAGGCATGAATTATTGTCAACACAGTAATTAAGAGCAAAGTCATATGCTTGTTTAAATAGTGTGCATAATTTTGATAAGCTTGTCAAGTACTACTGGAATATATATTGTGTTTAGTAACTCTAAAATTTATATTATTTCTTTTGTCCTCCTTCAGTATTTTAGTTATATACCAGTGAGAACAGCAATTTGTCTTATTCATTAACAGAAAATAACAGAATTTTTGTGTTGTAGCTTGTAAAAGTTAATATTTAATAAAATAAAACATCAACTTACTAACAAAAAACAACACATTATATAATTATTCTACAGTCTCCTAGCTGATCCGAAGTCACAGAAGGCATTTAAGAAAGAATGTTAGGTAAAAAGCAAAGACCAAACCATCTGAGGTATACTGTTTACAAATCTTACTTGCAGGGAAACAAAGTTGCCTGGCCTAATTTTAAGACTAATTACAAAATCCATTTTTCTTTCTTTTTTAATTTAATTTTATTTATATATTTATTTATTACAATTTATTCATTTTGTATCCCCACTGCAGTCCCTTCCCTTGCCTCCTTCCAGGCCCATCCTTCCTCCCTCTACTCCCCCTATGTCCTTTCCCTAGTCCATGATAGAGGAGGACCTTTTCACTTTCAAACTGACCCTAGCTTATCAGGTCTCATCAGGACTGGCTGCCTTGACTTCCCACGCAGTGTGGCATGGCAAGGCTGCACCCCACAGGAGTAGGTGATCAAAGAGCCGACCACTAAGTTCATGTCAGAGATAGCCCTTGTACTCCTTACTAGGGAACCCACTTGGAAACTGAGCAGCCAATGGGCCTCCTTTGAACAGGGTTCTAGGTCCCCTCCATGCACGGCCCTCAGTTGGAATATTGTTTTCTGTATCTTCTCCACCGCCCTCCTCACCCCTGGGCTCAAGCATTTGGCTCTGTTGCAGGCATGTAGTGGCAACTAGAAAAGATCATCCTGAGTGAGGTTACCTAAAGAAAGACACATAAAATATATACTCACTTATAAATGGATATTAGCCATATAATTTAGAATAAACACATTAAAATCTATTGTCCTAAAGAAACTAAACAAAAAGGAGGACCCTAGGGATGATGCTTAATCCTCATTCAGACAGGCAAACAGGATAGACATCTGGAGTAGGAGAAGTCAAGGAACAGGATAGGAGCCTTCCACAGAGAACCTCTGAAAGAATACCCACCAGGGCATGGAAGGAGATACTGAGACTCATGGCCAAACTTTGGGCAGAATACTGGAAGAAGAGGGAGTCAGAAAGACCAAGAGGGAACAGTGATTCCACAAAACAAAAACAAAAACAAAAAATCAGAGCCAAAAATTCATTTTTTGTTAATGGTCCAGATACCTTGCCAATTCTTCCAATTCAACAGAACTAACTTCTACCAATTTCCCATATATTACATGCAACAAATGCTGTTATTATTCATTAGCACCACGAGTTTGCACCTGTGTGTAAGTGCAGTTCTTGTTTTTACATTTGCCACACGTGAACAAATCAGTCTGGATCCCACCTGTCTTGACCATCTGATGCTCACTGATGGCTTCTTTGGTCAGGTTTTTTCTCATCTCTTTGAGCTCATCACTAGCCATTTCCTCTGCTGTCATTCTAGCAAATAAGTCAGGAGGAATATTCCCACATAGCACATTTTTCCTTAAATTTCAATTCTTTGCATCTTTAAGATTTAATACTCTTACTTCATACTGTTTTTATATTTCACATCTGTATTTCTTATTTCTTTTCTTTTTATGAATTACTATTATTATTCACACTTTAGAATGTAAAGAACACCTATTACATATGTCTTCCTAGTAAAAGAAAGTAATTAAACTTTTAGAACACTGCAGCCAGTCCTGATGAAACCTGATAGACTAGGGTCAGATGGAAAGGGAGGAGGACCACACCTATCAATAGACTTGGGGAGGAGCATGGGAGAAGAGAAAGGGAGGGCAGGATTGGGAGGAGACAAGAGAGGGGCTACAGCTGGGATACAAAGTGAATAAATTGTAATAAATAAATAAATAAATAAATAAATAAATAAATAGATAAAAAATAAATAAATTCCCACAATAATATTACACTAACATGTTAAGTTCTGAGCCTGTCAGACATGGTTTTCTTATTTCTTGATATACATCTTCCTCAATCTGGGAAGTTCTTTCTCATCAGCTTCAATGGCAATGTAGTCATCCCCCATCCAGAGAGCTGAAGCAAACATCTTAACTGCACAGAATCAGAAGAGCTTGGTGCCTGAGGAAAAGTTGAACTGTAAGTATCTCAAGCATTTGTCTCATCGTTTCTGCTGCTTACATTGCTGCTTGAACTACTTTCTTCTCTTGCTTCAGGATGCTTCAGGACTATTCTGTGATACAATTGTAGTCCTTTCTTTTTTTTTCAGGGTCTTTATCAGTTGATGGTCTACCTAATGATTTTTTCCAGGGTTTAATGAAAGATTTGGCTAAAGATGTGACTTCTTCATCTGTACTTGCTTGCAAATAGCATTGACAGACATTCCAATCCTTGAGGACTGGAATAATTCGAGAGTCATGAGAATATTCTTAAACTCTTTCAGCAAATCCAATGCACCAGATGCATTCTTTTTCTGCACCATCTTGTCCATTTTCTTGTCAATGTGAACCACCTCATCTTCCTTGGCTCCAGAAGGCCTCTGCTTGCCCAGCCACATCAGACAGGAAGCGAGAAAAACTGCACAGGCTGATGGATGATATCTTTGATATTTTCTTGGATTTGATTTGTGAGTATTTTATTGCGTATTTTTGCGTCAGTGTTCATTCACATGCTGATTTCTCTACCCAACTATGTGGTTGCAATCCAGACATTGCATTGTGATGCTTATTCTAGTTTGTGTAAATATGCCACCATTTGTTCTCTGTGTTGCCAATAAAAACAACCAGCCTATGCTGAGCAATGGAGAGAAGAGGGTGGGAGATCTGGTCCAGAGGGAAAGAAAAAGAAGGAGAGGAGAGGAGAGATCAGAAAGGAGAGGACCCGGAAACATCTGGAGAAATGAACTGGACCTAAGATATGACTAAAACACAAGTATAGTGTGGAAAATCTGAATGGGAGGAAGCTATGTGAGCTTGGGGTTTAGGATGGAGTAGTTATTGCCCAGCATTGTGCTCTAGGTTAATTAAATAAATCCCAGTCTCTGTGTGGTTATTTGAGTATACACCTGGTTTAGGAATAACAGATGCTTAACTAAAAGATAAATCAACATTAAATATTAATCAGCATCAACAGTTGGGAAAATTTTGTACTATGATTTTCTTGAAAATATTTTCTAGATCTTAGAGACTGAAATCTTCTTTTTCATCTCTTCCTTTTGTTCTTAGTTTTCGTCTTTTCATGGTATCCTTGATTTCTTGGATGTTTTATGTCAGGAACTTTTCTGTTTTTATGTTTACTTTGAGAGATGTTACCATTTCTTCAGTTGTATTTCAGTGCCTGAGATTATCTCCTCCATCTCTTATATTTTGTTGGTGATGCTTACCTCTGGTTCCTGATCTCTTTGCTAGGTTTTCCATTTCCAGTCCTTCACTTATTTGATTGTGGATTCTTGTCTGTCCATGATGACTTCTCTTTGATTGTATTCACCTGTATTTCTTTAAGAGGTTTGTTTGTTTGTTTGTTTTATCTACCTCTAATAACTGGATAAGCATAAAGATCATTTTCCTGTGTTTCAGATGCATTAGAACATCTATTGTGTGTAGGGTTGCTGGTGAAGCCATGATGTCCTAGTTTTTGTTGGTTGTGTTCATAAGCCAGCCTTTAGCCGTCTGGTTGCCCATAGCCTTGGCTGTTTGTTCCTGAAGTCTGTACTGCAGACAAGGACAGCCTGTCTCTGGAATCTCGAGTAGTCCTCAGGAAGATGAGAGAGGTCTAGAGTTTCAAGAATGGATGCTGGTGATTCAGATGCAGCTAAGGAAGTAAGGTGACAGGCGCATGTGTGCAGGCCTGAGACCATAGGAGCATGCCATGAAGGCCAGGGAGCAAGCACACACAGGTGCCTGGAAGGCTGGGGCATAAGTGCAGGTGGGGGTGCTGGCTGGGCTCAAGGGCACAGTGTGTGTGTGTGTGTGTGTGTGTGTGTGTGTGTGTGTGTGTGTGCAAGTGCCCTGAATGGCTCAGTGTGGGTGGCAGGCTGTCTCAGCTGGCAGCTGAGTCATGGCCCACAGGCCTGCCAGACTCTGTGCTCCTGCCACTCGATAACTTGGGCTGAGCCATCTTGGATCCAGGAACCTTGTGCTTCTGCTGTTTGTCTGGTCTCCTTGGGGTGACCTGCAGAACAGTGGCTTGGATGTTGGGAATGCTGTCCCAGGAATCCCAATGTTGCCCACGGGGGAATGGAAGGGATCCGTATGTCTGGCTGCTAGAGCAGAGGGTCCCTGAATCTGAGGCACATACTCGCTGGCATATACAGAAAGCACAGGGGGCCCACAGTTCATGACTCTCAGATTTGGGTGAGAGTGATGGAGACTCTGTATGCAATTGACCTCAAATATCCCAAGAATCCCAATGCTGACCACAGGGGAGTAGGAGGAAAGCGACGTCTGACCGCTAGATCTGAGGGTCTCCAGACTTTTGGCTCCCCTTGCACTCACCTTCATATGCTCTCTGAAAAGCACCCAGAATTCCAAATGTTACACAATTACAGAAACTATCTGCAGCTGGCAAAATCACACCTCTGCTAAGCATAGTCACCTGCTATGAAACAAACCTATATCCACACACCTGGCACTAAAATGAAAATATATTCCCATAATGTTTCTTCGGTTTTTTAAAGAAATGAAAATTATGAAATTCTCACTACAGGCCTGGTCTAGAATTAATAGGAGAGAAGGTGTCTAATCTTACTGCAACTTGATATGCCATTGCTGGTTGACATCTATGGGAGGCCTGCCCTTTTTCTGAAGAGAAACAGAGGAGAAGTGTGTGGAGGGGTAGGAGAGAGATAGGGAGGAGAAGAGGAAGGGGAAACAAATAGAACAAACCCATAAAAAGATTCTCTGAAGGACTGGCCATCAGGAATCTGCAAATAACCTGAGCAATGAGCTGACCGTTTATACTCAGCATGCTTCTCTCTGGGAGGAGAGAAACGCTTTTTCTGGCTAGGGTGTGGGACAGGAAGAGGCAACTTTCAGATTTCCTGGTGGGTACATGAACATTTCTTGTTGTTGTAAAATGGTGAAGAAACATCTCGTGAACGTGAAAATATTCCTACTATCCCACCAAACAATTCAACTCTACTTTTTCTATCTGGTCCACAGATAGAAAATCACCAGTACTTAAGAAATGTGAAAGATATTCCTGTAACATCGCTGTACTGGTGGTGGTGGGAGCATGCTAGAAGAAAGGGTGGATTAAACAGGAAACAACTATACTAAGAAACCATGAGGAACATGAAAGAAGTTTTATCAAGGGACTTGGTGTTCAACAAGATGAAAAAAGCAAGAAAGCGTGTTCACTTGGAATCCTATTGTGTATGTTTGAGTGTGTGTGTGTGTGTGTGTGTGTGAGAGAGAGAGAGAGAGAGAGAGAGAGAGAGAGAGAGAGAGAAAGAGAGAGAGAGAGAGCTGTGAATGTGAATGTGTCTCCATACAGGATTAGATGAGCAGAGGGGTAAAGGCATAATGATTCATACTTGGCTACTTACACGGTTCATGGTTTACCAGGCACTGGTGTGTGCCTTTAGGGAACTGGGCTTGCAGGAGCTGTCTTCATTATAAATAACTGCCCAGGCTTTGTGGAAAAGAACAAAAAGGAGAGATTTAGTTTCTGACTGTGAAAGAGTGCATGTCTTTCCTTCCCTAAAGCATTTTTATTTCTTCTGCTCATACTCCTTCTTCTTTTCCTTTTCCTTTTCTTTGCAGTGTTGAGGGATGAACGTAGGACCTGGTACATGCTAAGCAAGCGCTGTACCAGAGTTGCTATACTCACTCCGAATCTTATTTTTGCTTTTTGTTTCAAGACAGTGTCACGCTAAGTAGCCCAGGCTGACCTCGCACTTTGGTTTTCCTGCTTTAAAAAAAACTTTCAAATAGCTTCGATTATAGACCTGTGTCATCATTACCATGTAATGTGAAGGCCATGATATTTTTAATCAACTTTATTTTTATACCACAATTTCAGGGCTTGCTGCTTTGGAATTTCAAACTATTTCTCTAAGGATTTATTTTATTTTCAGCTTGTCATAGTACTTTCATTAAATGATATGATGGAGTGTAGTTCTGTTTCATATTTGCTCCTAATTCAGTTGTCTATATTTTTAGATAAACAGAACAGCTTCCTAAGAGCAAATTTTACAATGACTCAAATATTCTACTGAAAGTTTTACTTAGTGGGTGATTATTAATTGTTTGAAAGTCTTTTTAATCCAGGGGTATCATTGAAGGCTTTTTGGAGGTGTGTGATTCACAGTAGGAGTTCAGATATTTGCTAATGGGGATTCTTCTAAACCAATGTTTGTGAGGCACTGAGGAAATGATTGCAAAGAGAAATTAGATGATAGGATCTTCAAGGTAGAAAAAATAGTAAGTATATTCATTTATGACAATAGATATACATTGCAATAACACACTACTGGCATTTACAGTAACTTGTCAAGTAACTTGCTATGTACTTTGTATTATTAGCTCATATACTCCTTACATTAACTCAAACATAGCTAATCTACAGATGAAGAGATGGAGGCCTACCTAAATTTAATGAGCTGCTCAGATATCAAGGCTTTATGAATGAAGAAGTAGAAATGGGATCTGGGAAGTGACTCAGTGGTAAAAGTGCAAGTGTGAGGGCCTGCATTTGGATTCCTAGAACCTATGTAAAAAGTTAGACATGGCCACACATATCTGCAATCAAAGATCTAGGGGATGGAGATGAAAGATAGCTCGGGGGCTAGCGACCAGCCCAGCAGAGAAACCATTATCTCTTGGAGTATCAAATGATAGAGGAGGACACTTGATCCTGGAGAGAGTTGGAACATGCAGGAACTCATGCATGCTTGCATAGACACACACAATAATAATAATAATAATAATAATAATAATAATAATAATAGTAATAATAATAGTAATAATAAATAATTCTAAAAAGCTGTGGAAATGATTTTCAAACCTCTACTGCTTAAGTTAATAGCTTAACCTCTGAAAAGAATAGCCAGTCATTTCAAGCAATAAACAAACTGCTCTGTCTAGCTCCTTGACATATTGTCTCACCCAAAAATTCTTCAGGAATGGTTATTGAATCTGTCAGTCATTTCATTAGTTAAGTAGCAGTTTCACATGTGAACAGTTTGAAACTT
The DNA here is from genome assembly GCF_907164565.1 of Psammomys obesus. Classification (NCBI taxonomy): domain Eukaryota; kingdom Metazoa; phylum Chordata; class Mammalia; order Rodentia; family Muridae; genus Psammomys; species Psammomys obesus. The sequence continues at coordinate 58,315,556 of NW_026585644.1, forward strand.
TATATCTTAGATCTCTTAGAGAAAAATTCAATGAAGTAATGTCCAAGATCAGTTTGTATGTGTTTATTCATAGTATTAACACTATTTCTTTTTTAATTTTAATTTTATTAATTACAGTTTATTCACTTTGTATTCCAGCTGTAGCCCCGTCCTTGATCCCCTCCCAATCCTGCCCTCCCTCCCTCCCTCCCTTCCTCTTCTTCTCCTATGCCCTTCCTCCAGTCCAATGATAGGGTATATCCTCCTCCCCTTCCATCTGACCTTAGTCTATCAGGTCTCATCACGAATGGCTTCTTTGTCTTCCTCTGTGGACTGGTAAGGCTGCTCCCCCCTCAGGTAGGGGTGATCCAAGAACCAGCCCATGAGTTCATGTCAGAGACGATCTTTATTCCTATTATTGAGGAACCCTCTTGGACACTGAGCTGCCATGGGCTACATCTGTGCAGGGGTTCTAGAATATCTACATGCATGCTCCTTGTTGGGAGTTTCAATCTCAGTGAAGACCCCAGATTTTTTGGTTCTGTTGCTCTCCTTTTGGAACTCCAGTTCCATCCAGGTCTTTCTATCTTCCCCTTCTTTTATAAGATTCCCTGCACTCTGCAAAAGGGTTGGCTATGAATCTCAGCATATGTTTTGATACCCTGCTGGGTAGAATCTTTCAGAGGCCCTCTGTGATAGGCTCCTGTCCTGTTCCCTGTTTTCTGACTCTCATTATGTCCACCTCGTTTGCCTTTCTGAATGAAGATTGAGCATCTTACCAGGGTCCTTCTTCTTGATTAGCTTCCTTAGGTGGTATTAACACGATTTCATCTGAAGAATTTCTACATATTATTTATTTTCTTTATTTTGATTTCTATTTCTTTCTTTTGAACATCTGAGATAATTAATTCTATAGGAAAACATTTTTCCTAAGGTAATCCAATAATTATTACCTCTTTAGCTTTAAAATATTTCCCCCTCATATAAATAACTTTTTGCTGATGTGAATTGATGTTAACCTATTAAGTTTAACAGGAATCTGTCCTTACAAAGCCTGCTCTGGAGCATTATATGCATCATTGATTACAAAATGGCAAGAATTTCTTGCTAGCCTAGAATGAAGATAAAGTAGGGATAGTTCTGCCTCATTTTAATCTCTTCTTTGATAATATTTGTTGATGTCAGAAAAAACACTCTTCTTTTTTTCACATTCATTCTTCTATCATACAATACGTCCTAGAAGCAGTTTCCCCTCCTTCCCCTCCTCCCAGTCCCTTTCCAAACACCCACTTTCCCCCAGATCAACTCCTTCTCTGAAGAAACACTCTTCTAATAGCTTTTAATAAAGAAAGAGGAGTTTGCCTTAAGGAATCCAAGTTATCTTGAAGATTCTAATGGACGAATTGGATCTTGGTGGATAAAAAAAATATGTAGTGTGTATGAATAATGGGATTCTATTTAGCCTTAAGAGGAGGGAAATCTCATTATTTGTGATAATATACTTGAACCTAGAGGGCTTTCTGTTAAGTGAAAAAGAGGCACAGAAAGCCACATGCCGCATGACCTCACTGACGTGTGGGATCTATGAAAGTTCAGTTCTCAGAGGCAGAGCGTGCAGCAGTGGGTACCAGCATGAATGTCAGCCAAATGATTCCAATGTCCACTTAGACAAGGGAAATAAACTCAAGAGCTCTTCTGTAACCAGTGTGGCCACAATTATTGAGAATTTATTGAATTTTTGAACGTAGCTAGGAGAATAAAATTTAAGTTTGTCTCATCATAAACAAAAGATATCTATTCAGCTTGATTTCATCATTCTACAATGTGTGCACATTGCAAAACAATGTACAACACAGCTTTACGTATTCTTTTATCTTTTTGGTTGCTTTCTTCTAACTTTTTGTTTTCTTCTGAGCTAGAGTTTCAGTTTGTAGCCAAGGCTGACCTTGAATTTGAAATTCTCTTGCATTAGACTAATCAGTTCTGAGATTATACGTGTATGTTACCATACCCACAAACTTTTACTTTAAAATGTATTTTTTCATTTTCTTATTAATTTTTATTTTTTATATTAATTACAGTTTATTCCCTTTGTATGCCAGCTCTAACCCTATCCATCATTCCCTCCCAATTCCACCCTCTCTCCCTAAAATGTAATTTTTTAATGGTTTAAGAAAACTTGCTGGAGCTAGGTAAAATGGTACACGCCCATAATCCCAGCACTCTGGGAGGCAGATTTCTGTGAGTTCCAGGCCAGCCTGGCCTACAAAGTGAGTCCAGTACAACCAAGGTTATACAGAGAAACTCTGGGAAAAAAATAAAGAAGAAGAAAGAAAAGAATAGGCTAGAATAAAAAAGAAAGAAAAGAAAACTCAACTCACTGTAGTGAGAATTTTGGTTTCTTAAAAAAACCCCAATATTCCCACCAGCAATGGAGGTGGGTTCCCCTTTCTCCATAACCTCTCCAGCATGTGTTTTTACTTGAGCTTTTGATCTTAGCCATTCTGATGGCTTTAAGGTGAAATCTCAGGGTCATTTTGATTTGCATCTCTCTGATGGCTAAGGATGTTGAACATTTCTTTAATTGTTTCTCTGCCATTCTATATTCCTCCACAGAGAATTCTCTGTTTGGCTCCATACCCCAGTTTTGAAAGACTCTACCTAACAGTGTATCAAAGTGGATGCTGAAACTCATAACCAAACCTTGGGCAGAGTGCAGGGAATCCATATGAAAGAAGAAGGAGTTAGTAATATCTGGAGGTCCTTGTGGAGAAGCTCCACAAGGACCAAATATATCTGGAAACAGGGGTCTTTTCTGAGACTTTTTCTCCAACCAAGTACCATGCATGGATATAACCTAGAAACCCTGCCCGGATGTAGCCCATGGCAGCTCAGTATCCAAATAGGTTCCCTAGCTATGGGAACAGGGACTGTCTCTGACATGAACTCAGTGGCTGGCTCATTGACCCCCCCACCCCCGAGGGAGGAGTAGCCTTGCTAGGCCACAAAGGAGGACATTTTTGCCAGTCCTGAAGAGACCTGATAAACCAGGGTCAGATGGAAGGGGAGGAGGACCTCCCCCATTAGTGGACTTAGAGAGGGGCAGGGAGATGAGGGAGGGAGGGGTTGGGAGGAAACATGGGAGGGGGCTATAGCTGGGATACAAAGTGAATAAACTGTAACTTATTTAAAAAAATAAAAATTTAATTAAAAAAAACCCAAATATGCCATATGAATATGTTTTTGTTTTAATCCCAGGTGTGGAATATGGGCCTCCTTCAAATTGTTCACAGCAGCTAACTAATGTGTCTCCCATTCTGGCAGGGGTGTGGTTTGTGCCAGCTGCAGTTTAATTCTAGGAACTCTTGAGAGGGTATAAATGGGAGAGACCAGAGAGGGCCCTTGGTGGCGTCTGCTCCCCCTGTTGCTGCTCCCCACCTCTGCTAGTTTGCTTGCTGCTTCATTTGCTATTGCTGGTTTGCTGGATATCCTGGTGACAAAGATTGGACTTGTCAGGAGGAACTCTGCCCTATTCAGCAGGAAGCAGTCTATAGGAGTCCATGCTCCCTTCCCTCCTCATGTTCTTTCTATCCAATCTAGTGTTGGGGGATTAGAAGGGATTAGAGCGGATAAGGGTTGGAAGGGAGCTAGAGGTGTAAGAACCCAATAAAGCAAATAAAAAAGCAAATACTTCAACAACTCACTATCTGAAAAGGACCTAGCAAGATGGTTATACACTTTTGCTGATTGCCTTTTAAGAATTGTACTGATATGCTAGGGAAGCAGACTCAAGTGTTTTATTTTCTATTTTATTCAAGGGATAATTTATGTATTTTACAGTTTCTTGTCTGTTTCATAGTTGTCTGTTTCATAGTAATGAAAACATGAGTTTTGTTCAACATCAGCACCATGCCAATTATGTAAAACTGAAACCAGCCAACTTCTCTGGTGAGGGGTTGATGGAGGCCAATGAACAGTGAAAAATTTGATGCTAAAAATAGATTTTATTTGGATTGCTTGCAGATTTTTGTCACAGCCTCAGCTCACCCGCCATTGTTAGCAATGAGTGATTAATAGTTGGCTGACAGGGTTTTCTTTTATCAATTTTCAGTTTCTACCTCTTTTCAGGCTGATTCCTTCAAATCTAGCCTAGACCCATGCTAACATTTCATGGAGAGACCAGGAGAACAGCCAAGAACTTTGAAGTGACATCTGTTTGGTTTTGCAACTTCAGATTCTTGACAGCTCACCTTCGGATGAAGCACCTGTTTGTCTAAGGTTATAACTGACACTAGAAACACTAGTGATAAAGTCCGATGTGCCAGCTTAGGTAAAACACTGTGTCGTTAGTGGCATTTACTACTATTTTTAAAATTTTATCTGGTTCTTGGGGCTATGGAGATGGCTTAAGAGTTAAGAGCATTTACTGCTCTTGCAGAAGACCCCAGTTCAGTTCCTGGAATCCATTTGGTGACTCCTAATCTTTAGTGATTCCAGTTTCAGTGTTTCTGATGACCTCTTTTGGCCTGCTTAGGCAGTATAGGCACATGTCAGACATATATACATGCTGCATGCAAACAAAATATGCAAATTAAAATATTAAAATTAAAATAAGCAAATTAAAAGTTAGTCTAGTTCTTGTTAAGTTTTTCATTTCTTCACCTAGTCTCTACATTTGGCTTGTTTTACATGCTTTCTGATACTTAATTTTAAGCACATTTATTCATGTGTACACGTGTGGTAGTCATAGATCAACTTTTGGAAGTTGATTCTCTTTTTCCATTATGTGGGTTACAAGGATAGAACTCAGTCAGTTAGGACTGATAGCTACTACCTAAACTTGATGACCTATAGCACTGGCCCTCATTTTAAATGTTTTCTCCTGAGATGACACCATTAAAGCTGCTTGGAAGACATCAGTTAAGATTTTCTTCCTAGACACCTCAAAGTTCAGCCTATGAGCTGGGGGACCTCAGAACATATAGAAAATGATGGTTGGTCTAGTCACAGCTATCTTTTCTGTATCAGATGTACTTCATAAAACTCAAGTGAATTTTAGTGTCCATCAATTTGTATAAAAAATTCACTTAGCAAGTGTAAAAATATGCCTTCATAATTTCCATATTTAGAGACATTTCTGCTGAGCAGCAGTGGCCATTGACTGCCCCTTCCCCAAACTCTGTGGCATAGGTGATGTCGACAGCAGCTTGTATGGAGCCAGCTCTTATACTCTTACCTTATTTTTCCAGTCTTACTTGTTGATGTCTTTGGACACAAGATCATGAATAATTATTTTTATGTACTTTATAGCTACTATCAAAATGATACCAATTCCCTTATGAGATAAAGGCACAATCTTGTGTTATTTTCTTCAAATTATAAGTCACTGAGAGCCCAATAAATGCCAAGAGCTTTGGAGCTTGTCTTGAGGAACGCTGACAGATACATTCCTTCTTTAGATATATCTGCTTAATAATTTTTATCACTTCCTGTCCAATACAAATTAGAGCTTCTTATTAGATAGATGCTTGATAAACAATAAACTGTAAAAACCAATAAATGAATGCATAATTCAGTTTTATTCAATGTAGAGATTACCTTTATAGTTTTTCTTCAAAACTCTCTATGTCTGTTATTCTTTAGATTCCTTATCCAGTTTCTCATCAAATTGTAGCCCCATCATAGCTTCTGAATGTTAATTGTTGGGGACACTGGAGGCATGGATACTTGACCTAGTCTCAACTGTGAAAAGTAGATGAAGTCCTTTGTGGGGAGAAAGGTGATAACTTTTCAATTTAAATGATTCATTTTCTTTTTATGTGTCTGGATCTGTGGTAAGTGCATGTGGGTGCAGATGCCTGTAGTGGCCAGAGGCTTCAGAGTCCCCTAGAACTGGAGTTAACATGCAGTTCTGAGCCACCCGATGTGAGTGCTGGAAACAGCATCTCTGCAAGAGTGATATATGTCCCTAACTTCTGAGCTGTTGTGATAAAAACAAACAAAACAACAACAAAAACAAAACCTTTTCCTGAGGAGACATAACATATACATCTACTCACCCCATATAGGGAACCCATGATAGATCAAAATACGAATAGTACTAAAGTCCAATTTTGTAAACCAATGTGTTTTACTTACAGGAATATACATTTGAAGGGTTACTTACAGGAACAGAAATTACTCAAAGACATCACCAGAGTCCACCACATCATGGATGACAGCTCACACAGTTGGGAACCTGAGACACACTACACATCTGCAGGCAGCTAAACAGGTTTGCTCTGTGTGTGTGTGTGTGTTTGTATCCCTCTCTCTCTCTCTCTCTTTCTCCCTCCTTCCCCTGATGGAGACTCTCAGTTTTTCCTGCTTATTCTACTAGGGAGGGACCTAATGAATCTAATCAGTTTTAGGGATTTCCTGAAGCTGCTTTCAGTAGTTTATCTTCTTAGCCTTTACCTTTTTTACCTGCTTAAGAAGCTTCCTGCAGGATGATGGAATGTTTCAATACAAGTGTAAGCTTTCATACAACACTATCTTTTAAGACCTTTGACTTACAGCTTTTTGAACACAGTGTTAATTTTCCTGTGAAACTTCCCACCTCTCACAGTGTTCTTCAACCACCAAGTGTCGACCTTACAAGTATATCCATAGTTGAATCTCTTAGAAGCTACACTCACTCTTCTATTTCCCACTTTCTCCTCTTTGCTGGCAGTGTTATAGGCTGCTCATAAGCACCAGGAAGTTGGTAGTTATCTGAGCCAGAGTTGATCTCTTAACTTAGGGTTATGATTCTCTTGCTAAGTTTTCCTTTGATATTATAACAGTGAGTTATCACTAAAACATTGTAATAGTCACTTAAGATGTGACCGCAGTTTAGTCTTAGTTCTAAAATGACTATAGGCTCATGTTTGTATTTTCATGTGTGTCCTAAAGGGGCCTGGCTTTTATATGGTATGACATGAGCTTTGGAATAGTATTTACCTACAACATAGTTATTGGGTATTTTAAAATATATCCCAAATGATAATAAAGTAGTTACCAAGACTAAAAAATCCTGGCCTTTATAAATGGGCACTATAGAAAAAAAATGGATCCATAATTCATTCAGTTCCTAAATCAAAGAGGAAACCAGCGGTAGATATTAGAAGGGTCTGTGCCTGCCTAGTTCTGTAACATCACACAGCATTGAACTGTATGTCACAGCCTGATACTTCAGATCAGTCCCTCCATGCAGGAAATTCTATCTATCTATCTATCTATCTATCTATCTATCTATCTATCTATCTATCTATCCATCCATCTGCCTACCTACCTATTAATGCTTTTCTTAAAGCCAGAAAGGACTTTATCCTTCTCTGAACTTCTCTTTCATCAGTTATCTGCTATTACCTAGAATCATTATCTAATTTTTCACCCCTATTTGTTGCTTCCAAAAGTAAACACCACGATGTGGAAATTGAGCTTCGATGATGCCTGGTGGGTGGAGTAGGCTCAAACTACAAGTGGAAGAAAAGGTTTTTAAAATCTTTAATGACATTGCACTTTGGAGCTGCTGTGTTTTGCGTTTCGATCCTCTTTCCTCTGCTTTTTTTTGGTGGTGGGGGGCTACGGATAATCTTAACATGAACTTGTTACAATCATTTAATTCTTTTTTGAATTGTGATCTTCATGATCTGCTGACCTATGGGAACTATAATTGCTTGAAGGGAATCTATAAACTTTCTCATTTTTCCAACTCTCACCGTTATTTCTAGTGATCCAATCCTCACAAGTCCCAGTGTGCCCCATCTTTCTTTAGAAAATTAAAGCTAAGAAAATGAGAAAGAAGGGAAAAGGGGAGCTGATAGGTGGTGGAGAGAGGAGAGGGTATTGAGAAGGGGAAGGGGGTGGCGAGAAAATGAAAGAGCACTAAGGTTTGCAGAGGCACGTTCCTGGGACAGCCACAGCGTGGAGCAGCGGGCTCCCACTGGCTCTGGGAACTGCCAGTCGCAGCGTAATCCTGTAAAATTTTCTCCCGGGTTTATCGTGGAGTCATTGCAGCCTCCTTTCCCCCAGTCGCCCAGAGGAACTTGGAGCTGCAGGCTAGGAAGGGAGGGAAGGTGGGGGCGGAGAGGACGGAGGTGGAGAGGACGCAGAGTGGGTGTGGGGGTGAGATCGAGTGGAAGACCGGGAGGCGGCGGCCCACAGAAGGAGGAGCGAAGCGGCCAAGCCACCAGCACGGCAGCGGAGCGCTGTACTCCAGATATTCCCGGAGCTCCGGCCGCGCTGATTGCGCGTCCCCGCTGCTCTGCAGCCCAAACTTTAACAGCAGCTTCGTTTCAATCCATCCGCTGCTTGCTTCAGATCAGACTGCACCGAGAGCCAGGCACCACGTTCGCGGGGTGAAAGCACAACAACGAGCAGGATCAGACAAGGAAAGCAGGCTCCAGAGCAGCAACTCCGGGTTGGGAGTGCAGAAGCCAACAAGTGAGAAGGTGCCGCGTTCGCGGGGCGCAGCGCAAAAGCCGAGGCAGGCACCAGAGGAGGCAGCTAGAGCCCGGAAACGGAGCCCCAGCTGCGCTCCGGGCGGTGGGTGGCTCAGCTCCGATCTCTCCAGGCCGTGTGCTGGGCTTCGTTTCATCCGGGTTGCGGGTCACGTCCCCGGGAATATGCAGCGCGCGTGGATACTCCTTACCTTGGGCTTGATGGCCTGCGTGTCGGCGGAGACGGTGAGTGGGCCGAGCCGGCTAAGAGCACTGTTATGGGTGCCCAGGCTAAGAGAGGAGCCAGCAGGTACTTGGGGAGCGCCACCTGGGGGATCTGCCACCCCTGGACGTGGAGCTGCCTAGGATCTACTGGGACAAATGAGCTTGCTTTTCTACCCCTTCCGTTTCTCTCTTATAGAATTGATTTACCCTATGTCTTCGGGGTGGGGGCACAATAATTGCTGTTTGGTGACCTCAAAGGCCCCTAAAGTCACTCCCAACTTTTTGTCCTCGGGGGGCTTTTGTGGTGTGGGCCAGGAAGGACAGAGGGCTAAGAGTTGCAGGTTGCTATAGCACCTTTAAGGGCAAGGAAAGGATCTCATAAGCTCTTCCTGCTGGACAAGCCCCAGGGATGAATTGGAAACTTTGGGTTGGATCTGTTCCTCTAGACATCATCCCCCTCTCCAGGCTTTTCGGCTCAACTGAATTCAAGTTTAGGGAGACAGGGCCCATGTTGAAGAAACCCGAGAGTATCACGAGAGGAAAGTTTCTAAAAGTTCATTTGTTTGATGCCCCCTGTTGCTGTGGCAAGGCACCCACAGTACCTGGAGATGCAGTAGGTGGTTTAGTTGGAGGCTCCCGGCCTCCTGGCGCTTTCGGGAACAGGCCCTGGGCATCTTCCAGGAACCCTCCTGGTGTCCTGGTGGAGCGAGGCGGAGTCTGGGTGGGGGTCCAGGAGACAGAGGAAATCTTAATCCCAGTGGCACTGGAGTATCAGAAGATGGAGAGGTGAGGGGGGTGCTTGTGACATTGCTACGGACCCTCAGATCCTCTTGCTTCTAGGGTAGGAAGACTTCTTTTCTGCCACCCACATGATTGAGTCTCCTATGCCTATGAAACTAGGAAACCAGGACCAGCATCCTCCCCTCTCAGAAGCTGTGGGAACTTGATTTCTCCTCAGGGTTATGTTTCTGGGATTGAAGTTTGTTTCTCCTTGTAGCCCAATGAATGCCCTCTAATGGTAACTACCTCCCAGGCTCACAGTGGTATGGTGGGGCCCTACCTGGACCTCTGCTGCTGTCTTTTGGCAGGTGGAAGGCCAAGCACCTTCTGTTGGCATGCATCCCGAGGCTGCCTTCTCAATTAGGGAGTGCTGCTCTTTCCTTTCCTCTTGTTCCATATGCCACCCTTTTGGCATCTAGAAACTTGTCCAATTCAAACTAATAGAAAGGTTCCTTCGAAGATGCTAGATCTTTAGTTGGGGTGGGAGTCTCTCCCTTTTTGACGATTTTAGGCTATTGGGAAACTGGCATTCAGCAGAAGCTGGACATTTGTGATCTGGGAAGCTGGGGAACGTAGAATTGTAAACTGCATAGAACAGGTGAATGTTTGAGCAATTGGGTTGTAAAAATACAACTCTGAGACATACTGGCATTTCTCACTGGCAAATGATGTTTAATCCATAGTAATTACTCTCTTCCAACTAGTTCTGAACTTTGGCTTGTTGTAAACCAAAAGGGAGCTATTCTGTGTTTATTTCAGAAAAACACATTGCATTGCTCATCTGTTGCAAAACAGGACAAAGGAACAGTTTAATTAAATAATTTTCTAAAAAGGATATCCATAAAGCTGTGCAAAGTTGGGGGAACTTTTTTTTTTTTTTCCAGAACTTGGTTCAGCAATTTCCTAGGAAGAAAAGACCTGTATGGGTTTGATAAGTCTTTAAAAAATGGTGGGTTTGTTGTTGCTTGTTTTTTGCTGAAATATGCTTGTCTCCTCTCCCTGCCAGATTTTCCCTGAAATCTCTGATCTTTGGGGCTCTACTATTTCTCAGTTCAAGCCAGAATTGAATGTTTTTTCAGATGAAGCAGCTTTTTTGGGAAGGTTCTGTTTTGATCCATTGAACTATCATTCAAAAAGTGATTAAATATTTTTAAAATGTTAGCTTAAGAATCCTCCATAGAGCCTTTGTTGGGCAGTGAGTCAGTCTTTCTCAGTAAAAGCTGCTTCAACATCCAGACTGCCAAAAAGCTCATTTACATTGCTTTCCTGTCTCTGTTTGCTTCACCTAAAGCAGCATGAATATACCCAGACTTGAAAGACATGATTTTTAAAAGTTTAGCTATTACAGAACATTATTTTCAGCACTTTGTATTTTAATTTGCAAACTGCAGTGCTTTTCTGGGATTTAAAAGTAGTGATTGTCTGAGCTCAAAGACTCTTTTGGCAAGAAAGGAAAAAATATCTGCAGCTAGTGAATTTTTAGTTTTATACTTAGCTCAGAGGGGGGAAAAGCTTCTCAGGCACTGTTTGGGGAAAGGAACTAGGGGCCCCCTACTTGAGGAAACAGAGACAGCAGGGAAACCTATTCCTAGTGATCCATTCATGCTTTCCACTGGCAGCTGCGGACTTTCACTGCCAGAAGGATGGTGAAAGGAAAGGCAACTGAGTGGGGCAGCAGTGACATGTTGCTAGGTTTTCTGTCCATTTTTTACACGACTGTTTATCTTTAGAAAAAATATAGTGCAAGCTGCTATAAACATATAATTTGAACTGGAAATATGTTTAAGGAAAGGAAGTATTTTGAACTGGTGGAATTTTATAAACATGCTTAGATGTCTGTAAATTAAAAGAAACTGTCAAGTCATTTGGAGCCATGTACTACCTCAAAAGGCATTATGAAAAGCAGGCTCTGGAAAGTTTGCACTAAAAAGGAAATTAAAGCTGAAACACCATAGCTCTTAGCAGTCTTTCTTTAAATCTATTTGGTCAGCTCTAATGGGACAAATTACTTGTGCTGGAGAGTTTGACAGAAACAAAGGTTCCTTATCTTTCAGTTCAATATTAGCAGTTGAGAGTTGTCATTTAAGAAGGAAAGTTCTGTTGCTCTCCTTGTGGAGCTCCTGTCCCTCCAGGTATTTCTATCTCCCTCTTCTTCCATAAGGTTTCTGGCACTATGCTCAAAGTTTAGCTGTGAGTCTCAGTATCTCCTGGTGGGTAGAGTCTTTCAGAGGTACTCTGTGGAAGGCTCCTGTCCTGTACTTTATCTTCTACTACTTCCAATGTCTATTCTGTTTGCCCTTCTGAATGAAGATTAAGCATCCTCCCTAGGGTTGTCATTGTTGTTTAGCTTCTTAGGACTATAGATTTTGTTTATGAGATACCCTATGATATTTTGATTCATACATGAATTATGTGATGTTCAAATCAAAGTAGTATATATCTTGTTTTGGTATTGTCTGCCATTCAAAGAGCAGCTTTCCATGGGACAGTGATCACTCAGATGGCACCAAAGATAATCATTAGTTGAGAAAGAATTTTAAAAGACCAGCTTTTCCAAAAGCAAAATTCATTTTCAAGCCTCCAGAAGCACTCCAGACCAGATCATAAGTATCTTGAAATCTTCTTGGGATTGTCTGTCCTGAGGCTGACCTGGCCAGAGCGAGCCCACTCAGCTCTGTCATTAAGGTTTACAACGAGTCTAGTCAAGCTGTTGGTGTGTCTGCTGGCTGTGATCCAGCAGATCCTGGGAGGAATGCGCCTGAGCAGAGGTTCTCACCAAGCTGTCCTTCCTTCCCTGCCAGAATACCAAACTACAAGATCTTGCCCATCATTCTTTTCTTCCCAAGGCGGTGAGAACCCTGACATTCATACCTGTGCCAACAATACATTCCAGTATCTCAAAGTCATCTCATTCTTTCGTGGAGTAGGAGCCAAAATAAAGTCTCAGAAGAATGGCCACATCGTGAAAAAGAGCTTTTACTGAGAATAAGGTCATCCTGTTTTAACTCTTTAGGTTGCCACATCATTTGAATTCTAGTCTCATCGATCTGAGTTTTGAAGACATTCTTGATTCATTCATCACGGTTTCCATCTATACCCTGCTTTTAAACTCACCAGTGTGTTAACTCTATCATTTACTCAGCAGGCAGGTTTCCCTGCTAGGTGCTGGGATTAAGCAGTGAGCAAGCCTGCAAATCCTCTGTCATCTTAGTAGCTGTATAGTTACCATTCTTGGTCTGGTGCTGGTCAGCTCTGTGGTTTGCTCTTTATCCTTTTGATGATGTTGCCTGTGGTCCAGAGACTACCTTGTGTACTGGTCATGGTTTGGAATCTGCATACCTTGGCCAGGTTTGTAAGCTGCTTCATTTTAGTTCTACTTCTGGTTACTCCTTTCTGGTCACTGTTGTGATCATTCCTTAGACACAGCTGACTTTTAAGCATCCTTCCTTTAGAATTCTGTGTATTAAACCTAAGCCTGTGTAGCTTTTCATGATTGTTTCATGAAAACAACTTTCTGTTTTTATTTATGTTCCTGTAAGTAGGAAGACAGACTGACAGAGTAATTGGAAGGACATAAAAATACAAATCTTAGAAGCTTATCTCAAACTTATGAAGTCAGAGCCTCAGTGAATGTGTGTGTTGGAATAATTTGTATCTTTTACAAAGCATCTCCGATGGTTGTAATGAGTCAGTGACCCCTGGGAATCACAGGTTATGCCATAATTATGGACTGCCCTGTATCCCTTCCAGGTTTGTACCTCTGGAACAGTGCACAAGTGGTTTAGCCTTAGGAAGCCAACAGAAAGGGTTCCTGTGACAGTGCTTTTGTACTCACTCATTATGTCTGAACACATGCAAACTACAAAGCTCCATGTCACTTAAAAAATGTATTTGTGTGAGTGAATTGGACCCTCAAAATGATTTTATAACATGAATATTGACTGTTTTGAGGGTGCAATAATGACATCTATGAATGAAAGAAGACACTAAGTAGTTTTCTTCATTGCTTTTTCTTAGTCTGTGTTTTGTTTTGTTTTGTTTGTTGTTTCATTTGTTTTTCAAGACAGGATTTCTCTGTATAGCGACTCGCTTTGTAGACCAGGCTGATCTCGAACTCATAGTTATTCACCTGCCTCTGCCTCCGTGGTGCTGGGATTAAAGGCATGCACCACCATGCCCAGCTTGGCCTGTGTTCTTGACTGTGAAATACAGATACCACATGAAGTGTTATTTAAGATCTCTTACCCTCCTATGTTTCTCCCATCAAGATAGGCACCATGTGAAGGAAGGGGTGGTGTCTGTAACTCTGCTCTGGCAGCACTGAGTTCAAGGTAGGAGCCAGGAACTGGTAAACCACTGTTGATCTTGAGGCTTTCAGCATGGGTGCTGGAAGGCTAAGCAGACATGCATTACTGAGTACTTTTCCTCTACTAAGTTTTACTCGGCTCAATGACTGCAGTATGCTTGGAGTTCTCTGAATCCACCAGCTCTACATAGCTGGGCCAGTTTGCAGCATGGTGTATTTCCTGCCTCAGCTTCATTGCTATGGCAGGAATAGTAAAAAGCATGGACAAGACACAGATGCAAAGTTCCAGCATCTTAGCAGGGTTCAATCATGCTTGCTCCTGCCTTATTCAGCTTCATCAAGAGACCAAACATATATTCAGAGGTGTTAGGCCTCTCTCTTCTTTCAGGGTACTGTTGAGGGAATGTTAGTTTAATCTAATTAATAAGTAATTAAGCCTTTGCTAAATTATCCTTCAAATTGACAATAAAAATTATATATGCTTATTTTGTAAATATGTTAAAAGTAAAATACTTCTGAGTTTATTATTGAAACAAGGAATTCTCTCACATTACAGAAAGGTAAGTCATTTGTGGTAGCTAGCAGTGATATGTTATTTTGAGCACAACGTTCATCATGTACTAGGATTAATTACATTGATCTGGATACTCATAATCCAGCATGTAGTGGTTTTCCATATTTTTATAATCTAATATAATGTCATGGCCAGCTGATGGAATAGAATTCCATTGTATGCGGTTAGTACTACCCTATGTCAGTGTCAGAGGAGTACAGGAAAAAAGTATAGGTCAGTGCCACTCACCACTGGTGATGTAATTTTAAATAGGTATTGCCATGTTGAATGCAACCACAGTAATTACTAAAAGAATGATATGAGTCCATATAAGACTAGTCAAGGGATGCTTTGACATCGGGAAAGCAGTGCTGTCATTAACACTTTAATGGGAGATAGCAGTATGGTCATCTCAACAGATGCAGAAAACCAAGCACATGAAAAAGGTTTGTACACTATTCCTTAAATTCTGGTAAGTGGGAGGTTTACTATATTAGGGTTCATACATCTGTGCCATTGATTTAATTCCCTTGACATGTTTAGGAATCCAGAGGCCACTGTTTATGATGTTGTTAGGCAACAATCTTCTTGTATGGGTAACAGGTGTGTGACAGTCCAATAAAGTCGGGGCTATAACACATAGATTTTAACTCACTTAAAGTTGTAGTTTGAACATTTCCAGTTGGCCCCTGCATTCCCCCCCCCCCCCGTGCACTCTCTGATTCGGATGAGTGCAAGAGGTCATGTGCAGGCTTTGGAGTTCTGTAAATCACAGTTTGGTTCTGGGTCACTATTTAAAAGCCATGTGCTCCAGGGATGTGTCTAACCATTTCCAAACTTGTTTCTCTATGTAAAACTGAGGCTTATAATATGTGCTGTTTTGATACTTTGAAGATTAGCTTTAATATTTAGCTTTAATATTTTTTTCTTTGAAGATTAACTTTAATAGCCAACATAAAACATGACCTATAGTTGGCATTTTAAGCATGTTTGTTTTATTTTTCTTTAAGCTTTGTGACTCTGAAATTGTCTCTGATAAATTATTATAAGATGTATTCATACAAATATGTATGGATATATCCTGCATTTCTCACTTGCATCTTGTGGCATGTACCAAGTGGCATACATTATCACAAATATAGGAACAGTTCTTTGTTGATTTCACCAGGAGGGTGTGCTGCTCAGTTCTACTTTTGCTTTCTCTCATCATCCTCACTCGGTTTCTGTAGTTGCACTTAAAGTACACAGAAAACTTAAAAAGCAAATCCTATCAAGACAGGAAAGCCAAGAGTAACTTGAGATTATGATTGTAAAATACTCAAAGAAGGCCAACACTGGATCCTTACATTGTAAACACCAACTGAACTAAGTTCACTGATGTATTAAAATTGTATGTCCAACTTCTGACATCACTTATCCAAGAGACATATTTTGATTTGTGTATATTAGGCTTGGTTAGATTTTGAAATTATCTTGGTTAGTTATTAAAATAAGTTTTATGTTTATTTAGTCTGTTAACATTTAGCACACATCTTTATATATCTCCGCAGGGCAAAGCTCTCAGCTGGCTTTTCGAACCAAAAAAAATTATGACTTGGAGCTTACTTTCCAGTCCACTAGAATCCACATTTGGTTGCTTAGGAAAGGGGAAGATGAACTGGATCTATGTATAATAAACATGGTATGTAAAATGTGTGTCTTTTTGCCTAAATCCAGCTGGATAGTCTAGTAATCTGAGCACCTAGAGAGAAAGACCACTTACAGAAAAGAAGTCACAATTTTACTAGGAAAGCAAAGCCTTCATTCAACAAAATGCCAGCATGATGGAGGGAAACCTCAAATTGTGTTGTTGGCTTTTGTCTTTTCTCTTATCTGACCTCTAAAGAAAGTCTTCAGAAGAGTAAAATATAAAGAAGTTCCAAGAACAAGGCATATTTTAGAATTCCCTGGAGTCTGTTGATATTTATAACAGAGGAGAAAGAGATTTTATATTTTAGCCAGTCACATTCTATATATAGGCTTCAGTCTTCTAAAGTCAAGATTTCCCTTGTATATGGCCAGTTTAGATCAAGAATTCAGTAGCATTAGGATAATTCTCATTGTAGTCTCTTGGATTCTTACTTTTTAATCCTTGTAACAATTAGTGGATGTTGGGGCTGGAAGAGTTATTTTAAAAATTAACTAACTGGTCAATTATGTTTTTTGTTCATTTTCTTTCTCTCTCTCTCTCTCTCTCTCTCTCTCTCTCTTTCTTTTTTTTTGAGGCAGAATCTTATTATGTAGTCCATATTGGCCTGTAACTTTGTGGTCTTCCTTCGTCAAAGTGATAATATTATCAGCATGTGTCATGACACCCAGCTGTGTTTTGTTTTTAACATTGATTTTTTAATTTCTTTGTGTGTGTGTGTGCGCATGTGTCTTCATCCCTGGCATGTATGTGGAGCTGTTTCTCTCCTTTTACTGTACAGGTTCTGAGGATAAAACTCAGGTTGCCAGACCTGGCTGCAATCATGTTTTTCCTACTGAGCTATTTCATAGGCACCTGGATTTGACATCTAGAAAGTGACCCACTGAGAACATTGAGGGAAATTTTACAGCTTGACCACAGTGCCATAGTTTAACTATGTTATCTGACCTATTAGATTTTTTAATTCTTATTTTTATTTTATTTTATTTTATTTTGCAATCAAGCATTCCTTTTCTGGCCCATTCTCCTTGATTCTTGTGTTGATGTTTTGACACACATATGAAGAACTGAAACAACAACAGAGCATGTGTTACATGCAGTACACAGCATCAGTGTGACTCATATGCTTTGATAACACGAAAAATTTAAGGTGTTATTTAGCTAATTTAATATCAAAATCTGTACTCCAGCTAATTCCTTTGTTAGTTCATGAACCTTTTAGCTAGTTGTTAGAGAAAGATCCAAGAGTCCAGAGATTTGGTAGAACTGCAAGGATCAGGGACTGAAATCAAGTTGATTTACAAATCTTGGGAATATTATGGGGATAAAAGTTCCCTGGAGGTAAGAATCAAGGGTAGATGCAAAACCCGTGTGAATTAACACTGCATTTTTCTGATGGGGAAAAGACTGCTATTGTAGGTAGAGGGAAAAAGAACATTCCTTGGGTTTTTACACTATAAATATATCAGCAGTGTGCAGGAGGTGAGTTCAGTATGTCCATGGCTCTGGTAAACATGGCTCCTTCGCCATGTTCTTTTTGCCAACATGTAAGTAGATTAATAATTTCTTTTAACAGTTTCCTTTTAAAGACTGCTTTCCTAAATTATTGCATCATATAAGTGCCTTTATTTCAGTTATTTTCAGAAAAGAAGTTTGTGAGATGATTTTTTAAAAAGAATTTATCAAGGGGCAATAATATTAAAGATGATTGCCTCTGCTATCCTGCTTTGGGGTTATGGTTGTGATCTGTACTTTCCATTTATTATTTGTGCCTGTCACCTGACTGCCCTGTAGGATGACTTGCCAAGGCTATAGTCTACATACTCCATCCCTGAGTTAGAGCTTCAGTTTTTCTGGCTTGCAGCAAAGTCCTCTCACTCTACTGTTGTAGGCGGTAACTAATATTTACTATGGGTTTATCTTCTGGTAATGCTTGCTGTTATCTTAAACAGCGGTATAACCAAATCACCACACAGAGACTGGGTTTTTAGTTAACCTAGAACACAATGCTGGGAAATATTTACTCCCTTCTAAACCTCCAAGCCCTCAGTTTCCTAACATTTAGATTTCCCACATTATACTTGCTTTTTGTGAAATCTTAGGTCTGGTTCATGCTCCACATCCTCCAAGATCTCTCCTCCAGCTCTGCTCTTCGCTCTCCTCTCGCCCCTTCTCCTCCTTCTCCACCCACTCCTTTCCTGTTCTCTAGCTCCTCCCCTCTTTCCTGTCCTTTGGCTCCTCCCATTGCACAACACTGTGTCTAGTTACTTTATTTTGTCCTGTTTACACAAGAGTTGAGACAGGATGCTTACAGTGAGTATCACAATGCAATATCCTGATTGAAATCAGAGAGTGGGGGGGAGAAATCACCATTTGAATTAATAAGGGTAAGGCATATACATTTTAAAAGAACATTATACCAACACTCTACCATAATCTCTCAGGAGTGTAGTGAAAGTTTCAGTGTTTCAAATTTTAATTCACTGGGTCTGCAGGCTGGCATAACAAAGTGCCAGCTTCTTCATTTGTCCTAACTAGCCCAATTCTTTCGGCGATTGGAATTACAAGTTCTTTTCCAACGTACAGTATTTTTCTTTGATGAGTTCTGTCTACCTGCTTCCCTTTGATGGTGGGGAAGCCAATAAACTTCACTAAAATCTGTTTTTGGAGGACTGGAGATTTAATCTGGGACCATGTGAATCAAAGTAAGTCCTCACCACTGAGCTATGCTCGCAAGCCTCAGTGGGACCTTGAATTCTAGGTCTGCTAATTTCTGGCTGTGACGTGGGAAGGTCATGTAACTTAGCTACACCTCAGTGTTCATGTCTATAAGAAGGCTATTAGTCACAGTGGCCACCTCCCTGAGATGCTGGCCTGGTTAAGAGTTAATACTGCCTAGTCAAACTTTTGGAAGACTATCCTGCATGGAGTTTGCAGTCTTAGTGGTCATCATGGTTAAAATGGATGGCTCATAAAATAAATTCATCAGACAGGACTGGCCTATGAAAAAGAGATGGGGGTGAGGTGGGGGTAACAGTGTCACTGACTGGATAAGAACATCAGAGGGAAAGTATGAATTTTCCCTTTTCCTTTTTCCTCTTCTTTTTATGACCTTTTATTTTTGTTATATTTTGGTGGAAGGAGGGAATATTTTAGCCTCAACAGCCTTCTCATCTGCATATTCAGGCTGTTATTGTAGTGTAGTCTTTTAAACTTGTGATATACAGTATCGTATCTGGAGGTTGTTGGCACATGCTTGTCATCTCACCATGCAGGAGATGGAGAGAAGACTCATGAGTTTTAGGGCTGCCTAGGCTTCACAGTGAGAATCAATCTCTTAGAGTGCCCTTTTCATCTGGGCTTCATATTCATAAAACTAGGATGGGGCCCAGGCTTTAGTTTTGTAGACACTTCTACAGGGAGTTTTCTAGAAGATTTGAAAACCTTTACTTGAGATGGTTTTTTAGTCTTCCTTGTCCTAGAAGGTCTCTGACAGGTAAGAGTTCAAGCTCCAGAAACACAATGGCTGTGCCAGGCTCAAGCAGTGTAGTATAAGGTGTAAGTGCCTTTTTCTCTTCCACCCGTTTTTCCCCCCTCACTGAAATGGATATCTACTGGCTGTGATTTTTGATATGGGAAATGACCAATGAGAGACTTTCAAAAAGCTCCTGAAGAATGCCACATAAAGTTGACCTCTGGTTTCCGCTTGAGACTCAGCCGTATGCACACATATGTGCACCTTTGTGAACACACAAAAAATGGAAATATTTTCATTTCTTAATTCCCTAGGGCAAAGAAGATGTTTGTCCTCTGTTCTGGTACAGAAAACATGCTTGATCACCGTATTAGTACACCGAGGTGTGTACTCTTACCCTGAGTGGAGGACTTCTGTGTTTGGCTGATTGGAACAGAGTCTAGAATTTGTCTGAATTCACTTGTCACAGGTTAAATTTTTACATATATGGCTTCACGATTGTCTTCTTAGGGTGCCTGGACTTAAGCTCTGCATCATGGGCCTGAATCAGGTTACTGTCTTCCATGCAGTGCCATTGTTTGCCACTGAAGTAGGAAGAGATGGCTTTGGACTGGGCAGGGAACAAGACATCTGAACTGCCTTTAGTTCTTGCTTAAGCAAAAAGCAGCAGCCTATTGTTGAATCTATTCATAGTTTACTTTGTTTACATATCTAATTTGGGAGCATGTTTGCCCTCATTCAACCCCAAAAACCACAGTTTTCTGTCTGTTAAATAAAAGAGGGATATCTTTAATTGAAGCAGGAGGAAAGAACGACCTTGCATAAAAATTCAAAAGCTTTGGATTTCTCAATTCTTTTAAAAATTGCTCTGCAGAATAGCATTAAAACACTAGCCTTTTAGAAACTGCTTTTCCACATGTATCTGTCCTGTAGTTGAGATGAAAGGAACATTCTGAGACAGCTGCTAATAGAGGCTTCAAAATCCAGTAAGTTTGGGCATCTAGGATGATATTCATTATTATGCCTTAGTTTTTGGTGAGGATAGGGTTAAATGTGCTTCCAAAAAGTATTAAACACAAGTGTGACTTAATCTTAGAAGTAAAGTGAGTGGAAATGGGGTTTTCTCTTTCCTCCCACTCCATTGTATCCCTATAGGTAGGTAAACATCCCAGAGCATTAATGTGATGCAATTATTACATAGTAGTATGGCTCCCAGTGTATGTGGGCCAGCATCTACCTCAACCAGGAACTTGTGTGAAATGCAGATTTTGTGCTTCCTCCACACTCACACATCTTTCTTGTTACTTCTCATTAGTCTAAACGTAGTGAGACAGGCTAAAAAGGTGCTGTGTGCTGGGAACCACAAAAAATTCCTAAGAAGAAATTGCAAGCTGGCTTAGGAGAACAGCTGACCCTTGGCCTTCATTGCTGACAGCATGGCAGTGTGAGCTCCTGGCTGTAGGACCGAGCTCCTGCCCGAGAAATTGCAGTACTCAGACTTGGAGGCAGTGCTTTTGGACCCTACTACCCAAAATGTGGCCTAGACTAGCAAGCAGGAGCATGATCTGAGAGTTCCTTAGAAATCCGGAATCTGGAACCCCTCTGAGACTGACTAAATTTGCAGTTTGCATTTTAAAAGGATTTTTAGTGACTCATGCACACATGAGAGTTTGTGGAAAGCTGCTTTATAGAAATAACGAGTTTCCTTTATAGAAGTCAAGCTCTAGAATGCCTTTAATTTACAAGTTTTGTGAGGAGGCAGAACAGCTTCTGCTTGGCAGTTACTTGTGGAGGCAATTGACAGGGAGATAGCTGTTGCGTAGAAGGACCAGGAGTATTCGGACAGTGGCAGTCTGTTAGCCACTGTGAAATGAGTAGTGACACTTAAGACTCTTGCAGGAGCACACAATGAAAACCCCACTTTAAGCTGGGCTAATGCAAGGGAACTTCTTGGAACATGATGGAAGGATGCAAAACCTGGCTTCAGGTGTGGCTGCACCAAGAAATCAGGTTTGATTTGCCTCTCAGCTCAGTTTCCCTTTGTTAGCATCACTTCCTGGCTAGAAAGGAATTAAGCTAACAGCCAAGTTACTATGAAAATATCCTCAAACATAGTGGCTTAAATAGATTTATTTCACTTTACAAACCAAAGATTGGTAAGAAGGTTCTTCCTTGCTCTCATACAGCTCTCGCCGGTAAGTCCAGGGTGGCTGATTCCCTCTAACTTCATTAGAGTCACCTTTACAATTTCCTAGATAGGAAATAATCAAAAGGGCCACATCCTGGAAGTGTAAAGCATCATTTTTCTCATAACCTATTGTTGGTTGGAATGGCAGTCTTCATACAAAAGGCCACTTGACCACTCACACATAAAGAGAAAGGGAAACTTTTAGATATTGATGGACAGGAGGGACCAGTCCCCTGGTTGCAGCAAAATGGAGGATGGTATCTCTAAGTTTACAACCTATCCTAAGCAGTTGCAGCAGAGAAGGTCCTTCTTTCCCAACCACCTCTCTGTCTACCACTCCAGCAAGAATTTAAGATTAGCTTCTTGTTGACTCTTGCTTGGCCTGGCTTACATGCACCAAGCTTGTACCCATATTTGGAGAATTCATCACCTGAAACCTGTGGACCAGACAGGGAAATGAATGATTTCCAAAGATGGATGGAAAGACTCTTACTTGAGAGGCATGAGGGAAGACTGTGGGCTGGGTCCTATCACCCGTTGTCTCATTTCATCACCTGTGTTCTAACTTCCTATTGTAACTTCCCTTTGCTGACAAGCCTGCTCCTGACTTTAATGAATGAAATGGGTGGACACAGAGTTGTTTGCTTGGCCTCACAATCCTGAGACACCATTATGAACACAGTTCAGGCATCATCACCCTTTGTGTCTAAGTCTGTTCACTGTTCATTAAATAACAGGCTTAGTACAGAGTGAGTTGTACTCCACACTTAAACAGCTGGCAAGAAACAGAAGTAGTAAACTTGGTGTGGGGTCTAAAGTAGACAAAGGGTGTTGTTATCTCTCAGCATCTTTGGAACATTTGGGGATTATTGTTCTGTGGGAACAAGTTCATTTTTGGCTATACTGATGCATTTTTTGAACTTTGCCTTTAGTGGTTAGTAAATCTGAATTTAGATGGAGATAAAGCAGTTTGCTTTTGGAAAATGTTTTTCTCAAATACCCTAAATTAAATGGGTTAAATGTCTAATTCCTTGACATGCCTAGAGGCTTTTGGTCAAACAATGAGTTTTATAAAAATAATGATTTGAACTCACTTCCCATCACCTTCTCAAACTTTTGTTTTCTTTAGTATGTTTTTTTCAGACCTGACTTAAAGTACAAAAGATTAGAAATGATTTCTAAAACTAAAGGCATTATTCTGCAGGAATGAGGTAAAAAATAAAATTATACATATGCAGCTAAAGTACTTTAACGGATATTGTGTAATGCTTTAAAGAAAAAGTTTTGATGTCTGGAGTGATAGAAAAGTAATACATGGTAGTCAAATAACATGCCATTTCAACTGAATGCCTATTGTCCTTTTAATAAAAATAGGGATTGTAGGCACATCTGATGTAAATGAGCTGAATTTTTTTTTTTTTTTTGCCAGAACTCTGTGTATTCTGTGATAAGATTTATTCCAAACACTGCCATTGGTTTAATAAATATTAAGGGAACATTTGTGATATGCCTCCTGGCGTTTGCTATTTCTCTCATCTGAGTACTAACCACTCTTGTGAGTCTTCACCACTTTGCTTTTGTTGTTTCATGGCTTGAGGTACAAATAGAGACAGAAAACCCAGAGGGTTTAAACAAATTCCATACCATAAACTCCTTACAGATGTGTTTAGTACTCATTGAGTTAAAACCTTTTTGTTTATTGAATGAAAAATTATTTTCTTTTTCACATTTTGTGTGTGCAAAAGGTTTGGCTTTTTATTTTACTAGAAATTAAAAAAAAACAGTAATAAAAGTACTAGACAGACGTGATGACTTGCCTAGACATTTTATCTTCCTGGATCTCCCACTCTTTTGGACACTGATTCATGCAGTGGCAAGGACCTACAAGGAGATTGATTTAGGTTGGATACAAAGAAGAACTTTCTAACTGGCAGGCAGATGAATAGGCCAACTGGGCAGTGAGGCCTGATACTTAGTATGTGTCTAATTTTGGATTTTCAGAAGAAATACTGTCCATCCTTTGGCTGTGGAGATCAGCTTACCTTTCCCAGTTTCTTGTAGACTTAGGAGACGCTGTTCTTACAGTTTGAAGTTGTGCTGAGCAGCTTAGCATGCATTTTGTTTCCTTTCTTGATGACTTGGTCTGACAGAGGCTGGGAATCTTTTGTTATTTTTAGTAAAACTGGGATTTTAGGATCAACTTACACTAATGCCAAATGTCTGGTGTGTGTGGGGGAACGTAAACATTAAAATTTGACATTGTCCTTGCCCTCAAGTTATTCTGACAGGCATCAATTATGTAGACTAGTCAGTTTTACTCTCTCATGTGAATCAGAACTATGATCCTTGGTTGGGGAAGAAGAGGGAGTGGCCTTGATGAGGAGGAAAGAGAGCCTCTAAAGGGGTCAGACAGAGGCAGTGCAAACCACATGAGGAGTTATTGCCAGGTGGGCCACTGTCTCAGCCTTGGGGTTTAGGGAGGTACTGTTCTATACTTTGCCACAAGAACCAGCTTTCCTTCTAAGATGCTACTTCTATGCCATGGGTCATCAAGCTAACTTTCTTTACGGGGCTTAAGTGATAAATGCCATTGAAATACATAAGATCAGGAAACTCTAGGTTAGGACCGACTTTTTCTACTTGTTTTTTTTCTTCTAAAGTACTTGTTTCCACATTCCTTTCTTTATTTTAGGTGGCCAGTAAACTAGAGTTCATACAGGTTGGCTTTTCTGTGATTCACCAATGCAGACCATAGTCAAGTTACGCAGTCTCCTTTCTGCAATCCTTTTGTTCTCTGCACACAAATGCCCATAGGTCTTGCAGTGTCTCTCTTCTCCCTCTTGGAGGTCATCTTCTCCAACACTTGTACCAAGTGCCTAAGAATTAAGTTCTTTAAAATTCCAGTGCAGTTTGGTCTTACACCCCATTTTCCTCTCTTCTCCTTTATACCAAGAATACTGGTTTTAGTTGTCAGTTAGCACGCAGTAACCATTCATGTCTAACGATTTCCTGTTTGAGATGCCTTGTCATATAGTTCCTCAGATAGGATGGAGAGTGCTCTTGATATGGGGAGTAGAAGTTCGAATAGGAGGTGAAGTTGTTACTGTAGGTGGAAAATATGTCCCTGTTCCATGGCTCAGCTCAGCTCCTTCCACAGTTTAAGCTCTGAATTTTACCCATTGGATATATTGTCTGGCTTTCTTGGAACTGAATAGTTTTCTCAAATGTATACATATCAAAATGACTGTATTTCAGGGGCCTCAAGGAGTTGATGAAGCTCCTCTTCTACCCAGCACGGTGTGTCTAGGACCTTTCCATTAGAAAGTCTCTCAAATGCCTATGAACTTGATGGCAAGAATTCTTAGAGGAATAAGAGAACACAGTTCGCCTGCAGTGAAAACATACACATGACCCTCTAGCTTATCAAACCCAGGATGCCTGCAGACCCAGGAAGCTTAAAGATGGCTTGCTCACCACAATTCATTCTCACCCTGCTGAAATGCCTATTCATGGTTGACACCCTCTGTTATGCATTGTCTAAACACACTGATTTAGATTCACTGCTTTAGGCTAAGAAGTAGAAAGCTCAGGATGACTTCCTACAGACTTTACCCCATGCCAACATTTTATTTCCACTTGTAAAATTCTCTACAAAATGCAAAATTTGATACAGAGCTAAAAATGAAAACATCCTTTGTGTTACCTGTAAACTGTTTATGCCTTAAAAATTTTATACTCATAGTTGATGTTTACTCATAATGTATAACAGATCTTTGAAGATATGATTTACCTACCATAAATATTCATCTTTTTAAAATGTTGTATTCAGTAGATTTTTTATATATTTAGAGTTGTGTAAGAATAATCACCACAATCAAATTCTAGAACATTTTTATCATTCCTTCTTACATCCCCATTATCCATCATTTCTTTTTCCTCCCACAAAAAGTTCTAGGAAACCACTGTATTACCTCATGTCTATAGATTTACCTATTCCTGTCATTGCAACAGACAGATATCATTATGGAAAGATACAACCAATCAAAATGCAGGGTTATGGAGCCCAGTCTCTACAGATAGAACTGCAAAACAACTCCAGCACCTAAGGCTCAGGGTATATCACAGAAGAGATGAAAAGGATCATGTCAGTCCTGAAGACATACATACAAGAATATTGGACAGATTGAGCAGGCTAGGAATATACATTTAAACACATATGGGTGTAACAGCACTTAATGTAAACAGAGGTCATGAATTTGAAACATAGCAGAGAAAGGTTTATAGGAGGTTTGGGGGGAGGAAAGAAAGAGAAGAAATAATGTAATTCTATTAGAATTACAAAAATAAAAATAAAAACAAGGAAAAGTGAAAAGAAAATAAATAAAGTAGCCAGGTATGGTAGGTATGTCTGTAATACTCAGGAGGCTGAGGTAGTAGGATTGTTGTAAGTTAGAGGCCAGCCTGGACAACACAGTGAATTCTAGACCAGCCTGTGGTACAGAGTGAGCCCATTAAAAAAAAAAAAAAAACCAAACAAACCCAGAAAACAAAACAACAACAAAAAATCTAAACCAAACATCAACAACAAAATAAAAAATAAGTAGCAGATTGATTGGTTTGCTGATAGTTTTGTAGTTTTTGGTCTTTCTTTTCTCTCTGACAGGAAGATATAATGGATGTTCTGGAGTGGTTCACATGGTGGCTCTGGTTCTTGACCTCTACCTTTTAGTAAATATGGACTTAGCAAAATGATGAGCTAAAAATGTTTCCACCATATAAGATACCAGTTTACTAGGCTGTTTTATTTTATGCTGTATGATAATGTATGTTTGTGATCTTTGAAATGTTTTCTGCTTACTTTCTTTTCAAATTATAAAACACCTGCTCTGACTCTTGATCATTTCTTCTCATGCACGTAGTTGAAAAGATTGTCTGACTTAGATTTGTTATGTGGAAAAAATATCTGTATGTCCTTACAACATGTTTTAATTTTATTCCTGGACCTGTAGGGATTTAGCACTATGGTATGGGTTTTAAATTTTTGGCAGCTGGTACATTAATATAGTGATAATAATAATTGAAAATAATGTGGTCCATCTCTTAAGCTGTTAGCTTTAATCCACTGAATATTTTTGATCAGAAGTCTACCAAAGTCTTCAAGTAGAACCATTTGGAGGAGACCCATTCTAGTTTATAGACAGAGTGTGTTCAGAACCTGTCTTGTTCTGAATTCTTACAATGATTTTCAAATACTTAACAAAGTCCACCTAAACACCCTCTCTGAGGAGTCTGAACAGAAGCAACAATATACTATCTTCTCTGAGAGATGCCAGGCTCTGCCAGCCACACACAGCGGCAGAAGTCCATCAGGAACCAGGCTTCAGGAGATGGAGGCAGAGGCAGAAGCAAAACTAGTGTGGTGCTTATCAGTTCTGTGTGATAAAAGCAATTTTCCCATTCTCCAGATAACTGTCTAGAAACCATAAAGTAGATTTACAAGGTTATTTTTCTCCCCTCCCTGTTTTTTAGTGAATTCTTCAAATTCTAAAATATAATTTATGAATGAAATTTATTTAGTGTGGGTTTATAAGTCTCAATACATTTCAGAATGCTTCAAACTTATAAGTATTCACTGGTGAGTAAACAGTGCACTGTAGAAAAGTGATGGAGCTACAGATGGAGAGATGGCCCAGCTGTTAAGAGTTTGCACTGCTTTCCTGAGCTTGCTTTTCTGTGTCCACAACAGCTCTCACAATCATGTAACTCCCACTCTAGAACCCATCTCATTTAGCATGCATTTACATAGGTACACACAAATCAAAAAGAATGAAAGCAAATAATAAAAAGTGATATGGATAGAGATTTGGAGATGCTTAAAATATTAATAATAATAAAATAAGAAGAACATCTAAGTGTATTGAATTATTGAAAAAATAACTGTTTCGATCCAGAAGTCTTTTTTTTTAATACGGGAAAGTATTTTAATATCCCAGCAGAGTTTGAATTGTTTATATGTTAGAAACAGTAGTATAAAATTAACTATACGAACAAATCAGTAGTCTTTCATGATTTATGCTGGCCCCTAATTTGACAAATTTAGTACATAGGTGTTACCTAGAAGTGACTGGTTCTCAAATACACCTTCACTTTTCTCAAGAGACTTCCGGCACAAGATGAGTTGTGCTAATTATAGTTGGTCTAAGAATTCAGCCAAGAAAACTTTGTAACAATGACCTTCTTATTTTTAAAATGCAGATTGCAAATCCCTCTCTCAAATCTGTAAGCGGAAAACATTTTGCTAAAGCTAAGTGTTTGCCATGTTATATTTCCAAGAGAATAAAGTGAAATTATTTTCACTTTCAAGTACAGTGGGATTGGAATGGAAAAGCATGATGAGGACACAGAGACATGGGATTGGTTTTAGGAAGTAATGTCCAAGCTATCTATTTAGCAGTGGTGACTTTGACTGGCTCGCTTTCACTGTTGTGTGAAATACTGCCTGTTCACAGGAACAGTGGCATGGTAACAATTTCGTTAATGCGCACTTTCACATCCATGGTTCCCTAGGTACCTATCCTACACCAACACCCCTTTATATATGATAGTCAGTGTGTGGACTTGCTACCAGGCTTCTGTTGAAGTACTTGCATCTGGAGAGGCAGCTCTATAAAGCAAAACAGAGAAATCTGTTGGCATTTTTGTGAGTGGAATCCACAGAAGATGTTGTTTGCAGTGTGCTGAAAACATAAGGTCCCAGCAGCCGGAGCAGGCCTGGTGCCAGGCAATCTCACTTCCAGAGAACAAGGAGGGCTAAGCAGTCCTCTAAGGATTAGCTCCAGCTCAGAAGCTGCTGTCTGGGTCTGATTATGCACATCCTGCTCCTAGAGACCTGCATTAACCTTCAGCCCCTGGGGAACCTCACGGTTGTCTTTTAAACAAAAGATTCTTCCAGGGACAACCAAGGACTAAAGCCAAGACAATGTGAAGGTTAAAAGACGGTGGCTCTCTGGGAGACTAGATTTGAGGGAGCACTGAGCCAAAGCTGAGGAAGAACTGAGGAGAAGCAGGGGTTGTTTGAGGAGCTGAGGCGATCAGAGGCTCAGAGATGTTAACTGACTCTCTGAGTCATTTTTCCATTGCTATGAAGAGAGGCAGCATGACCACAGCAACTTATAGAAGAAAGCTTTTAATGGGGGCTCACAGTTTCAGAGAGAGTCTGTGACCATCATGGTGGGGAGCATGGCAGCAGGGAGGCAGGCATGGCACAGGCTAGTAGCTGAGAACTTATATTTGTTCTACAAGCATGAAGCAAAGAGTGTGAGCTTATTGGTAATAATATGAGCTTTTGAAATCTTAAAGCCCACCCCAATGGCACTCCCCCACCAACAAGGCCAACCTTCTCAGTCCTTCCCAAATGGTTCCACTCACTGGAGACAGAGCATTCAAATGTATGAGCTTATGGGACCCATTTTTATTTTGCCACCACAGTGGAATCAATGTCTCCTTATTCCCCAGTTAGAACTGATCGTTGAAGTACCATGTCTACCACATTTCCAAAGTTGTTACCCTAACCTTGAGATAATCATGTGTGTTTTTGAAAACTGAGAAGAAACTAACTCCAGTGCCCAGATATTCAATGCCTTTAGCCTCCAAGGGCACCCACACATGTGTGTACATACCCATATACAGATACACATACATACACATAGTTAAAAATAGCAAAATATATTTTAAAAAAAGAAAGAAAAAGCATGAGGACTGGAAATATGGTTTAGCAGTAAAGAGCATTAGCTATTCTTCCAAAGGACCCAGATTCATTTCTCAGCATTCACAGGGCCATTCACAACTGTCTGTAACTCCAGTTCCAGAATATCCAATTCCCTCTTCTGTCCTCCATGGATGCTAAGCATGCCTGTGGTACACAGATATATATGCAGACAATATACCTATATGTATAACATTTTTTTTTAAAGAAAGTGACATGGAAGTGGAATTGTATGTTAATCAATTTTGTACTACCAAGACATGATGGGATAGTTTTCATTCAAGTAACATTTTTTTTTTCAGCATGTGAATGACTAGCGGACGGATCATTGCAGTGAATTCTGTGTTAATTCTGTGTTAATTAAAGGCAGAGCAGGTATACTTGGAGAAAAACCTGAACCTAAGAAAGCATCATTGAGAATGATCCTTCTTTAATGGAATACATTCCTTTGTTCAACTCCAGTGGTCTGAGACTCAGGGCTGCATTCTGCAAGAATTTATGGGCTGCAGCCTAGAGTAGGTAGGTGGGCTTAAATTCGGTGTTTAAGAATAAATGTGTGTGGCTGAGCCTAAGACTGTCCAGGTAACAAAAGTCTTTGTCAGAGAAAATTGCTGTCTTGAGTTCTCTAATGTGTTATTGTTTATGTCATATTTGTGTTGAGTATTGAATGATTACCCTGCTTT
The DNA here is from genome assembly GCF_907164565.1 of Psammomys obesus. NCBI lineage: Eukaryota > Metazoa > Chordata > Mammalia > Rodentia > Muridae > Psammomys > Psammomys obesus. The sequence goes on from NW_026585644.1 coordinate 58,345,659, forward strand.
GTGGGTTTTTTTATTTTTAATTATACTTTATTTACTTTGTATCCCCCTTCTAGTTCCCTCCCTCCTCCCCTCCATATCCCTCCCTTCCACCTCTTTCTCCACACACTCCCCTCCCCAAGTCCACTGGTAGGGGAGGGTTTCTTTTTCTTCCTTCTGATCCTAGTCTGTTAGGTCTCATCAGGAGTGGCTGCACTGTCTTCCTCTGTGGCCTGGTAAGGCTGCTCCCCCTCAGGGGGAGGTGATCAAAGAGCAGGCCAATCAGTTCATGTCAGAAGCAGTCCCTGTTCCCATTACTATGGAACCCACTTGGACACTGAACTGCCATGGGCTACATCTGAGCAGGGGTTCTAAGTTATCTCCATGCATGGTACTTGGTTGGTGTATGAGTCTCAGGAAAGACCCCTGTGCTCAAATTTTTTGGTTCTGTCGCTCTCCTTGTGGCACTCCTGTCTTCTCCAGATCTAACTATTATTTCCTACTTCTTTCATAAGATTCCCTGCATTCTGCCCAAAGTTTGGCCATAAGTCTCAACCTCTGCTTTGATAGTCAGCAGGGCAGAACCTTTCAGAGGCCCTCTGTGGGAGGCTCCTAACTTGTCTCCTGTTTTCTTCTTCTTCTGGTGTCTATCCTCTTTGCCTTTCTGAGTGGCAAAACCTCAAGTGACAACATATGCTGGAGAGGTTGTGGAGAAAGGGAAACCCTCCCCCACTGCTGGTGGGAATGTAAACTGGTATAACCACTCTGGAAATCAATCTGGCGCTTTCTCAGACAACAAGGAATAGCGCTTCCTCTAGATCCAGCCATACCACTCCTAGGCATATATCCAAAAGAGGCTCAAGTACACAATAAGGACATTTGCTCAACCATGTTTGTAGCAGCTTTATTTGTAATAGCCAGAACCTGGAAGCAACTCAGATGCCCCTCAACTGAAGAATGGATACAGAAATTGTGGTACATCTATACAATGAAATATTACTCAGCAATGAAAAACAAGGAAATCATGAAATTTGCAGGTAAATGGTAGGATCTGGGAAAGGATCATCTTGAGTAAGCTATCCCAGAAGCAGAAAGACACACACAGCATATACTCACTCATATAGACATGTAATATAGGATAAACCTACTAAAATCTATACACCTAAAGAAACTAATCAAGAGGGAGGACTCTGCTTTGTGGTTTTAATAAAATTTTTAGAATTATTCCTTTGGTGGTTGATAATTTCATATAGGAGCTAACACATTAAATGAAAACCAGTCAGTGAATCATATATGCTTTCTCTTTTTTGTCTAATTAAGGGATTGAGCTGTTAGGTTAGGGTTTGCAATATTGTTGACTTAGAAAATTTTAACTAAGCAATAGAACAAACCAACAAATAGCAACAATAGAGCAAAGCCAGGGTGTGCTTATTCACTAAAATCTTGTGTGGTTTTAGAATATATTTACTATCTTGTTTTGGTTTTAGAATGTGTTTACTGTCTAGTCTTGTGTGTTTGCTTGTTTATGGCAGCTTCCTCAATTGTTTCTCTGTCTTAATTTTTGAGGTAGGTCTCTCACTGGGACCTAGGGTTCACCATTATTTGACTAGACAATCTAGCCATTGAGCCTCAGGGATCCTGCTATCTCTGCCTTCTCAGCACTGGGATTACAAGTCATAACCAGTTTTAATGTGGGCATTAAACTCAGATTCTCATGCTTCTGTGGAAAGCACCTTACTGACTGAGCTATTTCCACAGTCTTGCATTTTTATGCATGTTAATGGTAGGATCTCTAATTACTCTGTTCATTTTTCAAAGTTGAATGTGAGCTTACTGTGTAGTTGTGTCTGTGGTCCCTCTATTCTTTCCACAAAACTAAAATCTTGATGCTGCATTTAGGATGCTTTGCTGCAATGCTAGAGAATACCTATCTTTCTTCACACCTATCTTTTCCCAAGATTTTGGTGACACACATAGGAAAAGCACTTTCCAGAAGAGCTGTGGTTTGAGAAGTGGTTTTACTCAGTCACCTCATCAAAATGTACTTGTCACCACTGGTTGATTGATTGGGGTTATGAAATGCCTGTTGCCCAATAATGGACACATAAAATGATGATGACCTGAGTCCCCTACCACCGGCTAGAAGAAAGCTCTGTGTTCTCTGGTTGTTTACCTAAGGTACAGTTTTTGGATATGTCAGAGAGAGAAGACACCAAAGCAAACAAAGATGCAAAGAAATGAATGAGAACAAACCAAACTAACACACTAAAAGAATGCAATCCTCTTTTCCTGTGTTCTTTTAACTGATAGCAGTGTCTCTTAATCTTAAGGATTTGTATTATTAATGCTGTTATTTTGATATGAATGGAATCTGAGCGAGAACTTAAGTGATAATCTCTATAGGCAGGTCTAATTTGTGAGATATACACTGTGCAACTTTTTGGAGAATCTGTGTTTGGACTGGTACAGCAGAGGAAGCTACTGGTAAGCAGTAGCTTATGGATCTGTGGTGGACATTTGAGGTCATTATTAAGCGGTGCCATTGGACATTTAGAGAGCTAAATGAACAGATTGAAGGTTAAGATGTCAGGTAAATCCTGGGTGAACTGCTTCTAAACTGTCACCTAGGCCGGAAATCCTATCAGATGGTAGTTTATCTAGGAACTGGCATGTCTGTCCCTGGAGTAGCTTTACACAAATGAAGGGTGTTTCCCACCTGCTGTTCTTGCCCGGGTTGGCATTTTCCCATTTTACTGTTCCACAGTCTGGCTAGACATGTGTCCTTCCTTTCCAACACAGTGGATTATGTGGTTCTTAAAGGAAAATTTCTCTAAGATAGACTCAGTTCTATCGTTAGTGGTTCCCATTACAGTGATAAACCTCAGAGTTTAAGATCTCTTTACATATCATCTTACTCTTTCTTTCTCCCAAAAATGTATGTGATCAATTGTTGGGCATCTAAAGTCTTGCACTTTTTGGGATCTCATTTTTAGATGATTTGGTAGTATTTCTGTTTAAACTGGACTACATTAATAGGAAGTTGAGACTTATGGCTTAGAGAAGTCTTTTATGAATGACTCACAGCAGGGTATCTGGTGCCTGTTCATATAACATATTTGGAAGCATCAGTCACTTCCCTGGGAGTTGATCTTGCCCCCAAGCTGGCTTTTTCGGGGGATGCCTGGGTGGGTACCGTTAGAGAGGAGCCTTCATCTTGGCATTTTAGGAGAGATTTACATCTGTAAATTGGATAAAATATGTAAAAAGGTGATAAGTTTAGGTGTCCCACAATTATAATTATTCAGTAGGAGGTGACTGTGGAATTGCTATTATAGCTCTAAATGCCTGCTGGGAAGAGGAGAAAACAGTCATTGAAAACATTCTAAAATGTTGGCTTAACATATGTTTAATAATAACAAATTGTCCTGGCCCTTAAAGGATAGAGAAATTCTTAACAATTTAGTATTCCTATTCATCTGAAAATGAGATGGACGTTTGTTCAAGGATCACTGAGGAAAACTTTCAAATGTTTTCTTTTCCTTGGCATACTAGGTGGGGGATAGGTTTTAGGAAGAGGTAAACTTTCAGTGTGTTTATAACTTGAAGATAGTCTCCCATGGATGGGAAAACTATCAAGGTAGCCCCAGAAGTGGTGTTTTGGCTTCTTTCAATTTGAAACCTTGTAATATTGTAAAGTGGAATATTTTTCTTTCACATCAAAGGGCAGGGAATGTTCTACAGACAGTGAGCTAAGAAGTAGGGAGCTGACATTACAGTTCTTGCTTTGGGAAACTATGTGAGGAATGCCACAGTTCATGGACCAGAGACCCTGAAGTGAATCCAGGTGCCTGTGTGGTGCTAAACTGCCCTACAATGCAATGACTGCAGGCAGAAATTGCAGCCAGATGAACCCCAAATAAAATTGATGGCTTTATTGAACATTCTTTTCATGAGATTTAACTTTCTAATGTGCACATATATCACTCTGGCGATGTCATCGTAAACAGCTGACCTTTGTTTCAGGGAGCTGCTGTGAGCTCTCTGTGCAGCTCTGGGTGCAGCACTGCTTTGATTTCTGCTCACATCTGTTAAGCATGTGAGCTTTGCAAACACACACAGACACACACACACACACACACACACACACACACACTGCCCTTTGACAATTGACAAAAAAAATACACAAAAAGCAACCAAAAAACAAAAAACCAAAAAAACAAAACCCAACTAACTAACCAACCAAACAAACAAAAACAGATTCAATGAAAACCACACAAATCTAAGTTTGGGCGCTCCAGTTTAAGATAACAACTTTTCTGGCTGTAGATGCTAAAGTTATGGATTTCTTAAATGGCCTTGCTGAAAGTTGCATTTGGAAGTCACCACTGCAGAGCATCGGGGTTCTTTGTCTTGCTCCGTCCACTCTTGCCTATCGTTAATAATTGCAGGGTGTCTGGGAATAATAGGTCCACTCTGCAGAGCTTGTTATCAGCAAGCTTTGATGATATTTAAATGTCATTCCTCCACCCTCTTCCTCACCAATAGGAGTCAGAGTGCTGTCATAGCTACACCTAATAAATGCTACAGGCTTCACTGGGCTGCTTAATGAGACCAAATATAGTGCCATTAGGGCAGCTCGGTGGGTTGTTCTTATTTTTCTGGGATGAAAGCATGTGATGTCTGAAGAATTTCCAATGATAGTTTTCTCTTTTGTTTTGTTTTTAAGACAACATCACACTTATCACAGGCTGGCCTTGAACTCAGGGTATAATCAAGCAAGACTGGTCTTGACCTCATGATTTCCTACCTCTACCTTTCAAATGAAGGGATTTCAGGCATGTGCTATCATGCTTTGCTGTTTCAGTGACATCCCTTGATAACATTAGAATACAAGTGAAATAAGATATTTAATGGATAACCTGGATTTCTATAAAAGCTTAGAGGATACCAGAGAACTTGAATCACAGTAATAAGGAAATACATTCTTCACTTCAGGTCACTATAGAGAGATGAGTGGACTCTTGCTGACTCTTCCTGCTTCATGTCCTCATCATGACTTCAGCCTCTCAATGTTCACAGATGTCCATTCTCTTCATGGTGTACTCTGTCATATCTTTTGCAGTTTAGATTCAAAGGTGGCAAGACTTTTGGCCAATGCATGACGATCCTAGAGCAGAGATAACACTGTTTTGGTCTTGGCCACCCTAGGGAAGTATTGCTTCTTGACTACAGATACACCTTTTGGGTGGTGCAGATCCAACAACCAGCCTTCCCCAGATTTAATTAGAGTTGTGGATCTCCTATCCTTAGCACTAGATTGGTATGTGTAATTAGCTGGGTGTTTCTTCTATACTCTTTGGGAGGTAAAGCCATATCCCATCCTGTTCCCCCATCTTGTACATCTCCACAGTCACTTGAATGCTCTTGTTTGATAGCTGTTTAGGGCTCAAGAAAATAGTTCTTGTCCTAGGGGCCAGGATTCAAAGACAGTATCTTTGATAAAGCCTTCTTCAAGTTGATTATCATTTGGACAAGTTAACTAATCTCTGATAGAGAAAGCAGCTAATGTTTGGAAGAGTTAGAGAACTTACTTAGAAACTTACTAACAAAGTCAAAGCTAACTTTGTTCCTGAGCATTTTCAAAACCTTGCTTTGTGAGATCCTTCATGTATTGCTTGTCCTCTGTTTCTCCACATGTGAAATCAGAGTAAGACCCCATCACTTACACAAAAGGGGATAGTGGTGAGAAAAAGTAAGAGCTTCCAGGACAATGGCATGCATACAGCCCTTTGTAAACACTGCTAGCGTTGGACCTCATATAGCCTGTGGATTAGGTGTTACTGACCTCGTTTCATTGATGTGGATATTAAGTCCCAAAAAGATTGAGATGGAGCTTATCAAAACTGAACATCTGGTCTGTAGTTTAAGCATAATGTGGCATAGATGGCATGTTTTGCTTTATAGTTCTTTCCTGATATTTTGGTCCTCCTATGCCTGTGCTTGTTATGGATCTATGGAAATAGGAATTCTGCGAGTATGTACTACTTCTTTGTGACTGGCATTATACATGGAAGTCTTTAAAGATACATATTTTTTAAAGGTTTTGTAGACAATAGAGCATCCCAAAATCATCATTTATGTGTATGCCGAGGAGACTGGTTCCAAGGTTCTGACAGATAACCAAATGGATATTCAAATTCTTATCCAAAAAAACAGTATTTGTAATAACAACAGTAATTACATGCACATCTCCTCACATACTTCAGAGACTCTTTAAATTACTTATAATGCCTTACAATCAATAATTTATAATAACAGTGTATAAATTCTGCATGAATAGCTATTATACAGTATGTTTTGGGGCATGGGAAGAACAAAGTATATTTGTTCAGTTTAGATTCAATTGTTTTAGAATTTTTTTAAATCTATAGTTCGTTCAGAAGAATGAAATAAATTTGAAGCAAGTTTGCAGCACAAAACTGATCTCCTTAAAGCAGTTGCACAGATCTCTTAGTTACTTAGTTATAGAACCATGTGTTTCTTGTTTGAAGTATATTAGCAGCAAATGCATAGCCAATGTCTTACAGTTACACAGATTTCTCCTCTGTTTTCTGTGAAGTTTAAAATGCTATACCAGATGTCTTTTCCTTGGCAAGATGGGGAAGACAGAGGAATTATCTTTTTTTTTTGTGTTCTATGAATGCAAGAATAGACCATTCAGAGAATGACACTGATATATCTAACTGGGGAAGGTAAAAAGCCTTTTCTTCTTCCTGAGAATTTTTTTTGGGGGGGAGGTGACCTTTCATAAGTACTTGGTATACTTCCCCAAGACTAGATGTGAGTGAAAAGATCATGCCCAAACATATGGTTTTAAGTTTCTGAATTTTTTGAAAGCCCTAACATGCCCAACTGTGGGGTAATATTGTCATTTAATTCAATACATGATATTTTTTCTCCATTGCCACAGTTTCTAGCTACTGCCCTAGAACAGATATTACATGAAACTCCTGACAGTTCTTTTCTGACACTGGTGCAACTGAACCCTCGTCTCATAGTTGTCCACCGGGGATGCAGTGGGGCCCAAGAGCCCCACCCTCTCAGCCAATGGAGAAGTTCTGTGTAAGTCACCCCAGCCAAAAGCTGCTATTGGTTTCTCCTAATATAACGCCACAAATTACACCATGTGTGCCAAACATCCTTGTAGCTAATTGATTTACTCTAAAATTCAAGAAGTGAAAGCTTTATAGGAGAGGATATAATTTTACAGTATCAGTAACATGAAAAATAAATGAATGGAAAAAATACAGTAAAACCTTGTCTGTAATAATTTCTGGTGATTGGATATCCACCAGATAGCCTATAGATTATTTTTCCTTTCATAAATTTTCATATGCTAAGAATGTACATAATTTCAAATAAGATAAATTTATTAAAAGCAACCAAATTATCGGCTGTGTTGGCTCACACTTGCAAACCCAGAACTTTAAAGGAGGAGGCAAGAGGATTGCTATGAGCTGGAGGCTAGGTTGGGTCACAGTGTAATGATCTGCCTCAAACAAACAATAACAACAACAAATCCAACCAGATTTATGCTTCTAGCCACCCTATATTCCCAAATTTTTTAAAATAAGTGATCATTGTGTCTGTCAGGGTTAAGAAGCTAGGGAGAAAACAAACAAACAATCCCCCCAAACCCAAACCCCAAACAAATAAACAAAACCCCAAACAAACAAACCACTAAACCCATGGCCATTACTTAGATACTATGGAGTATCTCCGCATTTTTTGTACTTATTTTGAAGTCTGTTGAAGGTATAAGAGGCAACTTATTGAGCAGGAGTTAGAAACTTCTTATTTGGGGTTGCTGATACCAGATTTCTTCTTTCTATTTTCTAGATTATTTTTCTTGAGATTGTTGAATAGTTATTTCTTTCATTGTTATTCTCAGTCCCTTGTACGTATGTAGTTAGATGTCCCTTGTGGCCACTTACCTAAGTGATGGAGATTCTGTTTTTAACTTGTCCCTCTTATGCCATCCCATCTAGTTCCTAGCTCATTATAGTTTGCCCTCTTCCTCCATCATGCTTATTTACGTTTTCCTTGTAATGAGATGCCTAGAGCTTTCCCTCCTAGGGCTCTTTTTTTCTTGATCTTTAGTGCTTTCAACCCACCTTTTGATAAAACACCTTACTTTCTTGGTCTTCTGAAAAGACTTTTTGGTGTTGTTGTTGTTAACTTTTGACATTTTAATCTTTTGATGTGTGATTGTGGGGCTATGGGGACACAATCAATTCATGCACAGTACTTTCATGAAGTATGATTATGCCTCAGACAATTGTTTGGGTAAAAATCATGAGAGGGTAATTTGCTGAGCTATTGTACTTCTTGATCAATAGTAGGCTGACGTCACACTATAATTACTCATAATAAACATCAATTTACTACAATTCTGTTACTATTAAAGCTGTGTTGAACAGATTTTTTTCTTTTATTTATATACTGTGCTAAGATTTTATTGGCAGAATAGACAAAAAGCTAAATATTAATAGAAATTTCTAACTAATAAAGAACTAGTAAATACTATTGTAATTAAATATATACAATTAAAAGTACTTTCACTTTTTACAGTTGCTATAATCTGAAGCACTATAGCAAAGTATTGAGTGTTTGCTGCTAAGAAAGCATAAAGTGCTTCATTGCAGGTGATAGAACTACATAGTTGGCTGTGGGGGTTATCTTGAGAAGACTCAAAACCACAGTGACAAAATGTCACAGTTATGGACTATTCTAGTGCCTCCCAACCATTTCATATCATGAGACACATAGGCAATGGTTACAAGATAAACTGTAGAAAGAAATGGCCAACTCTAAGCCAGAGGCAATATATTGGAAATGTCCATCATGAACCCTGGACACTTTTCCTATGTGCTTATAAGCATGAGGATCTTAGCACAGTGGGGTAGGGTATTTCTTTTAGAAACTGTGGTCTAACCAAAATTCATTTCATAGATTGAGCATGGTTGTTTGTTTGTTTTTTCATTAAGATTAAGAGATGTAAACTATTTAATGTTCATTCAAGGTCACCCAGTGATTTACTGATATTATGTATAGAATTTAAGCATTTCAGAGATTAAAATCTACTATATACTTCTTTTTTTTACAGAAGATGCCTTGTGATATTGTTCTGTGATAACAAAGACTCTTCAAGAGGTGTGTCCTTCTATAATGCTTCTCTCTTCAGTACAGTTTAGAGGAAGACTGGGGTAGTAAATACAAGATCTAGTTCTTAGAAAACTCAATGCTTTAAAAACCCATGTTTCTCAGAGAGGGTGGTCAGCCATTAGTAGTATGTAGAGGCTCTCAGTTCTGTTCCTGATATCCATGTCAGGTAGCTCAAAAGTAGAGGTAAGTCCATCCACAGGGGATCCAGTGCTGTCTTCTGGCCGTTGTGGGTACCGACACGTCTATGCACATACTCACAACAGACACGTGCCTATTCGGACAATCAAAAACAATAAATAATTCCATTTTTAAAAGTCATTTTAAAATTTAAGCTTATGAACACTCCTTTCTAGAGCTCAGGGAACATCACAGAAAAGGGAACCAGAAAAATGTAAAAGCTGGAAGATAGGGAGAAGATCTGTGAAATGCTATATTCTGTGCACTGCACAGCCAATTTGGTTATTATCTCATAGTATCTAAGGCTGCCAGTAGTGGGATTGCATAAGACAGACAGCAGTCAGCCATAAATCTAGGCAGGAAGTCACAGGGCTCAACCCCTCCCTATTGGCTGCTGGTATAGTCTAGTGGAGAAACAGCCATTGTCTCCATTTGTATATAATGTACCAGAGGCTCCAATTTCCAAACTGTGGCCACACAGGTAGCCCTGGTAAAACTTAGTGGGTCACAAAACAAAGAAAAGAATATGTGAAAGAGACTTGAAAGGAACATGGGGGAGGGATAATAGAGGTGGGAGGGACAGAAGAAAGAATGAATGGTGACAGGGATCAAAATACATTATATGCATGTGTGAAACAGTCAAAGACAAAATTTAATAAAAGTTACAAACTTCGTTAAAAAATAAAATCTCTAAGGCTGTACAAACGTTGTCTAATGTATGTGAAAACAGCAAAACCACTTTAAAATATTTTGTTTACACAAACCAACACTGTACACAGTGTATGAAACCTAAGTAAGCAGCTGTTTCCCTTGTCAGTTTAAGTTGGGTGTTCAGACATATCCCTGTAATGCCAGCTATAGAGGTAGATGCAGAAGAATGGTGAGTTTCAGGTCAATAAGGTCTTGCCTCAAACAAGAGAAGCAAAAAGAAAAAAAAAATCAAAGCAAAATGGGGGAAAATATATTTATTATCTATCAATTATTTAAGTCCTTTAGGAATACGAAGAAACCATGGCTGTGTGGCATGCTTTTGTAAGTCATTTCTGCTTACTTTTTTTTTCCAATTCTTTTATTCTTTTTAAATTATTTTTAATTATACTTTATTTACTTTGTATCCCCCCTGTGGTTCCCTCCCCCCTCCCCTCCCAATACCTCCCTTCTTCCCCATTCTCCACACACTCCCCTCCCCAAGTCCACTGGTAGGGGAGGTCTTCTTTTTCTTCCTTCTGATCCTAGTCTATTAGGTGTCATCAGGAGTGGCTGCACTGTCTTCCTCTGTGGCCTGGTAAGGCTGCTCCCCCCTCAGGGGGAGGTGATCAAAGAGCAGGCCAATTAGTTCTCTAATCAAGAGGGAGGACTCTGGCTAAAATGCTCTGCTCACTTTTAAACTCTTTTCAAACCCCTGACTTGATGCCCTGACTTGAATGTAACTCTGCTTGGTTCACTCTTACACAGACTCACCTGTGTACTAGCCAATGTTAAAATGGAACAGGTTGTCCCATTTCAGTTCCTTCTGAGAACCACAAACTCCAAACTTTGTGTTCCCACTGAGGACAGCTGAGTCTTAAGGCAGAAGTTACAGACTAGCATTGCTCACTATTAGCGGGACTATATCCTTGAGAATATTCCTTAATCTCTCTTTGCCCCCACTTTTCTCACCTGGAAAATAAAGGCTAATACTGCCAAACTGTAGGAAATATCCCACAGCAGAAATAAAGTAAATTAATAAAGAGACTTACGGATAACATCTAGTACAATAAATAAATGAATGAATGAATGAATGAATGAATGAATGAATAAACAAACAAACAAATATGAGCTGGTCCCAATGCCATTTATTTTTAATAGCCATGCTTGACTGCCATTAAGTGGGGGTCAGTTGGGAACCTCCATGTATTGATAGTACCTACCTTACTATATAGCCTGGCAACTCTACTTATTGTGTTTTTATTTTCCACCCTTTGGGAATAAAAAGACCCATTTCTTAAGATGTTGGTAAAGTTTTACTTCTTCTCTTGATTAGCATTAACTCTAGTCACAGTTTTGGAGAAAAGTTGAGGAGAATAAAATAGTAGTAAGACCACAACTTTTGGCTTTCCTGAAACTAGATATAATGGACACCCAAGAACAAACAAACAACAAACATAAACACCACGCTAGCTTAGCTTGTGCTCCCTACCCTCTGTCTGAGTGACAGTTGGGAGTGGTATTTCAGAGACACTGACAGTTGTCCTAGGCCCTGCCTTTTGTATGTCCCGCATTTTTAGGCTGGAGCCATCCTTTTGAGGTCCTGAGGCTGCTGTATTTGGAACTTAGGTTGTGATCCATAAATTATAGTTCTATACTCACTTTCTAACTTCACTTTTGCAGAAATGGCTTTTAACAGTTTTCTAAAAATATAATTAATTAATTAATTGGGAGAGCAGGTCTTGCCATGTAATCCAACTTCATTTCAGCTCACCAAACCAACTTTTGGAGTTCTGAAGTGCCACCAGGCTTGGCAAAAGTAATATCTTCTTAGTGCACATTTTGACAGTTTCTTTTTTGTGGCCCATCTGCAGGTTTTCCGTGCTAATGCCTTATTCAGTTTCCTTTACCTATATCCTCTTTTCTTACAAACGTTTTCGCTCCTTTTAGATTGTTTTGTCTCTCCTTTAGTTTGTGTGTGTGCATGTAGCTGTGGTGTGAGTCCTTGTGTGTGGGATTCACTGTCCTGTGCATGTGTGTACTGAAGTTGACCTCAGGTAACATGCTTTACCATGCTTCACAGTTCTTTTCTAAATTAGAGTCTTTCATTGAACCCAGCCTCCCCATTTCAGCTACAGTAGCTGGCCATGCTCTGGGGTCTGTCTGGTTCTGTATCCCCAGTGTTGGGGCCAGCATTTTCAGTTTTTACTTGGGTCCAGGAGATTTGAAATCAAGCCCTCACACTTGTGCAGCAATTTGCCACTTGAACCTTTTTCATCCTCAGTTTTATCTCCCAAGTCTCTTTCCCTATTCCCATGATGTCCTCTATCCTTTCACTGATGACTTAGTCCTTTGTTGTTTTCTACTATAAATATTGCTGCCAGGTAAATAAGAATGCTCAATTAAATCATATCTATCTATCTATCTATCTATCTATCTATCTATCTATCTATCTATCTATCTATCTATCTATCTGTTTTAGTTTAGGTATATTCCATTCACTGTTTGGGATATACGCTAAAAATTGTTTTTTGTTTTTGTTTTTGTTTTTTTTTCAGAAATTCAAATTTACCCAGATATCTTTTATTTGTATATATGAGGCTAGTAATACTACGAATATCTGTACCAGTTATTTTATTAAAGCTTTTTTTTTTCCAAAGCAGCACATTTTGGCTTTCAGAACAACAGGATGCATAAAAGATGTTAGTTCCTTCTTAAGGCCCTGTTTTGACTAACTTGAAAACGCCTGCTAGTCAATAGGAGAGTAGTGACAGCCTAGAGAAGTGTTTGGGACTTTAGAGCATGAAATGTGCTTCACCCTTAACTTAGGACATCCCATGAGAAGTGTAATAAGGAACCTGTGTGTAATTTCCCAAAGTAGGGGACACCTAACATTTTTATTCACATGCTTTGCATTTCATCACAAAACATAGGAAATACTCACCTTTCTTGTATAAGTCACAACCCTAATGCTCTGGCTTTTTCTGAACAGAGCAGGAAGTCCTCATTGAAGAATCAGCAAATGAAAAGACAGCCATGCCAGTTAAGGATTACATTAGACAGCTTTATGAATCATAAAAATTGACATTTTGTGGAGCTCAAAGGCATGATGCTGAAGGAACAAGAACAAAGAAGGATGATTTGTGTCTGTCAGCCTCCTAACATGTATGATGCACTACTCAGATGGTATTGCTTTGCCATGAGAAAGATTTAATTTGTGGGTGAGAAATTTGAAAAGGAGTTTATTTTATTTTATTTTATTTATTTTTTTTTAGTTTTTCTTTTTCTTTTTGTTTCTTCTCTAATCCAAAATGGAAATGAGAAATTGGCACTCTGTGGCTGCGCACAGGAACAGTCAAGGGAAGGCTTGCCATGGTATGGCCACTGCCAGATTCAGTCAAGTTTCTTATGAAACTTACAGATGTGCTCGTAGTGATATTTGAGTGTCTTCTGTGAGCCCAGAAGAGCTCTGGATCATAGGTGCTGGGGATGGAGCAGTCGATGGGCCAGGCACAGTGTGTGTTTTGGACTTTGTGCTCTGCCACAGTTATTTGAGAAATGTAAAGACAACTCAGGGAGGAGGGAGATCTGGCCTCTGGGATCTCCTTAGGGTTTCTTACCTGGGCCCTTTACCTCTGTATCTATCAGAGACAGCCTGCTTTTGCCTAGAATTCTGGAGACCTGGCAGCAATCTACATTGTTTGAAGAGTTCATCAGACTTCAGGTGCCTCATTAAGGAGCTGTTACAGAACTTTCAATAGCCACTCTAATCTGACAGCAGCCAACTTCAGTAAAATCATTACTCAATCAATTTATCTCCTTGTGAAATAGTTAAGGCATGATCCAGCACATAGCCATAATCCTAGTACTTGGTAGGTTAAGAGTGAGGATCTCCACTTAAGGGCCACACTAGGTTACTGACACTTTGTCAAAGGCCAGACTAGATTACTAGTGACACTTTGTCAAAGAAAGAAAGGGAGAAGGGAGGGAGAGAAGGAGGTCTCCTTATTGTCATACCTTTGTGGGGTACAATTATGAAAAGCGGTAAGAATTGATTTAATGACTAAAATCAATTTTTAAGAGAATAGGGAGATTATACTTTATTAGCAAAGTCTATAGCTTTTCTCCTCACCAAAAGAATTTATAAATATTATAAAGGAGGGGGGATAGAAGGCAAAATAGAGAGCTGCTGACTTTGAAAGTACTCTCTCATGTTTTTAAGACGATGAGGGCCTTCCTTTTTCTGAAGCCTCTTGAAATTTGAACTCTTACCTTTGTAGAACATGGGACCTCCTAAGTTGCTTGAGGTCCCTAGTCTGAAGTTCACAGGAGTTGATGTCTTCATATCCAGAGATATTTTTAATTCTCAGAAAAAAATTAAAAATAACATAGTTAAGAAACAAATGAACACCCACATTCAGTGGGTATGACAAGGTTCTCCATCAGAGGAAATGGCAGAGTAGGCAGTAAATGAGATTGTATGGAAGTAAAAAAAAAAAAAAAAAAAAAAAAAAAAAAAAAAAAAAAAAAAAAAAAGTTTACATTTTGTCTGTGCAATTCTTACTTTGGGATATTTTGATTATTAGTTTATTGGTTTCAAATACTATTCTAAAGATCCCTGTATTTTAATTGGTGTCACTGGTTTTAAGGATAATGGGGAAAAAAGAGATTTTTTTTTTAATTCTTTAGGGTACTATGAACTTAGAGCTGTCAGCTTCCTCTTTTTATTTACAAGAGACCCCTGACTTCCAGCTGAATTGTTTGGAGAACATGTGTACATGAGGTGTGCCATACACAGACTGCTACTTTTTGTAGGCTGTGTTATATGGAAAGTCAAGTTATATGTTATACATTATGGCTTTCATTCCCAGAAATCTATTTCTGACTATTAACAAAACCTGTACAGAAATATATAAAAAATGCAGGTGCAGGGTTTTTGGGGGGTGGGTGGATTGGGGGAGTTTGAGACAGGGTTTCTGTGTATAGTCCTTGGAACTCACTTTGTAGACCAGGCTGTAAATTTTATTGTAAATTTTACTTTTGTATATATTTTTTCTAACTAGCTTTAATTGACTAAAGCATATATGATTCCAATGTTAAAACTCCTTAAGACAGATAGGTTTTTTTCTTTTTCATTATTTAAAAGATCTTTAAACTGTGTTAGTTTTTCTGTAATAGAGTTTTTTGCCTCTAATTCTACAGTATATAAACTGATACACATGAGTTCCTTAATTACTAAAAGTTGATGAGGGGCCAGTTTTCATGGCAACTTCTTAAGTCACTCATGCTTTCATATTTTAAAAGGATCTTCATTGCTGAACTGTGAATGCAATATTAAGAATTCAATCAAATCTTTGCCATGTGAGGAGCGATTGCGAGAGAGATTCATTTGCTTTAAGCATTATTTAAAAAAAAAAAAAGTTGCTGGATCTGCCTGTGGCTTCTCAGCTGGATCAGCCCTGCTAGCTTACCAAGACATTATCTTTGACCAGTAACCTTAAAGGGGATGATTGCCATCTAGTGTTTTTGACACCCCTACAAGAATTATATGGGAGACAATTACAAAATGATCTGTGTTTAGTTGACACCTGTATTATCATGTTAAAATAAAGCATTTTCAACTGATTATTTAAAAACACTCTGTGTGCCACCCCAAAATGATTAATTTTGATTAATTATCAAATGATTAATTTTGGCCCAAAGACATTTTCTGACTTTCCTTTTGGTTATGGATTTTATTTTATTTTTTAAAATGTATTTATTTATTCATTTTACATCCAGATCACAACCCCCTCCCCCCTCAGTCCCACTTTCCCACTTTCCCTTTCCTCCTTCTCCTCAAAAAAGAGGAACACCCCCTCTCCCATGCAAACCGACCTAAGCACATCAAGCTGAATCAAGATTAAGCACATCCTCTTCTACTGAAACCAGACAAGGCAGCCCAGCCAGGAGAAAGTAATCGAAAAGCAGGCAACAGAGTACAATGTCAGAGACATCCCCCCACATGCCACTTGCTGGAGGATCCACATGAAAAACAAGTTGTCCATCAGCTACATATGTGTAAGGGACCTATGTCCGGTCCATGTCTACTCTTTGGCTGGTGCTTTCGTCGTTGTAAGCTCCTATGGGTCTAGGTTAGTTGCCTCTGTTGCTCTTCTTGAGGAGTTCTTGTCCCCTCTGGGACATTTCTATCCTTGGCCCCACTATATTCCAAACTCCCCAAGCTCTGCCTGATGTTTGGCTGTGGGTCTCTGCATCTGTTTCAACCTGGTGCTGGGTGGAACCTCTCAGAGGTTCCTGTCTGCAGGCATAGCAGAATATCATAATAGTGTTGTGTTGGCTCTCTCCCATGGGGTGGGTTTCAGATTGGGCCATTCATTGGTTGGCCATTCCTTCAATCTCTGCTCCATCTTTATCTCTGCTCATTTTGTAGGCAGAATAAATTTTGGTCAAAGGTTTGTGGGTGGTTTTGGTGTCTCCCTCTCTCCACTGGAAGTCCGGCCTGGCTAGGAGATAGCCATTTTAGTCTCTATGTCCCCAGCAGCTAGGACCCTAGCTAGAGTCACCCCAGGAACCTACCCTGTCTCAGGTCTCCAGCTTGTCTCAGAGATTCTGATACCTTCTCCCCTCAGATTCCCTTCTCTCTTCCCAACCTCTTTTACAACATCTGATCCCCACCTTTGTTCCCCTTCCTATACCCTCTGCACCTAGTTCCCTCTCTTCTCATTTGGTTCTCAGTCATAAACCTGGCTGTGAAAAGAACTGTGATACCCTCTTTATGACTCACTTTTGATCAACTCCTGCTTATAGTACACAGAGATGCCTCCTTACTATATCCTAAGCCAAGGCCATAACATCCTGATAATGTGCCTTTCCTTTTACTGGCATGGCTTCTTCTCTTTTCCAAATCTAGCACATCCCTTCTATTTTGACCAGTTTTTTTCTTAACATCTCTTATTTCCTGTGCATGCATCTTTCATTTTATAGCTCACGTCATTTTCCATCCTTGAATTTAAATTCAAAGAGGATGTGTGTTCTGAATTTTGACCTTTGCAGCACCCAGCACAGCAGACCACACTTAATCAATGTTTTGGGTAAGGAAAAGGCTGTTAAGTTGGAAGCTGACATGGTTAATAATAATTGAAGGGGTTTTTTTTTTTCTTTTCTTTTTTTTCCCCAATTTTTCTTTTTAATATTTGTTTTTTTTTTACACTTTTTTTTTATTCTCATTAGTTACATTTTGTTAATTCTGTATCCCAGCTGTATCCCTCATTCCCTCCCCAATCCCACCCTCCCTCCCTCATCTCCTCCCTGCCCCTTTCCAAGTCCACTGATAGGGGAGGACCTCCTCCCCTTTCATATGACCCTGTTTTATCAGGTATTTTCAGGACTGGCTGCAAAGTCCTCCTCTGTGGCCTAACAGTACTGCTCCTCCCTTGGGAGGTGAGGAGGTCAAAGAGCCAGTCACTGAGTTCCTGTTAGAAATAGTCCTTGTTCCCCTTACTATGGGAAACCAATTGATTACTGAGCTATCATATGAAAGAAGGGGAGTTTGATGTGGAAAGGATAGGAGCTCCACAAGGACCAAACATATCTGGGCACAGGGTCTTTTCTGAGATGGACACTCAACCAAAGACCATGAGAGGATAAAACCTAGAACCTCTGCTCGGATGTGACCTGTGATAGCTCAGTAATTGAAGGTTGTTAATGCCTCTTTGATTGTGAGTGATGCTCTGCTCTTTAGAACAGAGAATGAATAAACCCTCAAGGTTTTTTTCTAGTGGTCCTAAAGAAGTCTGTCAGATTATTTCCCTGTATATCTGACTTAGAATTCCAGGGAGATGAGATGTGGAGGCAGGCAGTATCCTTTGAGAAGACAAAGGATATGTCTATGTCTCCTGTATGTGGTTCCGTGGAGAATCCATGACTGGAGTAAATCTATTCACTAAATAAATTTCTTGTGCTTTTCAGTGCAGAAAGTTTCCTTTTTACCTAGAATAATAATGAGAAAGGTGACATATTTCTACTTTTTAAGACATGTTTGTTTGACTTAATCCTTTTTCATTGTAGAGAGTGTTCTTTTATTAACAGTAATTTTATTACTACAAAAGTCGTGAGTGGGATTATGCAAGAAGAATCAGTTATACTAGGAGGTGAAAGAAAGATGAAGAGCAAGCTAGGCTGGTAGATCTAAAAGGAATTGGGGAAGTGCTGTGTAGTGTGGCATGTTATATAGTTTTGGGGAAGAAAGACATTTGACTTTTAATTATGTTAGTCTAATATGTTAAGAGCTTGGACTGCATATATATATATGAAGAGAGAGAGAGGAAATTTAGGCCATAGGAATAAAATGAGTGTTTTAAAAATCATATGTTTATGCTCAAAGTTTCAGTTTAAACCAATTTGGGCAATGTGCTGGATAGTCTTACTAGCTTATTGTGGAGGAAACCTAAGTAGCTGAGGAGAGGCAACCATAAGATCCAGCTGCAAGGCATTTTCTTGATTAGTGATGGATGGGGAGGCCCCAGCCCATTGTGGTTCTATCCCTGTTCTAGTGGTCCTGGGCTCTATAAGAAAACATGCTGAATAAGCCTTGGAGAGAATGTCAGTAAGCAGCACTCCTCCCTGGCCTCTGCATCATCTTCTGCCTCCAGGTTCCTGCCCTCTTTTAGGTTCCTGTCCTGACTTCCTTTGATGATGAACAGTGATATGGAAGTATAAGCCAAATAAACACTTACCTGGGAGTTTTTGGTCATAGTCACAGCAATAAAAACTCTAACTATGACAACCTTATTTTTTATGAAGGTGTATTATAAGTTGAAATAAATGGAAAGACAAGATATGGGGCTTTTTCAGGGTTGATCTGCTCAGCAGCCCAGGCATCTTAGCATGGCTGGTCTTGTGTGGTTCAGTTTCTACTCCATTGTTCCTGGCAACTCCTTTGACCTGATCTCCCTGCTCTCCTCACTGTGGAAATCCTTCCACAACAATAGTGTTTATGTATCTATTTGTGTGGGGAAATATTAGATCTGTATATAAAGGGATGTATGCTTGAAAAGTGTAAGATGTAGGCAGACAGAGAGGAGATGGTTAGAATCAGAAGAAAGTCCAAGGCAAGGATGAATACATACAATTTGAAAAGAGTGTAGCAATCATGTGAGGTGGTGCATGCCTGTAATTCCAGCACTCAGGGAGAGAGAGCAGGCAGATTGCCATGAGTTCAAGGCCAGAATGGTCTGCAAAGTGAATCCAGGACAGCCAAGGCTACATAGAGAAACCTGTCTCAAAAAAAAAAAAAACCCAGAAAAGAAACAATAAAGAAAGAAGAAAGAAAGGAAGAAAGAAAGAAAGAGAGAGAGAGAGAGAGAAAGAAAGAAAGAAAGAAAGAAAGAAAGAAAGAAAGAAAGAAAGAAAGAAAGAAAGAAAGAAAAGAGGTGGCAACAGAATCATATCTAAATTTCAGTGGAAGAATGATCTCTGTGGAGCTTTGTGGTGCCTGAGAGTCCAGTGATCTAGGTAATTGCCCATATTCCACCTTCTTCCTACCCTGTATTTCTGTTCACTGGGATGTTCTGGGATTAGTGTATCTCCTGGCATCTTTGTTGCCAGCAGGCATCTAAATGAGCTTGGAATGTTAGAACCCTACATTATGGTACCACTCCTCAGATGGCAGTGCCTACACTTCTGTAGTTCTTAGAGCTTGCAGTAGAACATTCAGATTTAAGAGGAGGAATCTATTGCTCAACCTGGGAGATCTTTTCAGGGCTGCTGAGGAGGTTTTAGAGTCTATTCATGCAGGAGAGCAGCAAGCAGAAATTTAAGGTAGAACTTTTCCAGGGCTGAAGTTATAGACAGCTGAGAAGTGCTGAAAAATTCAAAGATTTTTTTTTAATTTGTCATTTATCAAAATGTTTTAGAAAGGCAAGCTTTTAAATGTATTCCTCTTACAGTCTGATAATAGAGCCTCACAGATACTCCAGATAGCCCTGGGTCAGAGATTAAGCCTGTAGAAGGATTTGACTTGGGACCTGTGAACCCTAAATGTACTGAAGGACATTTGCTTTATGGGGAAGAAGGGCCGTAGCCTTGACGGCATCCTCAAAGAGGCCCTCACTCAGATTTGTCAAAGGAGACAAAGCAATCATGAGATGTAGTCTGGGGAAAGTAAGGCTGGCAGTCCTGCTGAAGACATTCCATTTGCTTCTCGGTGGGTGGGCCACTCTCATTAACTGGGTAAGGGGGAACAGAACACAACGGGAGGAGTTTTGCAGCATAGATAACACTTTTTTTTCTGTTTCTCATTGGTTTAGGCTGAAGTACAAAGAGATAGCAATTTTAATGTCAAGGAGGTGAATTACTATCAACTTTGGAGCTGAGAGAAGAAAGCTGGTGAATAAAACAGGATCATGTGTGAATGGGTTCCTCAAGGGTTTCATTAAAGATTCCTCAGAACAGTTAGTTTAGTCCTCTAACCAGGCTACAGTCTCTGGCTTCTTATTCCTTTGCAGAATTAAAAATGCTTTTAGTAAAAGGAGCTAAACAAGCCTTTTGTTTGGATTTCCATATATTGATTTATGGACCTGGCGAGCATCCTGCTGTGAACTCCCTCTGCTGATGGTAACCGTCACAATAAGCAAAGCCTTTCTGCACTGGCACTTCCACAGACCCTGTAGGCTGCTATATAGGGTGTGACAATTTTTAAAAGCCACTGTGTTAAAATGAAAACAGACCACTTCTAAATGGTCTATTGATTTGCAAATCTTTTTGTGTCAGGTTGAATAGTCTCATATCTGAGTTGGGGGGGGGTGCCAACCATTTTCAATTTATTATTATGTCTGAAACCTTGAGCTGACAATGTTTCAGTGGTGGTGCTAGCCTCCTGTGAAAAGTCTGCTTGCATTTCAAACCTCAGTAATACATGTGAAAATCCAATTCATTATTTTACACAATAAAAGACCTCTCCAGTTCCCCTAGAGTGTGAGTCACTGTGAATGTGGATCTGGAAGGCTTAATTATGACTCAAGCTCACCCATAAACTTGAGGAACTACCTCCCCACCAATGCTCTTCACTGGGCTATTTGAAGAAGGAGTTGTTAGGTGGCTTGTGTGTCAGGCCAGCAAGGATAATGTTCAGTCTTACAGTGGTTGTGAATTCTCCTAAGAATTACAGATGGAGGAGGCTAGAGAGACAATTCAGTGGTTAAGAGCACTTGCTGCTCTTCCAAAGGACCTGAGTTTCAGGTACCAGCATCCACTTCAGAAGACCTGAGTTCAGGCCTTACCTCATATGTTGGACAGCTCACAACCATCTGTAACACCAGCTCTAGAGGACCGAATACCCTCTGTGGCCTATTATAATATTATTCCTCAGATGAGGTCTGAGTCTTATTTTTTTTTTTTATCTTTAAGGGAGTTCCCCCCTCCCTTGTGGCTGCTTGTAATTTCTAGTTATAAAAGTAGTCATGATACATAATAAAGGTGGCTGTAATGGCTGCTGCATGACAGATGTCCTCCCAAACAGAGACTGTCCAGAAAAAAGACAGGTCTCAGAATCACAAATACTTTCTGCTGAAGACATATGATGTGATTCATCTTATCAGGGAAGTTCTTTGTGTGTGTGTGTGTGTGTGTGTGTGTGTGTGTGTTCAGGCTCAAGTGTGTAGTGGGCCCATTCTATGAAACTTGTTTTTAACCTATATTTCATGTCATCTCTGTGATACCACCTTTAATTGAAAGGTACAGAGGTCCAGGCGGTGACTGCAGCTGGAACCTAAGTCTGAGACTACAGAGTCTGAGTCTAGTTTAAACTGTCGGTTTTAAGAGCGAAAATTTACTTGGCAATATACATGAAGGAAGGACTTTGCAGGGTTGGGACTTCACTGGTGGACTTTGCTAGCTTGATGTCAAGTAGTAGCACAAATAATAGTCTGCGAAAGCCTTGAACCCACATACATCAACATATATATGAAAGCTTTGGCCACACTCTGCATGTGGAACAGGGAAGCCTAGCGTATCTTATCAAGCAGTGCACACAGGGAGTCGATGTGGCATTTAAGGGGTCATTAAATGGGGCACAGCATAATACTGTATTGTGCAAACTTCCCCTCATCAGCACGTTCAGCAAAATTGAACTATAATATGTCCAAGAACCTTTTCTCTCTTGTATTGCAAATTGTATCTGTTAGAAACATTTCTTGAGTAGTCTTAAGTACAGGAATCTAAAGACAGGGTTCAACAGAATTCCTTTGTACTAAAAGTGAAGAGACACCTTGTTAGGAAAACTTTAAAAAGCCAAGTTCTTTAAAATCGATTTTGACTATTTACAAACTTCCCTCATCATTTTTTCTCCTCCACATTTTTCTCCAAATATGGGTCTTGGCTTAGAGGGAAAAAATAGTATTTTTTTTCTTACTCTTGAATCAGATATAAAGGAAACGAAAAAGGTTAAGAATGGAATAGCAAAAGCCTTATCGTGTAGGTAGCCCTGGAAAGTGAAGTGTTTATCTTTGAGAACTGTGTGCATGAACTATTTCAAGTGTGCAGCTTGTGAAGAAATCAGCAGCCCCAGAGCTCTGGGGGAAAGGGCACTAACACAGCTGATGGATAGATAGAAGCCATTGCCCTCCACCTGATTGGCTAATTGGAGCCAGTAATTTCAGGAATGCCCGTTAATTACCCATTTGTTTCCTTTATTTATTTAGGGGAGTTTCACCAGACTATTTCCATTGTATCTCCCATCAAGGAAAATTCAGTTTTAACAGACTTCATAACCAGGTTCTGAGATGATGACAGAATGTGTTTACATCTCTTCAAAAAAATGATTTTCCGTGGCAGTTCAGTATTAAGGTATTGAGGGTTTAAAAAAATGTATTATGAGCATATTTAAAATATGCTCTTTCTGCCGAAATGTGATGGTATTTGTGCCTCTTTTCATTGATAGACTGGAATCCAACAACCTTTCTAGCTCCTCAGTTTTAAGTGTTAAACCTGCATCCTGGGCTTGGAAGTTTATGCTTGGAATATCAGGGTCTTTCTGCATTACATAGTCGTCCCAAATACACAGTGAGTGTCCCCAGGCTAGGAGTGGCTCTGCTTCTCAGAAAACAGAAACTCAGAAAGCATTTCGGAGATCATAGGTTTATAAGTAACTATTCTGTTAAATATAAAAATTAAAATCAGGATGAAAACTTGGTGTCTGCCCCTAGCTCTTTTGAGGTTTTTGAGAATAATTATAATCCAAACATTTGTACAGAATGTTTATTCTCAGAACGAGACAAACCCCACTCCAAAATTGAATGTCTGGTGGTGTTTTATTATTGATATAGCACTTTTCAAAGATGCTGATGAAATAGTAATGCCAGTATTTCCCAACTGGTATGTATCACCTGCTCAACAACATGGACTCATTCCTATATAAACACAGATCCCCAGAGTACTTGGGAAATAACTTAGTAAGAGTTCCCAATATCGAACCTCCATTCTCGAGGCATGTTGGGTCAGAAAAACCGTCAAAGGTGTAGTTGAAGTATACTTGCAGTGATTCTTAGAAAAGTGGAACCATTTGTGGTTAGTGGTCTGTGTTTTTCTGGGAGTGTTCTCCGCAGCAGCCTCATACATAGGGCTCAGTCATGAAATAACCAGGGTCAAGTGCCTTCCTACTGATGGCTGTCCCGGGCTGTTTAATAGGTTCTGGATTATTGGCCCCTGCTTTCCTGCAATGTCTGTGATTATGTCTGGGGAGATCTGCAGGTGTTCCCAGGTCAGGAGTTACTTCAGGAGCAATTTTCCTCCTGCTTACCCAGTGATCAGTACAAGTCCCTATTGGCAATGAGCAGAGCTGCCAGAATAGTAGTATCTTTCCCTGGGGGACCTTGCTTAGTTCAAGCACTGTGACTCTGGAGAGGGCTTCTCTGTTTCATACCTACCTTAGGCAGGTGGCTTAGATGCAGAATTCATGTCACTGTTGCCAAGGGTTGCATCACATCCCTCCAAGAAGCCCCTATGAAATCCACCCACATCACATCCCTCCAGGAAGCCCCTATGAAATCCACCCACTAAATGGGATTGAAAGAGAGTCTACTCATGCTTACAATTTTCCTAGTAAAAACCCGGTTTTTGTTCTGTGTGTATGTGGGTATGCATGTGTGTATATGGTTGCATATATGCTGGGGATGAGGCAAGGGCAACCTTAGAAATTATTCTCCAGGAGCTGCCCACCTTGTCCTTTTAGATAAGCTTTTCCACCAACCTGGAGCTTATCTAGTCATGTAGGCTGGCTGGCTAGTAAGCTTCAAGGATTCTCCCCAGAACTACAAAACTCATTTTTTCCTCACATGCCACATCATGAAACCAGCCTCTTCTTCAGAGGGTATGGTGTTTACTTTATGCAAGTGCCTCTTCTTAGGAATTGGAGTCATTGAACCTTTGCAGCCATCCCTTGAGGCAAGTATGCTATCATCAATCCAGTCATATAGCAGGAAAACAGAGACATAGCAATTGAGTTACTTGACCAAGACTTGGCACTGGTAGGCCCAGGAAAAACCTAGGTAGTTAAAGGTCCCTGATCTTAATCAATCAGGAATTTGTCACCAAGTGCAAGATGGTTTCAGGGTGGTTCATTTGAATTCTGATGGGCTTTTCTAGAGATTGAGCTAGCTTCCCTAAGTGCAGCCGGTCACTCTGTAAACATGTGGACAGACCTCACCCAATATCCTGGGCCATCTCCTTGCTCCCTCTGCTTCAGCTCTTCTGGACTTAGGTGGCATGTTCTCTTACACCCATTTTCTTTTTCCTGGAATAGATTTTCTCAGATATCTCCTTTTTTCAATCTTTTCTTCCTTCTTCCTATTTTCTGAAATGAAATCAGCCAGTTTGTTGTTGGGCACAGGGTGTGGGACTGCAGGACTCAGGGACCTGCCTCCCTAGATGTGTAAAGACCTGGCTTGGCCAAAACAGCAAATCCCATTGTTCTGCAGTAGAATCAGGGGCACATGAATGAGGCTGGCTTATAACAGAATGCTGCTGTGCCCTCTCTGGGCTTAGCCAAAAGCTGGATTTATCCAGCTCTTATTCTAGTCAATGTCTCACCTCCAGGTGAAGTAGGTATGAGATACCGATTCTAGTATCTAATATAAAACTGTAACTTCTTTTTATTCTATGTTATATCCAGAGGCCTGGAGTTCTCTTTATCCTTTCTTTTTATATATTAAAGTTATTGAATAATATCCCATGTTATTGATCATGCCAAAGGTTTTGAAATCAGGAGAGCAGCAAGTGGTCTCCTGTTCCCATGCATTTGGTTACATTCTGCATAACCACTGAAGGAAGGGACTTCAGCCAGCTATGAATTATTACCATAAAGCCAGTTTGCACTTTACCTTAAAAAACACACACACACCACACACACAAATAAACAAAACAAAGTGACCTTTGAGACAAGTTCAGTGTGTCAGTTGTTTAGATGAAGAACCTAAATCTATAGACAAATGATACATGTGGCTTATATAAATTAAACTTTGTACTTGCATCTGTTTTTTTTTTTTTGTTTGTTTGTTTGTTTAATGTGAACAATTGCATCACAAATCCTTGAGAGGCTCACCAGTTCAATTAAAGCTCAAAATAAAACTAAGGGGGCGGGGTGAGCGTTCAACACATCCATTTGTTCTGTGTCCATTGTAAAAGTTTCTTCTTCTTCTTATTATTATTATTGTAAAGTTACACACTTTACTTCAAGATTTGGGACTGAAGGAGACATGGGTTTGTAGGTCACTGACTGACTTGTGACACTTTTTCATATTTTGAAGTCCTGATTTTGTTTTTGTATTTCTTGTTCTTTAGAAGGTATGCCACTGTTTATTATTTGTTACTTTTCATATAAAGTAATCTCCCTTCACGTTAGGGCATTGGGAATGTTGAAATTGCTCAGTGTCTTGAAGCATCTTGTTAAGAGAGTTATGTTTCTCTGATTCATTAATCTTCTAAGGGCTTTCTGGTATTGAGTAAAGAAGAATTGTAGGTATTTCAGGAATTCCTGAATGGCTGTTTTATAATCAGCCTAGTGAAAAGAAAGCTGATTTGGGGCATAGGATAAAGCAGGTTGCAATTTTTAACAGTGATGCAAAAATATGCACTATTATTTTTACAAAGTGTCCTTTTGCATTGAGGAAGAAATTGCAAAAAGGTATAAAGTAAATTTAGTTTTGTTGTGTTTGAAAGAGGACCATGACTGGCGATGTAGCTTTTAAAATAATTCTAGAACAATATCTCTATTGTTCCTGATTTTTAGAAAGTCTTAATTGCTGGCATGTCACTTTGATAGCTGATCTCTGAATACATATTCTGTCTGTGCAAGTTGTATACAGTTTTATTTCTATTTTACAAAGAACTTTTTCAGATAGTGAGTCATTTTTTGTAAGAATAATTGACTTATGTTATGCTTTATAAAGTAAAATTTAAACATTAAAATAACTTTTGTCTTAATGAGTTAATGCTGGGCCTCTATTAATTACTTTAGCAGCCTCCTCTCAGAAAGGATACAGGTAGTAGGGGATTGTAAAAAGAGGTCAGAATATACCAACGTCAGCATCAGCGCATTTTCCTCATTTTCTTCCTTTTTCTTTTTCTTTTTTTTTGCACAAAGAACTGCACACATCAATAATGGAGTAAATAATATAGTCATTTGTCTTCTTTTAAAAGCTCACAGTGCTATTCTTTTTCATTACTTTATTACTTGACATTAAAATGTTGGCTAGATGATAAGAGCCACTTCCCTGCTGCTATTGGTAGTTTTATATGAAGATTCTTAATCTGGCTCTGAGCTCTCTCAGTAATGAAGTAATTGACTGATGACAGGCATCTCTGGCTTTAGGCCTAGGCTTTTTTTTTTTTTTTTTTTTTTTTTTGAGGAAGAATACTAGCTTTTGTCTTGTATAACTGGAAGTATAACTGCCTGTTTTATTTTACAGCCTGCCATTTTTTAAATTAATTGATTAATTTATTTTTATTGGAAATAGATCTTCTCTCCTACAATACATCTTGGTCACACTTTCTGCTCCCTACACTCCTACCAGCTCCCTGCATGTCTCCTGTTTTTTGGTTCCACTTCCCCTTCTCACTTCAGAAAAGAGCAGACCTCTAAGAGACAACAACCAAACCTGACAAAACAAAATACAGTAAGACAAGGCAAAAAACCTTACACTGAAGCTGGACAAGGGGAAGAAAAGAGTCCCAAGAGCTGTCAAAAAAGTCCGAGATCACCCACTCCCACAGTTCTACAAAAATGCCATGCTAGCAGCCACAGCATATTCACAGAGGACCTGGTACAGACCCATGCAGGCCTCTTGCTTGCCACTTCCATCTCTGTGGGCCTGTGTGCTCTGCTTCAGTGATTCAGTGGGATGATTACAGCCTGCCATTTATAAAGTTATAACATGGATTATTTTATACTTCTTCATTAAAAGGCTTTTAAGTTTTGTTGATCTTATTCTCTTACCACTTTTTAAAGTATTGGTATATACTTTTTAAAACTATTATCTTTTTTGGACACATTTTAAAAAATATATCTTTCTGTTGTAAAAGGAAACAAGTAAGTTTTAAGCAGCCTGTAGTTTGTGTTCTAGCATTCACTATTTCGTGTTGATGTGTAATAATGCTCATTTTTGGAATAGTTTATTTATTTTTACTTTTTATTTATTTATTAATTTATTTTGTTTTTTTAATTTTTTATTTAACTTTTATTAATTACACTTTATTCATTTTGTATCCCCCCACAAGCCCCACCCTCCTCCCCTACCGGTCCCACCCTCCCCCACCCCATTCTGCATGCATGCCCCTCCCCAAGTCCACTGATAGGGGAGGTCCTCCTCTCCTTCTTTCTGATCTTACTTAGTCTATCAGTTCTCATCAGAAGTGGCTGCATTGTCAGGGTTCTAGGTTATCTCCATGAATAGTTCTTGGTTGGAGTATGAGTCTCTGGTAAGTTCCCTGTGTTCAAATTTTCTTGTTCTGTTGCTCTCCTTGTGGAGTTCCTGTCCTCTCCAGCTCTTACTATTTCCCACTTCTTACATAAAATTCCATTCACTCTGCCCGTCAGTTGGCCATCAGGCTCAGCATCTGCTTTCACAGCCTGCACTGCAGAGGCTTTCAGAGGCCCTCTGTGGCATGTTCCAAGGTTGTTTCCTGTTTTTTTTTCTTCTGGCTTTCAGAGGCCCTCTGTAGCAGGTTCCTAGGTTGTTTTCTGTTTTCTTTTTCTTCTGATGTCCATCCTCTTTGCCTTTCAGGATGGGGATTGAACATTTTAGTTAGGGTCTTCTCTTTTGCTTAGTTTGTTTAGATGTACAGGTTTTGGTATATGTTGTATGTTTATATGAGCGAGTATATACCGTGTGTGTGTTTTTGCTTCTGGGACAACTCACTCAGGATGATCCTTTCCAGGTCCCACCATTTACCTGCAAATTTCATGATTTCCTTATTTTTCATTGCTGAGTAATACTCCATTGTATAGATGTACCACAGTTTCTGAGGGGCATCTGGGCTATTCCCAGCTTCTGGCTATTACAAATAAAGCTGCTATAAACATGGTTGAGCAAATGTCCTTTTTGTGTACTTGAGCCTCTTTTGGATATATACCTAGGAGTGGTGTGGCTGGATCTTGAGGAAGTGCTATTCTTAGTTGTCTGAGAAAGCGCCAGATTGATTTCCAGAGTGATTGTACAAGTTTACATTCCCACCAGCAGTGGAGAAGGGATCCCCTTTCTCCACAACCTCTCCACCATGTGTTGTCACTTGATATTTTGGTTTTTTTGAGACAGGGTTTTTCTGGGTAGCCTTGGTTGTCCTGGACTTGCTTTGTAGATCAGGCTGGCCTTAAACTCACAGAGATCTGCCTACATCTGCCTCCCTAAGTGCTGGGATTACAGGTGTGTGCCACCATGCCTGGCTCCAGCATAATTTATTTTTACACAGCAGTTTTCATATTCTTTATCTGTTTTATTCCTCCCATTTGTACTCTGGCATAAGAGTTATAATTTGAGTCTACACGAGTGGGATGGGGATCATCCATCAATGGTTGAACTGGCCCCTAAGACTCACATTTAGGTCATCCATGCTACAGGATCTCATTAATTTTTGCATTAAAGTGGGCTGTGGGTCTGGCTGTGCCTGCTTGCTACTCCTCTTCCCTATCATAGATAGAACAGGCTATCAGGTTATTGTACATTTTTTATGTACAATAGCTTCTTTTCTCTGTTTGCTTTTGTATAATGTTTTGTTTCTACATATAACCCCTTTCCTTCCTTTGCTTTTTTTACTCCCTTTTTTCTTGTGGTTAGGACTTAAATTATCCTTTAGGCTGAAGTGAAGGCCTTTTGAACCATCCTCCAATCTCCCCACTGTGGCTCTCGAAGTACCACTTCCAGCTTCTTGCAAGTATTTTTTTTCTGCAGTTTACCTTTTGTGTCACTTGGTTGTCTGCCAACCAAGTTAAAGCAGGTTAAACTCTACTTTAACAAGCTCTTTGCTCACTTTTCAACTTACTGTCTTCTCAGTCCTTAGCATAGTATGTGACACATAAGAAGCACCTATACATCTGTGTGGATAGATGGATGGTTGGAAGAATATATGAATGATGCGAAGATGCACTGATTTATGTTTTCGTTTTTGCCTCCTTTCTCAGAACAGTATTAAATGGGGAGCTCATGACATGAAGTTAGTGTTTATTAAAGGTAGCTGGTATGGTTAGGTTCAAACATATTGGGAGCCCTTTGTGGAGCATGAGGCGGGGTGTAACCTGTTGTACCTTTGCTATTTTGTTTATTTCTGTATCTTACCATTTGAGCATGTTTACTGAGCATGGACAATAATTTTTGTACCTGCTGGCAGCTTATCTATGGACTAGCATAGACACCAATATGAGAAGTACAGCACCATTCTCACAGAAACTCTGTGCCATTAATAGAAATTAGTACAAAATTAGGCCAGATTTCATCTTTTTCCCCTTTAATTTGTTATACTTCAATGTTTTAAAGTTTTTAAAATATTAGGTCCCTGTTAAACAAGAACAGTTTAAAAGATAGCCTTTACATATAATGGCATTTCCCACATCCATCCTATTCCTTTGTTCAGATTTTATAGCTGTTTATTGGCCATACAACTTGGAATGTACATATAAATTCACATATTTATAAACACTTTCAAAGCCAGGCATGAAGGTGCATGCTCTGCACTTGGAGGCAGTAAGAGTTCCCAGCGAGCATGGCCAACATAGTGAGTTCCAGGACCGCTGGGGCTGCGGAGAGAGGCCTTGTCTCAAAAATAACAACAACAAAGTTGAGTCCAGAAAAGCAGAGTCTACATAGAGAAGCCTTGTCACAAAAAAAGAAAGAAAGAAAGCAAGAAAGAAGGAAGGAAGGAAGGAAGGAAGGAAGGAAGGAAGGAAGGAAGGAAGGAAGGAAG
>NW_026585644.1:58376184-58501244 GCF_907164565.1 Psammomys obesus
AAGGAAGGAAGGAAGGAAGGAAGGAAGGAAGGAAGGAAGGAAGGAAGAAGGAAGGACATAATACCCCAACTCACCTAAAAAAAAAATTCTCTTTTTGCTTGGTGCAATCTAGATTTGAGTCAGTATTTTGGGTTTCTGTTGTTGTTTTGCTTTGTTTCTGTTGGTCTGCTTTGTTTCTAGCCTAAAGAATAGATTGTTTAGCTTACTGAAAGCTATACTTTTGTACTTCTTAAGCTTCCTGTGAAATTAGAGTTTGAAATGAAGTTTCTGAATACTTCACAAATATACAATGTGCAAATGTGATCATACATGTTATACTCAAGTCAAATTGGACTAGGAAATGTATGTCATGGATTATTTCTGTAATGCTACTGCATATTTCTTAATGTGTGTATGATATTTTGAGAAGTTATTTGCATATTTGCTCTAGTAAGAAATTTTATTCTGTTAGAAAGACATTAAACATGGAACATACTTTTCTAGTATTTATGAAACCTCCTACATACAATTTTTAAAACAATTTAAAGATTTTTGTCAATTAAATATTTTGCCGTGTCTAGACATAGTTTGTCTCCCTCCCTTCTAACTTTTGTCTATTCAATGGCTTGTTTTTAACCCTAGCACATAATAGATTTGGTGTGTGGTAGAATGCCAAGTTCAGGATTGTTTAGAAGAAGGGATGGAAGAACAGAAGAGCATAATAAGTACACGGAGATGACACCAAGGACAGATGTTAGGGTGTGCCAAAAGCATGTCTCCATCCAGTGTGCTTTGTCAGGGAAACCTGTAATTGGTTTGGAGGAGTAGTCAGAAGAGTTCTAATTGCATGAATCTGCTTGAGAGAGAAGGATCCATTCTGCTCTTGGTGGTTGGGAAGATTATAAGTGTTGAGAGGAGCTAGGTGTCATTGAGGGTTCATACTGTTTCTCTGGTGGGTGGAGATAGGCTGAGTTGAAAAAAATAATAGGTTTGCCTTTGTTCTTGGCAAGGAGCAAGGGATTTGTGATTCTTTCTCAAGATTGAGACAATAAAGACAGATCAGGCAAAGGATGGGACATTTGGTGGGTTTGTGGTAAACAGCCTTCACTGACAGGTGTTTTCCTTGTGTAAGTGTGTGTGTGTGTGTTCTTCGCAATTTTACCTCTAATATTCAGGAATATAACACTGAATAATGTCTATAGTTCATCTCCTGAGAGTGCCTTAGGATTCCGTGATGAAGTGTCTGATGCCGGTTGAGTGTTGAGAAAATGAGTGAATGTGATTTTGACAGTGATGAGTCTGTGTAAATCAATATGCTTTTTTTTTTTTTTTTTTTTTTTTTTTTTTTTTTTTAGCGTGACTTGCTTTGTCCAAATCTGACCGTTGTGTCTCTGGTGTTTGTGAAGCACTTTAGTGAAAGTCTCAAATCAGACACTGTTTTGTTTGTTTGTTTTTAACTGTTGTTGTTACAGTGGTCAGTATGCACTTGTAAGTCTGAGGAACTTTCATTATTCCCTTCCATCTTGATGAGGCAGGAACTCTTTTGTTTCTACCACTACACAGCATGCTGAAGATGAGCTGGCCCTGGAGCTTCCAAGTGCCTCCTTCCCCACCTTCCCTACAGGCGTCCTAGGACTGCGCGTACATGACCCCACATGTGGTCTTTCACAGTTGGACTCAGGTCATCAGGCTTCTTTAGCAAGAACGTTTTACCCACTGAGCTATTGTGACAGCCCTCAGGTCCTACCTTAAAAACCCACAATCTCAAGATTTCTTCTGGCTCATTTTGGAATTGTTTTTACATGACTTAACTTGGATTAAGAAGTACATTTAGTCCCAGAAATCTGATGAATAAGCTGTCAGTCTTTGCTTCTGACACAAGGAAAGGAGGTAGAGTATGATAGCAAGTGAGAAGAATCAAGACTAAAGGACTAAGAAGGAAGTGAAACTGAGGTAGAATTTAAACAGTTTAGTCTAAAAGAAGAAAGAAGGAACGACTCCAGAATCCCCGTGTCCTTGGAGATGGTGGTGCTGCGTGTGGAGTGGGAGAGGAGGGAATGTTGTCTGTCAGGAGATGTGGGAAACTAGGAAGGGTTGTGGGCCTGGCAGAGGAGTTAGGGATCATAATGGAGTGCATATGAAGGCTTTGCAGATTTCACTGAGAAGCAGAAAAATGAAGCTGTGAACGCAAGCAGGCTATCCGGTGACGTTAGTCTAATTTGCTGTTTGGGGAGCCACACTCCCAAGTATTGTTTCCAGTTGGTTTTGCTTTCCTACTTTATTGGCAAAAAGAGACTTTCTGTAATCATTCAGTGATTAAATCTAGGTATTACATTCATGTCTTGATTTTGATGTCAGTTGGTTCCAGAGTATGAGTTTTAGATTCCAGTTCTGCAGGAAAAGGGTTGTTGAACTCCAGAATTCACCAGCAGATTCCAGCCATGTAGGACCCAGCTCAGGAATACCAGGGCAGCTTTTCGTTTTTAGGTATTATCAAGCTGCCTAATGTCAAATGAATTTGAAAACACCTGGATAAACAGAACAATCAAACCGGATATTAGTGTCTGAGGTGATATTTTTTCTTAAAGATGAATGTATCAGAGATATATTTTTCTCTTGTAAATTTCTATTGATTTTTAAACATGTTTATGGCAATGTCTCTCATACACATTATGGTATATCCACTTAAGAAGTATACAGTTTATAGTCAAGTCCATACATCATGACAACCTAAGTTTTGAACTTTCCCATCACCATTCCAGAGCCACATTCATTAGCATATCTCCCCACAGTTCCTCCCTTGTACCCCTCCTGTTATGTCATGTAATGTCATGACTTTGTAGTCCATACAGCCTCTACATGCCAGGATATGAGACCCTGGACACTTGAGAAATAATAACTTATAACACTGCAGGAAGAGGCTCCACGTATTGGTAGGGAAGCAGCCAGCCAGCTTGAACTGTGTACCCTCCAGTTTTCAGTATGTTCTGTTCTCCATGTGAAGGCATATTTGGCGTGTGCTTGCGTAAGTTTGGGGGATGGAGATTGTTAGTACGTCTTAGTCACACAGAGAAGGCATGAAGACCTCTGTTTCTCAAAGACAGACTAAGAGACTGAAATATCTTTCATATTGGAGCAATATCCCTTGGGCATGTATCATTTTGACCATGCATATAAACAAACATCAGATTCCCAGTGGACCCCGGGAAAGTGGGAGTTCAAGGCAGCTTTACTATTCAAGGTGTGTAGTGTAGCATTGAGTGGGTATATTCTCCAGGTAATGCTACTCATTAACAAATGATACCATTGTTTATTTCATAGTTGCTGGATGCACCGTGGTCTAATATTAAGGATTTAACAGGATTTCTAAAGGCTTTGGTCAGCCAGGAGTCAGGGTGACCGAGAGCTCTGGAGAGTACTCCTGTGTAAGTGTTGGAACACAAGAGGCTTTGCTGTAGTGAGGCAACTCATAGGCTTCTTATTCTTTACACATATTCTAACTGATAAGATAATTAGAGCAAAACTTTGTCTTAGCTACTGGAGCCAGTAATTCCACATAAACAATTAAAACTGGTAATCTTCATCTTCAGTTCTTCTCATTGCTGAAAGCTAAATTAAAACTAACATTGCTTTCAAGCAACCTAAATGATCACATTCTTCTCTGTATCTACAGGCCAGTATAAATTTTATATTTCCCATTTGGAGACTTGATGGCTTTTCTGTTCAAGCCAGAGTGAAGATAGTGATAGGTTAGAGAGTAAGAGAGACGGGCTTTATTTTCTGTGAAGTTGTTTCTTCCTCTTCCTCCCCCTCCTTTTCCCCCCCTCTTTCTCTTCTTCCTCTTTCTTTCTTTTCCTGTTCTTCTTCCTCAATCTTTCTTCTCATTTTTTTTCTTCATCCTTGGCACTTCATTTAGCCTATTTGTTGGCTTCAGACTGTAACCTCAACTGTATTGCCCTAAATTTGTTTTTATGGTGCTGCTGTTTCTTTTCAGTTACTGTCCCAGTGTTTCAACCTCCTGGTAGATCTTTATACTTGACACCTGCTATTACCCAGACAACAACTAGCTGTCAGTTGTCATCCAAACACATTTGTTTCACCTCTGATACTTCTATAAGCAGCACTAGTGAGGTATTCCTGTGGCCAGGGCCGTGATGAACGTTTTAGTTCTAAAATATTACAAATCCCTCTCACTCCTGTGGTCCATTATCTTGATCTAGTCCACTTTGTTGTGAGCCCGCTATCTAGTTTCCTTGGCTCTTCCTACCTCATCCTTATAGCAATCTCCTTTAAACATTTTGAGAACTCCTAGTAGCTAATTAGTTTGGACCTTCTAGCCTAGCACTCAGTGTCCTGAATTTTCTTGGACATAAGAAATTAATGCTCTTTGCTCCCAAGCTGGGTGCTTTCCTCATCCCCCTGCTTCCTACAAGTTATCTTAACTCTTCTACTTTTGTTTGTTCATTCTCAGATTCTAAGCCAGTTGTCCTCAAATTCAAGTTTGCATCAGGCTCACTGGAACACAAGAGCACAAGTTCCTGTGGAAATTTCCAGAATTTTTTATTTGAGGTATCATTTGGGGCTTTGGTACTGCTAGGAACAGATGGAGACATTGCGAGGTGTGTCTATGGAAAGAGGTCACTAAAGACAGTGTCTTTGAAGGAGTCTTTGAATGCTGGGTGCAGGTGTCTTATCTCTTTTCTTTCCAGTCTCTATGAGGTAGCAGTTTGCTTTAGCTCCTGCCCTAGTCAGCTGCTTTACTGCATGTCCAGAAGCAATGAGCCAAACTGAACATGGGTTGGAACCTCCCACAGTTATGAGCCAAAATAAATAAATAAATAAATAAATAAACAAACAAACAAATAAATAAATAAATAAATAAAAAGCTTCTCTGTCTTAGAGCTGATTTATGTCAGACTTTGCTGCAGTGGTAGAATTCTGACA
This sequence comes from Psammomys obesus, assembly GCF_907164565.1. NCBI lineage: Eukaryota > Metazoa > Chordata > Mammalia > Rodentia > Muridae > Psammomys > Psammomys obesus. The sequence continues at coordinate 58,381,108 of NW_026585644.1, forward strand.
CAGATTTAGTTACACAGAGCCCTGCAGTAGAGTTCACTGGGAGTGGGTGAATTTAAATACATGTCAACTTCTATTTTGTGCTGTCCCATAGACCCTATGTCCACAAATGTGCTGTTGGCTTGAGCACTATATTTCTGTGTCTCTTTGTATGTTAGGGGATGTCATTTGCCTTTTATGACTACACCCTGTCATTACAGTCCAGCAGAGACCAGTTAACACCCAGCTTCCAATCTGCAGTTTTCTGGAAGTAGTTTTGCTATGCTGTGCAAGCTTCTTGGTAGTTCCTTTTGTTCCAAAGGAAATGCAATCCTATAGCTCCGTTTATTGGAAGGTATACACAGTAACAGAAACAGATTCCCTTAGTAGTACTTAAAGGAAGATTTTACATTTTAGTTTGATCATTAAATGGTAGATATGATTTTCAAAATGAATGTGTCAGCTGCCCGTACTATTAGTGGTGGAAGAGAAAGTGGTGGTTTGAAAAGTGCTGTGGCCATGGGTACATAGGGTATAGACTTGGACAGAAGCCATTAGAAAGGTTTAGCCCATTTATCTTTGCAAAGGTATATTTGACCATGAATGTGATTTTAGTAGATCATTTGAAGCTTTTATGAGACTGTAATCAGTAAGCTAACAGACTTTTCACTTCTCATGGTTGTATGTCGCTGGTCTAGACTACAACTCCTTGACTACAGCCATCTGTTTGTGGTGTGTGGAACTGCTTCACACAGAGAGGTGAAGGACCCCTACTTAATAGAGCTACTTTTGTGAAGGGTTGAAGGTGAAAGTGCGAAGAACTTTCTATGATTGGTGAAAAGATCTGAGATGAGTCCCTTACATGCCTCTGAACTTTGGTGTGTGTGAGCCAAGTACAGCTTTCTGAAGTAGTCTTGAGCTACCAAGAATTTTTCTACAGTTCATTTTCAGTTTCTCATATGTCAGAGAGGAGTAATGCAGTCTGTCCTGCATTGTTTGGGCACTTGGACTTTGAGATCACATAGAAAAGTTAATTATCTACTGTTGTATTTTAGTTGCTCTCCTCAAACTTTGGCTCTGGCCATAACCTTTGGTAAGTTAACAGAAATATATTACCTTAAAAACTGTAAGTTGAGTAAGGGAAAGTAATTTTGGAAAAATTACAGTAGTGTCAGTTGCACTTGCTATCCTTATATGAGAATAACCATGGATACACTTTTCTCAAACTTATTTCAAAAATGGTGTATCTGCTCTGATTTCATGTGGTAGTGATAGGTTGTATTTTCCAGTTAATAATAAATTATAATTGGACAAAAATTAAAAAATTATAATTTAATCTCTTGATTTATGAGTGAATACAGTTAAGTCATGAGAAACACAATCATCAATGAAACCATCCTGAATATGACTTCTTTGATTCAGAAGATAATTTCAGGTCTGAGAAGATCACCTAAAAAATGTTCTTGTTTGTCTGTGCCATAGAAGTAAATTCAGATTGAGTCTTAGCTTGATAGAGTAGGGCTTCTGAGAAAAAGAGTTTGATACCTATAGATCCTAACATAATATGAATATGTAGTCATGGAGGGTATACACCAGGCAGGACCTATGAGGTGAAGGAGCAGAAAGCCAAAAATCTAGGAGGCCAGCAACGGGCCAACAGTGAGTGCTATGCAGAACGTGTTGCCCTTGTGGCTGGGCCTTGCTTTCTCACTCTACCAGTGGGACCAGGAAACACTGAGTACCTTTCAAAGCTGTAGAAACACCCGGTTAGAATGGCTGCAAAGGTGACGGCCATGGGGAAATGGAACACTGTTAGCATGCAGCTGTACTTCTGTTGGGGCCGGGCAGAGTTGAAGACCCGAGTAGGCAGTGGAGTGACCTGTGAGACTGAGAACTTCTAGAGAGTTCTGTGATCAGTCAGCAGAGCGAGTTGTGATGTGTTAGAAAGTGCAAAGGGCAGAAGTCATGCCTCATGGATTATGGGTCTTGAGTCTGTTTTCTGTTCTGACTCTTATACAATTGTTTTTAGCTAGGATCTGAGCCTCTCAGTCTATTACCAGTTACTGGTAATGACCATTGCCTGGTCTACCTCCCTTGGGCTCAGGGAGAATTAGCTGGTTTGATGAGAAAGAGTCACAAAGGTTGAGTAGCAGAAGGAGATACATGGTGTCTGTTCATTATTGTTCCCTTTGATGGCAGAATTCATCCATGATTCCTTTGATGGTATTCTAAGAAATAGGAACTGGCTATTTAAATGAACAGTTTATGAAGAGTGTCAGGGTTCACTTTGGTACAGTTTTGGACTTAGCACTTAAGCCTTCTCAAGGCTTTTAGGTATTTCTTGACTATTTAAGAACATTTAAACACCCCAGTACTGTAGAGTAATAAAACCATGGATATATGTATAGGAATATATGTATATATGTGTGTGTGTTATAATATACATATTATATATGTATATATATTTATTATTTATTTGAAAACAGACACTATGGTTCATTCAATAAGAAGATACGGAGTGTGGTGCAATGGTTTTCACATGCTCTGCTCATGGTTCTGGTAAAATGATGAAATGTGAACTATAGCATTTTTGATTGTATGTAATATACTTTACATATATATGTATGTATAAGCTCTTAATAACTCTCATACTTACTAAAATTTAGTAATATATAAATAACAAGCACATATACTACCAATTTTTTTGCTGTCATTTTTTCAAATTACCAAGTCTATTTTTTTAAACTTAATTTTTAATTTAAAAAATGTGTGTTTTTTTTTTATCATTTTAAGCATCTCTCTTTAGGGAAAAGTGTGTTTTTGTGTACATATTTGTATACATATGTTCAAATATTATCCATATTTTTCAAAGCTCATATATGAAGTTTATCAGAAAGCTCCAAAGCTATAACAGTTTTTATCCAAATGTGATCAAGATCCCAAACGAAGAATTTTGGTAACAAAAGACAGGGATGAATTACCAATTATCTGTGGTCTGAAGACAAAATGGTGTTTTCTTTATGGTCTTAAACATTGCCATCTTCTTCCTTCTTCAAGCTGATGAAAAATTCACAGGGGTTATTTCCTTGTCTTAGATATGTTTTCATGAACTCCTTTTTGTTACTAAAACCTTGTTCCTCATTTTGTGAGGAATGGAGTCTATTGAACATCCAGTACTCACCTGTATTATTCAGTGTATTTTGTGCCTGTGATCCTTGTAACTACTCTAGAAAGTAGTTAGTGGTGTATCCTCACTTGTTAGCGCTAGAGCCTCGCTTTTTGGAAGAGAACACTCTACACATTGCTGCTGTCTCTCCTGGCTACATCTGGTTCACAGAGGCATTCTGTATTTTCCCCTATGCCTTCCTCATTCAGGCTGAAAACCTTCCTTTTTACCTAGTGTGGGGTGATAAAATGTATTCTTGTATTTTTAGCATCAATGAAGTTAAAATGTTTGCCTCAATCTGTTTGTTTTGTGTTTAAAAAGTTGTCTGAAACCTGAGCCTTATTAACTCAGTGTCTCCATCAAAGCCTGTAGGTCTTTCTTCTCTCCTTCAGAAGTTCTTATAGTAATTGCCTTTTCATGGTGCTGAAAGAACATATCTTCTGGGGTTGAAAATGAAACATGAGCTATAATGAGTGACACTCTGGGCCAACCATAAGAGCAGGTTTTAATGAAAAAGGTATCAATTTGAATGAATGTGTTTTATAGTTTACCTGTCAGATGTAACCTGTCAGAGAGCCTAGGAAAGTGCCCAGTTGCTAAGGTGGTGTCTGGTAAAGGCCAAAGCTGGGTTTGTGTTTGCTGTGTGGGCAGTAGTCTATATGAGTCAGGATGCTCACTTGCTTATCTAAGGAAATGTCTGGTGTTGGCACTATTGCTTGGCATGCTAAGCTCAGAGACAGAAAGTTTTATAATGGCTGAGCCTGAATTTGTAGGTCTGTAGAATGTGAGCTTAAATGGGTGTGCACGTGTTGAAGTCAGGAGCTGCTTAGCCTGTTAAGGTCTAGGATGGTAATTGAGGCCATCATTTTGGAGTTGTGGGTGTTTACTTCTAGGAAAGAAAACAGAAAGTATATTTACAACATTGTGACAGAGAAATACCTGTGTGGGGAATTCTCTATCTATTTGAAGTAAACAGGAAAAGGCAGGGCAGATTCAAGAAAGTGTGGAGAGTAATGAAAAGTGATTTGCCATCAAGGAATGAGGAGTTTCATGTGGCCAGTGCTTTGACTGTAATTGTGGAATATTTTTTCACACTCACTCACCCTTCCTTCTTGCTGTGTTCCCAGTCTAGATATCCTTTCCTTCATGAATCTCCTTGCCTGTCTCCCATCTAGCTGAGTTAATTTGTCTCCTGTGGGGTTTTTGAATACAACATAATATCTTCTTACTGATTATAACTGGCTCTTGTCTATCTGTCTACCTGACTATAACCTGAGAGCAAGAGCTATGCAGACCCAATACCTCTAACTTACCAAGAATTAAACATTTGCTAAGGAAATTAAACTAGGCCATAAAATTTGTAGTTTAATTGTGGCATATCTGTCATAATTTTAGATGATATTTATTGAGTGCTTAATATGTGTTAAATGCTACATAAATCTTCTGGTAGGTCTTAATTCATTTCATTTCCCGAACAACCCATACAGTAGGTATGCACTGCTACTCTTCCTTTTTTTTTCTATAGGTAAAGAGTAGAGACATGAAGTTGAGTGTCACCTCAAAGGTTGTCTTCTTTGCTCCTTGCTTCTAGCTTATCCTGCTGGGGTGCTTAGGTTGGCTCCTAGAGGCAGCAGAACTGAGCTTGTAAAGGGAGTATGGGATGGAGTAAGGGTTGAGCATGAGTGCTTTCCTGGGAGGGAGTTCTGGCATTAAGTGGACGGTGCAAAGGGGACAATCATCTGAAGTAATAATACAAAGTCATACCTGAAATAGCAATAGTATAACATATTACTGTGATTTATTAATCCAGAGCATTCAGCACAAAGTGCCAGGCACTGTTCAAAGTGCTTTTATATTTTAGCTGATTTAATGTTTTTGGCAGCCCTAGGTGGTAATTCTTAACTATTCTCACTTCTATTTTATGAGGACCCTGAGTTTCAGGGAGGTCCTGCAGGTCACAAGTAACAAAGTCAGGTATTTCACTGACAGGTTTTTAAAACTGCTACCCCACAGTGACACTTGGTTTTCCTGTTCTAAGGAGATGGGCATGGAATTATGAAAAAAGGATATCCTGAGTGATATATCTGTCCAGATAATATAAAATCATTGTGGCATTTGGAAACAGAAAGTTGTTACTTTACCATACTTACCTAGAGATATTTATATAATTATATTTTGTTTTATATGTGCTTGTGTAAAACAGGAAACAGACAAACAAGACTAGCTATGCACCCATGCTCTTATATTCTGATGCATTGGAAAGTATTTAAATGCATTGGAAAGTATTTAAAGAATGGAAATAATTTCATTTGTAAAAAGGCAGATAAAGTTAATAAGATGCCACAGCTTATTATTGTGAGAGCACTTATGACATGTCTACTGAGCATTGATGTGTGGCTAAGCCACATTACAAAATGCTGCAAGCATCAAGCACATAGTGGAATATGAAGAATTTAGTGTGGAAAAATTACATCAAATGTTTTCAGTATTTTTTATAGAGCTGGGATATGCTAGGTGGACAGTGAGTGCCTAATATGTAGGAGCTCTTGGCCTCAACTCCCAGACTAAGAAAACAACCTTTGTAATGGTTATATTGTGGGGCACATTTTATGTTTTATATTAAATAGGGTATGTTATACCTTGAGTATTCCTACCTTGAAAATCTGAAATACATCAAAATTTCAATGTGTTTTAGTTGTTATAGTGCTGATGTAAAATTCAACTCTGTAAAGTTTGTTTTACATATAAAATTATTAAAAGCATCATGTGACTTGACTTCCTAAGATATATATGTATATACCATGTATAAGTAAATTATGTATATATATTGTACACATACACATTTATGTATATATAATAAAAATATATATCTTCAAATTTTGAAAAAAACATTCTCAAATTTGAAGTGCTTCTTATCTAAGCATTTTAGAAAACATGTGCTCAGTATGTGTTAAAATGAATGCTAAGTCAAACAAGCTTGACACAAAAGAACAAGTCTGACTGGACTTATGTATCACCTGCTGCAGTCAGATTCATAGAGACAAGGTGTAGAATGGTGATTTCAGGGCCTGGGGACAGTGACGTTTCACTTTAAGGTGACAAAACAAAACAAAAGGCCTAGGAGATAAAAGTACCACTGTTTACACAAGATGACCATACGTGATCACACTGAACTGTGTACTAATGACTGGTTTAAAAGCTAGTATGTTTATTTCCCCACAAGTTTTAAGGGCTTCCCCTATGTCTTTCATAACATGCTTTACTATTTAGATGATTTGGGTTGTGTTCCTGTTAGGCTGTCCTGGGATAGAGAGCAGTAGGAAGCTTCTTTTGACAGGGGCTTGAAGAATGAGACTGGGTAGAGGAAGGCTGGGCAAGACTCGTGAGTTACGTGTTCCTGTGTCTGGATGTGGAAGGGATCAGGTTGTAGGGAGTAGGGTGTTGACTACTGTTTATATGCTATTGTTCTCCATAAAACTTGAAAGTAGAAACCAAGCAAAGGAAAATAATGGAATTTCAGACCAGGAGGTTGGCTGAAGAGTGAGAGTATATACTTTGGAAGCGTGACACCTGAATTTGATTCCAGAGCCCACAGTGGAGGAAAGAACCAGCTCCTGCCGTCTGGGTCATCACTTGAAAGCTGTGGTACACTTGCGTCTTCTCTCTCTCACACACACACATTTACATGTACATGCATAAATTATACATAAGAAATTAAAAATTTTAAATACAAAGTGGAAATGTGCCTATAGATCAGTTCACAAGACATGGTCACTTATTACCTACAAAATGACAGTTTCAGATACTCTTGTAGTTTGGAGATGTGTTTCCAAATTGATCTGTCTAGATACCATGTGGACTTCTCTGATCTCTACTTAAGTGTTCCTTGGTAGCTGCCTCCCCGACAGCCCTGTGTCCTGCTGGCTTGCATAGTATAATACTGTATAGAGGATCTGCCATGGAATAGAAAAACATCTTGCTGTCACAGACTGAAACTGTCACAGATAATAATAACCTGGAAGGCTTTACCTTGAATCTTTTTACTGTGGTCAAGCTCTGCCTTAGCATGGTAGTACTTGGAGCCCAAAGGGAGAAATAAGAGTATTATTGGATCCTGACTCGGCCAAGTCACCAGGGCTATCATTATTATAAGTGCAGGTAAATTTTTCTTTCCAGAAAGGTCTTGGCACAGGACAAGAAAATTAAAGGATTGACTTTCAATAGGTGAGTGTTGTCAGAGAAAAAAAAAGTAGGAGTTTGTTTGCCCTGTTAAAGGCCATTCATGCTGGCTCTAATACTTTGAAATATTTCATTGCATGGAAATGTTTTCTTGCATTTGAAACATCTCTGGCTTTCTACTGGGGTTTATTGGGTCTAGCAGTGATAGCAGGTTCTCCTTTGTTCTAGTCTTTTTTTATTTTTTTAAGCTGTTCTCTGTTATATCTGAACTCTGCTGTCACAGTGTTCAGTGTCATCTCTGATTCTGGGAAGTGGGGAGATGACTGCAGGGTACTTGAGGCAATGTTGAATTTTCAGGTTCACTGAACACTTTGTGCTCCACTGGAATTCCTGGGTATTGCCTCATATCCCAGGTGCTGTGTAAATTAATTTGCTAAAAACAACAAAGATTTAGTCCTTTTTTGTGTTATGTCTTGTGTTTTGTGTTATGCTCTTGGCCTATAATGTACAATTTAGAAACTATCACATACTTCCTAGATTTCTCAACTCTGCATATGATGGGCCATTTCTGTAGGATCACTGTGCATCGTACAAGTTCACCTCAAATGGGCCAATGAGATATTACTCAAATGATGTCTAACCTTAAAGAATTCTGCAGCTTGATGGGCATGTTGTTGTTTGTTTGTTTTGTGGGTCTGAATTGGAGCACAGCTGCAGACATGGCTTCATTGACTTTCGGTCTTGATCACTTTGTTCTGCTGAGTTTATGTGAGGCTCATTCTGGCCACTTGGAACTGGCTCAACGCCAAGCAGTCCTTTTGTGTATGGCACATTGCCTGTCTTCCCGAAAGGGAGGGTACAGCCTTACACATAGAAGCGACTGTTTGCATGGTTTCCTCTTGCAGTTTATAGTAACTACTTCACATACTTTACCTCTTTAGCCTGTCCATGAAATCTTGGATGCAGTCATTACTATTTTATAGATAGACTCAACCTCAGAGTTCAGTGCAGGTTTTTTATTGGCTTCATATTGGATTCTCTTCTCCCACATCTCCCATGTTGATTTACCATTTGAAAGTGACCAGAAGGGCTTCAGGAACCTAACTATTTAAGCTGAGAAAATACTTCTTTGTTCTTTACATTTTATTCCAGTAACTCCTGTTGGTTGTACCACTGTTCCATTCCTCAGCTGTACATATTAGGCACTGAATAAATGCACAAATTAGCTCTTGGCTTAAGTGCATTGTGGTGACTAGCATCTTTAGCTTAGATGTCCAGTTTGGAGAAGGCACAGCATAGGTCCCTTGGGTTAATAGCAGAGCCACCATGGCAATAGGAAAAAGAAACAATAACACTGTTACCACAAACTACTTGCTTTATCCAGAACAGAAAATTTTCCTTGCGGTTTTCTGAATTTGAGGTGGCTACAACAGCCTCTGGCTCAAGAATAATTGTCTAGAGCTTCTGTGATGTGCCTATTTGGCATTCAAACTGAAATTGCTCCCTAAGAACCCTCCACAAATGCATCTCAATTTGACCTACTGGTGATGAGCAGGTAACGTCTATTTGTTATTAATGGCCACCTGAAATTAAACCTCTATTAGCTGAAAACCAAGTCTGCTCTGCTCTCTGTCAAGACTCTGGATCTTACTCCATCATAGTAGAATTACATATCTTCCCATAGCTACTTACTGATGGTTTTGAGGGTTCACTCTGATCTTCCTGTTTTGTGAGACACACAGCTGACACCTCTTTTTTGGTTAGTTTTTTTTTTGGGGGGGAGGGAAACTATAGACTGTATAAAGCTATATTATATTACATGTATGTTCCAAACAATTAGTAAGCCGAGATTTTCTTTTTTATAAGCATGAGGTAGAGGGAGAGGGATTTGCTTTGCTTCTGTAAGATGCTAAGATTCCTAAATGTTCCATGAGTTTCTGGCTCTGCTTCTGAATTAGCTTTCACACACACACACACACACACACACACACACACACAAACACACACATATGTATGTAGGCATGCCTGGAAAAAAGCCACAAGTGTAGGTGCCATAAGTGTATTCAATTGCAAATGTATATTAGAGAATTTTGGGCGACTGAGGAGATAGCTCACTCGGTAGAGTTTGACAGGCAGCACAAGAACCTGTGTTTCACCACAGCACTTACGTAAAAATTTAAGTATGGTGGTACCTATTTGTAATCTAGGCACTGGGAAGGCAGAGACATTGCCAATCAACCAGCCAGCCAGCCTAACCTAATCAGTGAGCTGCAGGTTCCAGAAATAGACTCAAAAAAACAAGGTGGACAGCTCCTAAAAATTGACATTTATCCATAGCTTACTTTCAGCCTCCACACAGAAAGTGGCACACATGGGTATGTATACCTATAAATATACTTCACATACATAGACACACACAAGTACAAATAAAATTTAAGACACACACACACACACACACACACACACACGCAGACACACACACACACTCCTCTGACTGGGGAAATGAGCTTCATTTCCTAAAGCTAAGGTTATTTTCTTTATTATTTATTTTAGTAAACTTTTTACTGAAATATAATAGAAAAGTACACAAATCTAAAGTGTGAAGCTTGAATTTCAAATTGTCTTTTTAATATGTTTCATGAATAATTTAGATATTGATGTTATCATACATTTCTTAGCTAATTAAATTTGGGGATGGGTGAGGTTGGAGATAGAAGTTTTGATCTGTTTTCTTGCTTTTTCTTTTCCTGCTGGTGGTTGACCTGGAGTTTGCTTAGGATGCATTCTGTCACTGGGCTGAACCCACACCTGAATTCTGCTCTCTTGACAACCATGTAATAACTTCTCTATGGTCACTTTTTTGAGAAGTCAAAGTTTTTTTCTTTCCTGGTGATAATATCTGAGTCACTCAATGCTTGTATTTTCTGTTCTTTAAAAAAAATAAAAAACTCCAATTCTCTTTATTAGCCTTTGAACAAACACAGGAATTCCATCTCTCTCTCTCTCTCTCTCTCTCTCTCTCTCTCACACACACACACACACACACACATACACACACACACAGTTTCTATTCTGTGAATCTGACATGTCTGTTCAATGAAAAGGCACCAAACAATTGGTTGTGTATATAATTCTGATAAGCAAGTTTTCTATTTTGATAGATTCTATTTTCTCCCCTGTTGGGGTTTGGTATGATCCTTGTATTTTGATGTTAATTACTGGCTCTCAAGATCTGTCCTATCCTTGTTGTGTAAACATGTCAGAAATTATTCCTGATTGGTTGATTCAAAGGCCAGTACTTGGGCAGAGCAGTAGGAAGTAGGCGTGGCTAAGGTTCCAGGGCTTTGAAGACAGGATAATTCTGGGAAGGAGACAGAGAGATGGGAAGAGAGGAGGAAGGAAGATGTCATGAGGGGTTGACATAGAGAAGGAGCCACATAGGCCATGAGAAAAGACTCTAAGAATGGCATGGAAAGGCCCATGAAAAATACAAGCAAGGATTATAGATTTTAGTATGTTTATCCTATATTATATGTCTAATAACCACTTGTGAGTAAACATGTGCCATGTGTGTCTTTCTGCTTTCTGGGTTACCTCACTCACGATAATCTTTGCTAGTTCTTACCATTTGCTGGCAAATTTCATGATTTCCTTGTTTTTAGTAGCTGAGTAGTATTCCATTGTGTAAATGTACCAAAATTTCTGCATCCTAAACAAGGAAGACGCTAGGGAAGATACTCAATCCTCATTCAGAAGGACAAACGTGATGATAGACTTTGGAAGCAGGAGAAGACAGGGAACAGGATAGGAGCCTACCACAGACGGCCTCTGAAACACTTCGCTGATTGCAGCAGAGGCTGAGACTCATAGCCAAACTTTGGGTAGAATGCATGGAATTTTATGAAAGAAGGGGGAGATAGAAAGATCTGGAAGTGACGGGAACTCCAAAAAGAAACCAACAGAGACCAAAAACAAACAAAACAAAACTGGGCCCTGGGTGCCCTGTAGAGACTTATGATATCCCAACCAAGGACCCAAGCCATGCATGGAGAGGACCTAAAACCCTGGCTCATATGTAACCCATAGACTCAGTCTTCAAGTGGGTTCCCTAATAAGGGGAACAGGGGCTGTCTCTAGCATGAACTCAGTAGCAACATCTCTGATCACCACCTCCTGGGGGGCGGGAGCCTTGCCAGGCCACAGAGGAAGACAATGCAGCCAGTCTTGATGAGACCTGATAGGTTAGAGTCAGGTAGAAGGGAGGTCCTCCCCACCCTGCTATCAGTGGATTAGGAGAGAGGCATAGGGGGAGAAGAGGGAGGTAGGGTACAATTGGGAGGAGACAAGGGAGGGGGCCACAGCTGGGATAAAAAGTAAATAAATTGTAATAAATAATAATAATTAATAAAATATTGCAAAAATAAAAAAGAAAGAAAAAATACAAACAAGTACCTTGGGGTTATGGATAGAAGGTAGCCCAGATAGGAATGAATCTGGCGAATGGAATGGGACGGGGCTAGAAGATACAAAACAGCATAGATGAAATATCTGCCCAGCCCAAGGTAAATAAGGCAATTATAAAATCTAACAGGTGTCTGTGTCTTATTGATTATGATAGTATGTTAAATAATACCATCAAAATAATTATAGGGCTAAAAATAAATCTTATTTAGCCCAATACCATTTCTTTCCAACAACATTCCCCTTTGAAGACTCCTCCTTCACCGTTAAGCATTCCTCTTTATTGAGTCTTCTTCTGTTACTATAAAAAAATACCTGACACAGGCTAATTTTGTAAAATAAAAGAAGCTTATTTAATTCACAGTTTGGGAAGTTCAAAAGCATGGTGCTGTCAGCAGCTTGGCTCTGATAAGGACTCATGGTAAACGGCATCACAACTACTGGAGTACCATTTGTCAGGGAGAGGTCCTATCACCAAACAGGAAGCTGAAAGACTCAAGTTACTTTTTAAAACAGTTTTCAAATGTTCAAGGATTCCCCAAGAGCCACTGTAGTCTCATTAGAGGGAAGCTCTTCCAGTGACCTAGAGATCCTGCTTGGCCTCATCTCTTAAAGGTCCCACTAGGCTTTAAAAGTGCTTGTTGTAAGCCTCATAACCTGAGCTTGATCTCCAAGACATATATGGTGGAAAGAGAGAACCCATTCCTGCAAGTTTTTGCCTGACTTCCACTTGTTCCCCAGCCCCATACAATAAGTAAAAACATCTAGTAATTAAAAACAACAAGAACAAACCTCAGGTCTTGCCCTTTTATACAGCTCATGAACCTTCAGGACAAACCACAGAATCCTAAAGAATCCTCTTGCATTTAGGATATGATGATTTGTTGACAGGCACCTTTTATTTCTGAGACAATTTCATAACCACTCCATGTTTCATATATATTATGAGTCCCAACCACCTACAAGCTGCCATAATTCTTAGTGAAATTCAGCTTGGTCTGAAAGTAGTTAGAAAAAAAAAATTAAACCAGAATTGTCTCCTATCTCCAATTTTTAGTTGTAAACTCTCTAATATATAGAAAAAGTAAAATAAAAGGATAATATCCTATGTCTAAGTTCAATAATTAGTGGTACATTATCTGTTTGAATGTATGTGTGTATGTATATATGTTTATCTGTGTTTATATATGTTTATATATTGTTATGTGTCTTCTGGTAGTTCCATCAGTAGGCAGTGAGAAGTTTCTACTCCCCTGTAGACTTCAATAGTCCCAACCATGAGTAAGAATAATCTCAACTGAGAAACTTATTGCCTCAATAATATTGTCTAATATCCAGCCCACAGTCAAATTTGCCAGTTTTCCCCAAATGTCTTTTCTTGTGTTTTTTTTTTAAATATGATCTAATGGGTCTTTTATATTCTCTAATTCAGTTAATACATCAAGACTATTCATGCAGTTGTGATAGCTGAATGGATGGGTCGGTGGCAACCAGTTGTATAAGATATGTAGGAAAGTGACCCATATTTATAATCTAAGCTACACTTTCAAGTCTATTAATGGCAGTTTCTTTACCTCTTGAGGTACCAGCACTATTTTCCAGAAAAACTGAATAAGTGAATAGAAAGGGCTGGAGAGATGACATTGAGTTTAAGAGCACTGGCTGCTCTTCCAGAGGTCCTAAGTTCAATTCCCAGCAACCACATGATGGTTCACAACCATCTATAATAAGATCTGGTGCCTGTACCTGGTGTGCAGGTGTACATGCAGACAGAATATTGTATACATAGTAAATATATAAATCTTGAAAAAAAGAGTGAATAGAAAATACCATATTTATGAATGAATTACTTGATGACATGCTGAAGTCTGAGATCATGTATCTATTTCCAGATGCTCACTGAGTTTGGTACCGTGAAGAAATTGTACACCCATGTTACTACTGACCAGGAAGCATCCCTTCTATGCTGATTTACTAAGAAAACACCATGTTACTGTAGTAGGGACCATAACCCAGGCCATAACTCAAAATATGTGGGAACCCTAGGGAGTTCTCTAGGGATTTGGCTTTGTGATAATTAATAGCCATAATTTTTACATTTTAGGTTTATAGAATACATACATAATGTTTTACATGCCTTCTGTTTCGTTTAATTTCTGTCTTTGTGATAAAATGTCCTAACAAAAGTATCTTTGGGGGAAAAAAAGGTTTATTTTGGGTCAGAATTCCAGGTTACAGTCCAGCACAGCAGAGAAGCTAGGTAGGAACTTAAAAGAGCATTACCATCATATCCCCTAGTCAGGAGTAGAAGGAAGTAGAAGCGTGCCCACTTGCATGCTTTCTTGAGCTCAGCTCAATTTATTCACTCATACAGTTCAGGACAGCCTGCCTAGGGAATGGTGTTACCCACATCCATTAGCCCAATCACGAAAATCTTAGACAGACATGTCCTCTAGTCAAAACAGCCAATGTAGACAGTGCCTCAAGCAATACCTGAGACTCTCTTCTCAGGTATTGGAGAACTGTGTTAAGCTGACAACTAAAGATAACCATCACATCTTCCCTTTCCCATTTTGTATACTAAATACATCTTACATTAGTGAGATGCATTTTTGCAATCAATGAACCAGTATTGAGTCATTATTAACTATAATTCAGAACTGATTGATGTTAAGGCTGATTATTCACATTGCAATATTTTCTGAGTTTTGATAACTTCATATTGTCATGTGTTCACTATTACAGATAATGCAGGATATTGCAGTGTCCTAAAATCCAGTGTATGTACCTTTTTATCATTCTCTTTTTTTAATGTCAATTCCCTGGTAACTACTGGTGTTTTTAATATCTCTATAGTTCTACCTTTTTCAAAATATCCTGAAATAGGATCCATATCATACATAGCCTTTCCATATTGGCTTTTTTCATTAAGCAGGATGTAAGTCATACTTTCTCCTTGTTTCTCAGTAGCTCATTTGTGTTTATTGATGAGTAATCTTCTAGTGCCCTGATGCACTGGCTTGTCCATCCATCCACATAAGTTACTGCGTGGAGTAGTACATGTGTGAATGTCAGAAGGCAAATTGTGGGTGTCTGTTCTCTCCTCCACCACATGGGTCCTGGAGATCTGACTCAACTCCTCAGTCTTGGCAACAGGCCCCTTTTTGTGCTGAACTGTATCACTGGCCCTTATTGTTGTATTTTTAAACAAATAATAGAGTGCTTCTATATACAGAAGTTGTTGAATCAATCACCTGGTTAGACAAATTGGGATAGACAGGGCAATTTCATTGTTAGGTACTAGCTACTGCAAATATACAGTTAAGCAGCTTATCGAAGAAGCTTAACCGGGCAATGTAGATGGCTTTTGAGAGCCCAGACTTTTAAGCATCATCTCAGATCTCTGTAGGAATGCATTGTTCAGTAACAGTAGCCTCCAGACACTGTGACTACTAGAACATGTATTTATGAAAGGTAAATAAGAAACTGAGTATCTCAATTGCTTTGGCTACCTTCCCACTGCTTCGTAGCTGTCCATGGCTAGTGGCTACCATTTTGAACAACACAGATGTAGAAATTTCCTTCACTGCAGAAACTTTTACTAGCCCTGATTCACATAAAAACATTCCAGCTGGAGGATGAGAATAGAATTAGTTGAGCAAGCTGATTCTGGTTTCTCTAATGCTTTAGCTCTTTTGTACCATCACCACTTTACAATAGAAGAGATGAAGCCGGGAGATTTGTTTGCTGGGGGGAAAATGTTACTTAAAATGACTTGGTGAGGATAAAAAGATTGCCAGGACCAGTGAAGCTGTAAAATGTTCTCTGTGTAACAACCCCGGGGATGCTTGGCTTGAAAACAGTCTAGTCCCTTCATCAACTAGTGTTAAGGAGTCTTACAGAACTCTTAATTTTTGCTAATTTAGTTGGGTGAATAGGCTTCCTCTAATTTGAGGGGATAGATGTGATGTTCAGCTTCTGAAGTAAAAACAGAGAAGTTTGTCCCCATTCCTTCCATAAACTCCTGTGGCTTATGCATGCCAGGAATGTGAGGCGTGAATGAATAGTGGACATGTGCCACAGAAATTGTAGCTAGCTCCTTGAAATTGAAATTACTGTTATTTGGAAGCAAAGCAAACAGCAGTTAAGTTTTTCTTTTCTTTCTGCCAGCTCTTTGGATGTGGTCAGATCTAATTTTATTCCATGGTGGGTGTCACACTGACACACTATATTGCAGGATGTTACTCCATTTAGATTTCGATTTTATGTTCATTTAATGTGTGGTATTTTAATAAAGTCTGTTTTTTCCTTTGAAACAAAAGTGCCAATAGCAAACATTGTGTTAAATTGTGATTTTTTTTCCCCTTGGTATCTAATCTGGAAATTGGCTGTTGACATTGATGATGGTTTTTTAGTATGATTTTAGATACAAATGCCAGATTACTCTGTCTGTACATTAAAACTATAAATAATGAAATGCTCAAGTTTCTAGATAGAGTACAAAAAGGTGACCTTGATGGAATAATATATCTACCATAATTCCTGTGAAAAGACTTAACATTCTAGTATTTGGAAGTTCACTCAGGGTGTGACCACTTGAAATCATAACTGTCTGTAAATACAGGCCTAGGATTGATAGTTTTCTCTAAAAGTAGGCACAGAGAAAATAGTATACTATCTTGCAAATTGAAATTTTGAAATGCCAGATCTTGAATGAAGATGATTTCCCATTTAATCTTTAAGCCACTCTTGCCCGCTAAACAGCTATGATAAGAATAGCCAAATTTTAATCAGTATTTAATAACTATGGGGCTTATTCAACTGACTTTACAAAGGAAAAAAAAAACAGTCCTCCTTGAACAAAAGGCAACATATCATATGGGTGTGGCATTTGTGCTATGGTTTTTATGTAATTCTGACTACGAATCAATATTAAGGCTTTTGGAATAGCAGCTTTTTACAGAGCCCCAACCAACTCCAGCACGATTGATTACAGCTGCTTTTGTACAGGATCTAAAAGAACAATCTGTATTAAAAACATCATTCTTTACTCAGAGCTTGAACAGTTCCGAATGGGTTTCCATGGGGGCTGCCCTGCAATGTGACCACTGGAAGAAACTGTGGCCATTGCCAGTGACACAGGGGAATCCAGGCAGGGCAAAGGCACTTAGGTGAGGAGTGGCTGGCATGCATGCCAGAGAGGTTGTCCTGGCAGCTGCACTTATGCAGCTACATTCCTCAGCTTCCAAAGTAGGAGATGCAGAGGCAAGTCACTCTTTTTTTTCCTTTTTATTTATTTATGTTTTTATTTGTTATAACTTATTCACTTTGTATCCTAGCTGTAGCCCCCTCATCCCCTCCCAATCCTACCCTCCTTCCCTCTTCTCAGCCCATGCCCCTCCTCCAGTCCACTGATAGGAAAAGTCCACCTCCCCTTCCATCTGACCCTAGCCTATCAGGTCTCATCAGGACTGGCTGCATTGTCTTCCTCTGTGGCCTGGCAAGGCTGTACCCCGCAGGGGGAGGTTATCAGAGAGCCTGTCACTGAGTTCATGCCAAAGAAAGCCCCTGCTCCCCTTACTAGGGAACCCACTTGGAGACTGAGTCTATGGGCTACATCTGGGCAGGGGTTTTAGGTCCTCTCCATTCATTGTCCTTGGTTGGGGTATCATTCTCTGCAGGGCCCCCAGGGCTCAGTTTTTTTGGTTCTGTTGGTTTCCTTTCAGAGCTCCTGTCCTCTCCAGGTCTTTCTATCTTCCCCTTCTTTCATAAGATTCCCTGTACTCTGCCCAAAATTTGGCTAAGAGTCTCAGTATCTGCTTCAATACCCTGCTGGGTAGAGTCTTTCAGAAGCCCTCTATTTCTATACCAGTTGATTCTGTACCAATTGCATTTCCTGGGTAATTATGGTAAAATTGAGTAGAGGACTTTTATTTTTTAAAAGAGACCATTAGATAATTCTTTTTGGGTGTTGTTGTTGTATTGACAGATTTTCACTGTGTAGCCAAAGGTGGCTTTTAACTAGTGACTCTTCTGCCTCAGCTTCCCCACTTTTGGCATTGCAGATGTTGGCCACCATTTTTATACGTACTGGCCAATGAACATTGAAAGTTTTATTTATTATTTATTATATTTTTTTACGTTGTATCCTGGTTGTGGCCCCCTCCCTTGTCTCCTCCCAGTCCCACCCTTCCTTCCTCTTCTCTGTCTGTACCCCTCCCCTAGTCCACTGATAGGTGAAGTCCTCCTCCCTTTCTATCTGACCCTAACATTTTTAAACATACTCAGCCAAAAGCTGCCTTACTAAAAACATGTATAAGAATGTGGCCGTCTTTTACTTGGACGCACTGAAGATTCTTTTGAGAGTGGGATATTTAGAGAGTGGCTGACTTTTGCATCATTGTGTTTAGTCAGCGCTCTCGGGTACCTGATCAACACAGAAAGAAACCTTTAGTATGACTTCCTACAAAACCTGGTAGAATCAGCTGGTAACTTCCATTAGTCTTGGATTAGGTTGGAGAAAGAATTGTTTGAGTTGCTAGTATGATAAGACGGATATTACTCATAAAGATTTACTCTTGTTAATATCTCATATTTGTAATAAATTAAATGTTTTATCTGTAATGAATTGCTATTTAGGAACTAATATTCCAACCATTACTTTTAATTTCCATACATCATCCTCCTTTGGTGCAAAAATAGTGAAAAATGCTCCTCTTTAAAAACAGTTTCCTTTTTAAAAATTTTTTTATTAATTACACTTTATTCATTTTGTATTCCCCCTGTAGCACCCTCCCGTCCCCTCCCAATTCCTCCCTTCCTTCCCTTTCTCCACGAATGCCCCTCCCAAAGTCCACTGATAGGGGAGGTCTTCTTTTCCTTCCTTCTGGTCCTGGTCTGTTAGGTCTCATCAGGAGTGGCTGCATTGTCTTCCTCTGTGGCCTGGTATGGCTGCTCCCCCTTCAGGGGAAGGTGATCAAAGAGCAGGCCAATCAGTTCATGTCAGAGGTAGTCCCTGTTCCCATTACTATGGAACCCACTTGGACACTGAACTGCCATAGGCTACATCTGTGCAGGGGTTCTAGGTTATCTCCATGCATGGTACTTGGTTGGAGTATGAGTCTCAGGAAAGACCCCTGTGCTCAGATTTTTTTGTTCTGTTGCTCTCCTTGTGGAGCTCCTGTCCTTTCTATATCTTACTATTTCCAAACTTCTTTCATAAGATTCCCTGCACTCTGCCCAAAGCTTGGCCATAAGTCTCAGCATCTGCTTTGATAGTCTGCAGGGAAGGACCTTTCAGAGGCCCTCTGTGGCAGGCTCCTAACCTTTTCCCTGTTTAAAACAGTTTCTTTAATGTGATTCTTAAATATTTTTAATAAAGCTGTTAATTTTATAATTTGTGGCCTCTTTTTTACACGATTCATTCTCTCCAACCCCTTAGCATAGAGTTCTGTGATCTTATGAACAGAATGTCAAGGTGTTTTCTTAGACAGAGCTAAGTTCTGGTGGAGGCAAATCAGAAACGTGCAGCAGAATCCCGGGGAATCACGTTTCCTTTCAGAGTTTTGCAGCCTTTGGCCAATATGCACTGCTATGAAATGTTTGTTACTGGTAGAAAGAAAATATTACTGTCCATGGTTTTATTGTTCCTCTCATTTCACAAGATGTGCTCTTCAGATAAAGTAATCACAAACCACAATTTAGCACAACAGGACTGAACCCAACCTACCTCCCCTCTCTCTGTTACCTGTTTTTATTTATTTTATTTATTTATTTATTTATTTATTTATTTATTTATTTATTTATTTTATTTATTTATTTTATTAAGTTACTGAATAGAGTATGCTTTGATCAAGTTAACTACCCACGCCCTCCCCTTCAACTTCTCCCATAATCCCTCAACACTTCTCCACTTCTTCCTCCTAACTTCCCTTGCCTTTTTTTTTTTTTTAAAGCTCACTGAGTCTGTTTAGTCTTCTAGTGTGTATGTGGAAAAGTTCTTTTGCTGGGACGTGGGCAACTTGTTAGGGAACACATCCCTGATCAAAAGTGATTCTTCCACCCCAGTAGCCTTTATCTGCTAGTCGCTCTTCAGTTACAGGGACTCTTTGGGTCCTTTCTCCATGCAGGAGCTTTGACTGATTTAATCCTTTGTCTTTTGTGTGTAGCCAAAGCCACTGTGAGTTCCTAGTCTCACAGCTCCATGTGGAGAACAGTTTCACAGTAGTTCTCTGCATCATGTTTCCTTAAAGTCTCCTGTCTCTTCCATGGTGATCCCCGAGTCTTAGGAGTCTTAGAAAGAAGGTTATGATACAGAAATCCCATTTGAGGCTGAGCACTCTACAGGTCCTCATTCTCCATGCTCTGATTACTGAGTCTCTCTACTTTCCATCTTTTTCTCTCCTCCCCTCCTTCCTCTTTCCCATTTTTCTCCTCCCCTTCTGCATTCTTTCTTCTCTTTCTTCTTTTTCCTTCTTCCTACCCCCTTTTCTGTTGGAAATGAGGACTCACCAAGTAGTCCAAGAACCACACACCCAGCTTTGAAGTGCCTTAAAATACAAGGTTCTTTCTAAAGGGCTTGAGCCTCTGTGTTAGTTGGCATTGATTAGATGGCACAGGGTTCTTTTACAGCAGCAATGGAATGCTGTACTTGCCTTTAACACTCAGATTCACGTCTAGCTCAGCTCTCTACAACGCCGCTTAGTTTGCACTCATCTATCACTGCCACAGGCCCATGAGTCCTGGGTCGTTCCCCAGCATCAGCTGCAGCATCTCTCTGCTCTTTGAAGTCAAGGTCATTTACATGTTTCTGTCCCATAGGTTTCCCACGGCATCCTGTCAGCCCTGATTTGGATTGAGAATGCACATGGACCTAGAATTGTAACTGCTAAAAAAACTCCTTAGAATGAATTATTAAATCCAAACCAGAGATACTTTACTCCCTGTGCTTTGCTTACAATTTGTTCTATGATGATAGTTTTCACAAAATACTTACGAATAAGAAATAAACTCCAAATATCATTTCCCCCATCTCCTGCCAAACTCTACCAGGAAACAGCACCTCACTACTTCAATTAGAATTCATTAATACTGACTCTCTCCAACACCTGGATCTTTCAGGTTCAGTTCACAGTGTTTCTATTTTTACTGTAGTCTAAACTATGGTCATATGGAAATCAAAATATATACTGGAATATTGTAGCTTGGGAGGGAGAGAGGCAGGAATACTTTTAATAACATAGCTGCAAACATCTTTCTTCCTTCTGCTATTCCAAAAAAGGAGGCAGGCATGAGGCAGAGGACATCTGCAAGTAATGGACATTTTCTTTTCATTTGTCATGCATATTCATCATAACCCACTCACCATCCCTGGTGCTGCCTTGTGCATTGCTTTGGAGATCCCTGTTTCTGTTGGCAACAAGTTTAATTCAACAGAGGGTGCTTCCCTTCTTCCCTGGCTTGGGAATCTGAAGCCATCACTGCAAACAGAAGTATGACTTGGCAATGCGTTCTGTTCATTTGTTGTTGTTTGTTTGTTTTTATCCTTTGCCACCTTTTCTGTTGTGGTTGTTACCAAGGAGGAAGACTCTTATTTTCTTTAGTAAAACCAACTGTTTTTAGGATTTGTTTGTGTGTTTGTTTGTGATTTGGGGACCTTACACATGCTTCGCATGTGGTCTACTGATGTGCTACTTCCTTAGCCCAGACTGGTACTTTTTAAAAACAGACATATTAATTGAGATTCACAATACAATGGTTTTGAAATTTGGAAGTTACAGATGGGCAACAAGTGAAAATTGTCTCAAGGTGGGATTTTTTTAAAATTGGGTTTCTCATGATTATTATAAAGTAGGAGATGTGGCAAGAACTTAGTTGTAGAGGCATAAGTGTCTACACGGCTTACTTTCTTCAGTTAAGTGTTCTTCATCATGAAAGGGGGCCTCTGAAAACCAAGTCATATGGTCATAATGCTTCGAGAATAAGATGCCAGAGATATAGTTGCCAGCAAATGAACACACACTTAATAGTATGTATTATTAGGATTACTCATTGGCACCACATTCTAGATTAAAAAGAAATTAGAATGGAAAACAGAAACCCTGTTTTGTGTTCTAACGCATGGGAGTAGGAGAAGGGGGCTTCACTCTGTTAAATAAGCATGAAGGACCATCTGGACATACGAATCTGAGATATTATTTATCTAACAACCAACTTATTAGCTGGGCACTATTCAGTAGAATTAATAAACAACACAATAGGAAGCCAAATAGTTTTGTAGTTATGTATACATCAGCATCCAAGCAGTAAGGCACCTTTTCTGAAAGCAATAAATCATAAATTCTAGTTAACGTTTGAGTGTTCGTGGACCTCACAATGCTCTGGCAGGGCATTTTGGTTTAGGTACAGGGTGTGTTGATCATTGTGCTGAAGAAAGCACAATTTTATGTGAGAATTTTGGCTTAGGAAATTTTGGCTTAGGCTGCTTTTGACCAGATGAAGTTCCTTTTTCAACGAAGAGAAATGTCCACAGTTAGTACCATGCATTAACTCAGTGTGACTTTTTAAAAACCATTTCAGCCATTAACATGTTTCCTAAGTACTCCGTTGGGTCATTAGAGATAGTTAGTTTTTCTGTGGATGAGAACATTAGGACACTGTGAATACACTTTCTCAGCAAATTCATTTCTTTCCTTCCTTACCTGCTTCTTTTGTTGTAGTTTTTAAGACACTCTCACTGTATATCCCAGTATGGCTTAAACTTTCTTTGCCAACCAAACTGACCTTAAACTCTTATCCTCCTGCCCTAGCCTCCTAAGTGCTGGGATTGCACATGGGAGCACCTTCAGTACAAGCTCACTGGAGACATTTTAATGGGCTGGGGTTTCTCCCACAAGCATGGCCATCTGGGAACCTTCCTCACAGTTTGAGGCTAACTCAGCACACCCTTCTGTGAAGGCAAGAAAAAGCTGATATGTTTTCTCCAGATGTGGCATCAACTAGGTCATCTTTAAAAGGCCTAAAGACTCAGCCTATCAGAAAACTTTGACTTCTCTTTTTTATGCCCTCTTCTCATGCTGCCTCCCAGAACATACTGATGGCAGGCAAGAGAAGGGATGCAGAAGACACTGAAGACACCGAAGCCATTAAGTTACATGCTTAACTGAGCTATGTTTATTATTTTTTAAATCAAATTTTTATTGCAATACAAAATTAAATATTTTAAGATATTTTATACATATATTTATAATTTGCTCAAGATCATGCTTCCACTACTTTCCTCTACACACTGTTTTCTAATCACATACATGTGCCCCCACAAGTGCAAACACACACACACACACACACACACACACACACACACACACACTAGACACCACTGAGCCTACTGTGTATTAAGAACCTATACTATTTCATGTAGTTCTGAACTATGAGTTTCTCAAGAAAAAGATTTAAGAATGTTTTTCACTATGCAACTTCACCTTTTTATATAATTGCTTAGATGGAGTATATGTAGGAAAATGGTGTAAGCCTGGGAAATTGTTAGGTAATAGACAAGTCTCTTTAAATAAACCCTTAAAATGAGTGTTTGTGAATATTAGTAGATTTATTCCTTTGTTATATCCACCAGAGAAAGGATAAGAGTATCTTTGTCCAAAACTAGGTAGAGAGTTCTTTCTTTCTGCTGCATTTTAAAGATGAGATATTTCTCAAAAGTAATGTAAGGCAGCTGGAACCTGTGGCTCTAGGCAACTTCATCCTCCTTGAAGTGGACTGGATTGGTAGGATGTTAAGCAGAGAAGGAACTCGCCCAACCTGCAGCACGTTTCTTCTACATCCTACTTTCTTGCTTTCCACAACTTCCCTTCTGACCTTGTATTCACATCTTGAAACAGCCCAGAGGGGGAACTTCTAAAAGGGCAGCTGTGTTGTTCTTTGAACCCTGTTAGGCAACAGAGTCAGCTCCACCTCATAGTCATGGTGAGCCCAAATTAAACAGCCTCTCTGTGAAATTCCACAGTCTGTTCTACTGTAGGCCTCTGTGTTTTCCCCCTGGCGACCTTCTCCCAGTGGCTCTGTACTACTGAGCCACTGTGCATTTACAGAGCATATACTGTCAAGTGGAGTGGATGTTAGGCTAGGTGGAAAAATCAGTATCAATGGGTTCCCCTTTTCATGGCCTTAGAGAGATGCACATCACTGCATCTTAAGGGAATGCTGGTGCATAATTTATTAGCCTTTTCAAGCATGGTAACAGCAAAAATCTTAGTCTTCAGAAATGGCACTTGTCTTTTGGGACAGTGTTTTGAAGGGAATGGAGGAATGGGAAATTCATGGAGCATTGTCTGCTACAGGTTAAAAAGAGCCTTGTTTGCTCTTAAAGTGAACTCTATGGAAGGATGAGGCTAATCCCCACTTTGTTGCCAGAGTTCCTGAAATCAGAACATGGGAGAATTATTTTAATTTGATGTCAAAATTAGTTGCACCCCAATGGATGGTGGAAAAACAAATAGTTTCAGTTGCCTCCAAACAGATTAGACATCTGGCAGCCTTGAAATACCCTTGGTTTCAGGACTAAACTGGCTGTAAACAGACTCGATCTCTAGGTTTCCTCTGTCTCTGTCTCAAGTCCTATAGTAATCCAGGCCCACAGTCACCTCTTAAGCCAGTGGCTAATAAGTTAATACTACCCGGTGTGCTATAAATGTGATGTTGCTGCGATTCTCTGAAGAATCCCACCTGCCAGACATTGGGACAGAGTGCTGGTCCAGACAACTGGGTCATCTAACAACCAGAAACTTGTTTGGGATATAAGAATTAAATATCTCAGTGTCAACACTGCCATGTCAAATTTCTTTGGAAAAAGAGAAACTATTTTCTAAAATCTTCTTATAACCTTTACAACCCTGGGTCGCTTTAACAGATGCAGTGTAAGGGGTGGGAAGTGTGGAAATGCTGACCCCCAGGCTTTTCAAGGTTTTGTTTTTGTTTTTTGTTTTGTTAAACTATAAGGATACTAGAGGTCTTGGGATGTGTGTTACTGAAACCTGAGTCAGGGGTTGCTTAAGCCAATGTGATTTAGTAATCTCAGTTGACAAATATTTATTGAGTACTCATGCACTTTGAGCTGGACAAAGAACAAGGTCACACAGGTTGTTCAAGACCTGTACCGACATGTTGTTGCCATCCAGAGGCAAGGAGAATACATATGAGCAAATTAAAAACGTCAGCAAACCTCTCTCTTAACTGGCACATGTGCTGCAAAATCAAAAGCAAGTTCATACCTAGGAGACATTCAAGAAAAATGGCTAGAGAAGTCAGTGTGAAAAGTAGGCCTAATTTGACATAGGTATATGGTTCCTTAGGTAAGTTAACAAGACAAGGTTTAATCCAGCTAGGACCAACAGTAGCTGAAGGTGGGAGCACAAACTAGTTCAACACAAAGAGTATTTCCTGGGTGCCTGCTAGATGCCAGGCACTGGGATTCAGTCATGTGGAGTTTGGAGACACAACAGTATCTTCTTGAATACCGAATACTGTTGAGTCCAGGATGCTCCTTGTATACCAACAAATGCTCAAGTCTTTTATATAAAAGGGTAAATTTTGCATAGAGCTATATGTATCCAGTTTTTTTCTTGTGTAATCTAGGCTACTAATAATGGCTAATACAAAGAAAATGCTATGCTAATAGCTATTTTTTATGGCAAGAAGAAAACATCTGCACATGTTCAGTACAGATTTTTTATTTACATTTACTTATTTATTCTGAGACAAGATCTTACTAGTAGCCCAGGCTGCCCTCAAACTTGTGATCCTCCTATCTCAGACTCATTAGTACCATTATATACTTTAAACACATAGGCACACATCCACACACAGAATTTTTTTTTCAATCTACAGTAGTTTGAATCCATGGCTGTGGATACCAGGAATGCAGAGGGCCGTGTGCACAGTCTTTTCCCTCAAAAAAGTAGAGAATGTAATGGAGTCAGTTGCATAGGGTGACAATATGTAGGAGTCTCCATTCAGTTTGCAAGCATTGAGAATTAAAGTGTGGAGTGGTCAGAGGCCTGGCACCGGCCTCAGGTTACAGAGGGAAGCTCTGTGTGACAGGAAAGCTTCAGAACATTCTTGGCTAGAGTGGGAGAGGTGTTATTCATGCCTGCAAACCAGTCTGCTGGAACCCAAATCCCTAAGGGCTATGTCCTCTGGGTCTGTCAGGGTGACATCTCAGAGTGGTTCCCATCTTTTTTTTTTTTATTTTTTGGCATCAAGGCCTGTGGAGAATGTGGGCTCACATTTAAAATCGGTCTGCTTCCCCAGCCAGCCCCTGAAACTTGAGAGGATAAAGTGCTGTTGTTCAGAGCCCATGCCTGTTAGTCTTCCCAGGGAGGTTCACTTGTATTGACTGCTGAAACCAAGTTTTATTTTTAGTAGAAATCTAATGGAAACCAACATAGGAAGGGAAACATTTTTTATAATTCCAGTGAAGGACAAACATCCAATTTGACCATTAAAAATAGGATAATAATGTGTATTGCCTGCTCAAAAGCAAACACTGTTTAGAAGCTGCTAGTCTGAGATATTGGTGGCCAATATCAACTTACTAAAGCCTTTAAAAAAATCTGTCTCTGTTCTGTCTGTAGTTCATGCAAGTTATTCTTTTGGCAAGATTAGAGTGAATTTTAATAGTAATCTCTTATTGAAAACCTGAGAAGCTGTGGAACTGGGATTTTGGTAACTTGAGCCCTCTCCGCATTAAGCCTAAGATTTGCTATCACCAAGTGCCAGTAATACAAGAAAAAGTACTCTTGTGGGTTTATCTGTATTTGTCATTAAACTTCGCTAAGCCAGGAAGCCTGAGAAGTGGGCTTGCTGTGGGCCCTTGCCATTGGCAGATGAGCCTCATTAGCCCTGCTCCACATAGGTTGAGTTGCCTGGCATCAGTGTGGGCCTCATTTGTACAGAAATCTCTGGACTTCCTCAGCAACTTGATAGCACTCATCTATAGTGAGAAAGCCAAGCAGGCAAAGCTGGTGTGCCTTGATGGGTCCCTAAAGTGATTAATTTAATTTTGTGTCATTATACCTTGTCTTATGTTTCCAAGAAAGTCTTAAATGATTTGGCTTTCTCCATCAAGGAATCTCATTTGTGACAGAAGGAATGTCTGAGAGAGTTTAATAACATGGGACAACAGATACTTAGACAAGTTTAGTGGAGTGGAATGAACTAAGTCTATTCCATAGCTTGGATATCTGTGCTATAAGATTAAGTCACATGAGTTTCCTTGGGGGCATTAGCAGGATTGTGTGGTGGTGGGGGGTCAGCCTTTGTTTTATGTAAGTTGCTAGTGCATCCTGGGTAAGGGGTGACTAGACTTGAGCATTCAGAACACAGCCATAGGGACTGAGGACTTCAATGCAGCAAGTGCAAAGTTTGAATAGTAGACAAAGCAGAGCCTTTCTTAATCTGATCATTCTGAACTGCTTGGCTTTCGTTTCTCAGAGAGCAGAATTGACATCTGATAAGGACATGTACCTTGACAACAGCTCCATTGAAGATGCTTCGGGTGTATATCCTATTGATGATGATGACTATTCTTCAGCTTCTGGCTCAGGTAAGGCTGCCTGTTGGATGGCTTTCTCTATACATGGGCATGCACACATTTTCCTGTGCCTTCTTCCATGACCAACATATCATGTGTCATAGTCAAGAGCATGGAATGGGAGTACAAATTCTAGTACTTTGTAATTTAACTATAAGAACCTTTGAATTTAACTTTTCTGAGTCTCACTTTCCTCATTTAAAAAATTGAAATAAATAACTGATTTAGTTAGGGTTCCATTGCTGTGAAAAGACAACATGACCATAACAACTCATATAAAGGCAAACATTTAATTGAGGCTGGCTTATAGTTTCAGTTTAGTCTGTTATCATCATGGCGAGCACCATGGCAGAGTACAGGCAGGCACGGTAAGGGAGAAGGAGCTGAAACTTCTACATCTTGATCCACAGGCAACAGAAGGAGACTGTGTACCACACTGGGCATAGCTTGAGAATAGGAGACCTCCCAGACTCACCTTCACAGGACAAACATCCTTCAACAAAGCCACAGCTCCTAATGGCACCACTTCCTATGGCCAGGCATTCAAAAACACATGAGTCTATGGGGGCATTCCTATGTTCATACCACCACAACCACATAAAGCCTTTTTAGGGATAAAGGGAGTTGAGGTGTTAGTCTTTAATTTTATTGTTCAAGTTTTCAGAGTATGGCCATAGAAACCACACTTCAAGAAATCCTTCAGATAATCAGTTTCATAAAACTCCTGTTTATGTTAAAATTATACACAAGTATCAAAACTTACAGGCTTTTAGAATATGTTGCTCTTCAGTAAGAGGAACAATGTTGCAGACATGTATTATAAAGGTAGATTTGTATCTTTGACTTCTTCGGTGTATTAGTTACCTGCAATGCTGCCTAACAAACCATCCCAACACTCAGTAGCTTGCAGCAACAGGCATTTGTTTAAGTCTTCAGGTTTGCCATTTAGGGGCTGGCCCCCCATGTGCTTGCATCTAATACTTGGCTGACTGTCTTAGTTCTGTCATGTGTCTGGGAAAGCTGAGCAGACTTGGCTGTAGTCCACATGGCCCTTCATTCTCCAAGTGGCCAGCCATTTTTTCTCAGAGTGAAACAGAAATCTAATCCTAGACTTAACAGCTTGGCATAGCATCACTTCCATATGTGTGTGCATATGTGTATGTGCTTTGATAGTACAGTGATTAATGTCAGTATTTAGCTTTATTATTTCTGTGACCAAGTTCCTAACAGAAATGTCATAAGAGAGGAAGGATCTATTGTGATTCATGCTTTCAGATAGTTTGTTTGGTCCTCTGTGCTTACGTGGAACATAGCATTTGGGCTACATAATGGAGGAGGCCTTTCACCTCATAGTTGACAGGAAGCAGATATGTGAATGGCAGTGATGACTAGATACAACTTCTCAAGATATGCCCTATTACTAACATCCCCTGCCATTTAGAGTCTCTAACACCTTGCAAAATAGCACCACTAAGTGGCAGGACCAAGGGCTGAATACATGTGTCTATGGGGGGCACATTTTATATTCAAGCCATAATAACCAGGGCCCCATTCATGCATACCACTGAGCAATGCTTTGAGCCCCAAGTTGCACCTCTCAATGAGAAAACTATTATCACATTGCAGAGGATGTACATACAAGGATGAGTAAATGAGCCTGAACACTTTTATCAATATATTTAATCTGGAAGTGTTTCATCTGTGCCAGGAATGGCTCCCAAGAAGCAGAGAAAAAGGAAGAGCTGAATATATAGTTAGTGGACAAACTAGAAATGTCTGGCCAGTAGCTTAGAAGAAAAGTCTTAGCAAGACCTTTTTTTCTTAGAGTGTCTATTACAGATTAGATTTAACTATGGTAGCTGTTGTGCTGAATATAAATATGTGACAAGAAAATTGGCCTAGGTTTCAGAATGCTGTAGAACAAATGAAAGTCGATTGTTCCTGGTGAGTATCTAGATTCAGAAGAGTGTTTGAGTTTGAAAATGGTCAATCTGAGAAGATAAGACACAGTAGCTGACCTAGTAACAATGAGTTTCCTCCCTATCCTGCTGTAAAAATAGTCTGAATTATTCACAGGCGCATGATACATCTCACACATGCACAACGGGTGTGAAACAGTTGCTCTCTGTAGCCCACAATACTATTAATATCTTTCACTCATAGCACCTGCTTTGTTTAGCACCTCAAAAGTTCCTTGTAACTGTCATTTCAAAGAGTCCTGGAAAATAATAAATACGGGTCTTTGTGGACCCCCATTTCTTTACTGATCTCATTATTCTTGGATTGTTGGAGATCTGCAGAGGTTGCCTAGTTCATTTTGCTGACTTCTCCCAAGACTGTGTTTACATTTAGTAAACTGGAAACAGGGCTACATGTCTCCCTGCCTTATTCAGTTAATTGGAGTGTCACATTTGAAGCCTTGAACCCATTCATCAAATGGACTAGATGAAGATAAGGCTTAAATGTGGGCAAATTTCTTAGGTAAAAATCTAGCTATAGGCATTTTTTTTCTGTATAAAACAGGAAAGGAATTATTTCCTACTTTAGAAACTACATTGAGTTGTGCTGTGGATTTTTTTTTCAACTTAGTGTGTGTAACTAATATTTGTGAATAAATTTGTACTGGGAAATGCCATATCCTTATAACAACTCTGTTATAAAGATATCTCTGATTCTGTTATATTTCCACTTTCACATGGAAAAATCCAAGGTGCAGAGAGATTAAAGAGCTTGCTTACATCTCACTCTGTAATGCTGTCAGAAAGTAATGGACCGGGAAGTGGGGCTTGGGAGAAGGGCTTGTCCTTCAGTTCCTTGCTGTTTTACCTCTCGTGTTGTAAAACCCCATTCTATCATTAAGAGGCCTTGCCTCACAGATGCCCAGTCCCAGCTAGGAACACTGAAATCCTTCAGTGTTTTGTTCAGTGTACCATATGGCCTAGTTCCTCTCATGCTATCCAATAGAAAAGAAAATGGCCTGGAACAAAATGTCTAAAGGCCCGGAGAGCACATTTCAACAAAGAGAAGGGATCCACATTATATACATACGGATTCTGAGTAGGACCCAACAAACTTAAGAGTCTTCACAAGAATTTGTGAAGTCCTCCACACCAGGGCTAAACTCTTGAAACGCACATAGAGAAAGATGTTTTCTACCCAAAAGAACAAGAGTCCATTAAGCAAAATCTAGAAATATAAAAATAATAATCATTATAATGCCACATGATTGGTGACAACACATGATTGGTACTGTCCAACAGAAATAAATAATAGAATTCTGGTTAAAGATGACAAATTGAACAGAAAAAATTGCTATATTCAAGATAAAGTGATATTAAAAGAATTGAACATGAACTCACCAGAAAACTGGGAGAGTAACTTCAACAAAAGCCACAAAGTTGAAAAGCAAAGTTGAAAAACAGTACCAGTCCTGACAGACTTGAAAAGAATGCACTGGCCAGCGTGGGAAAGCATGGGAACAGAAACCATACCACTGCAGAAGGCCACACATGCCCAGAAATGATGGCGTAAATGGAGGGTGAAAGTGATGCCAGCCTCAGGGTGAAGAGTTGAAAAGTGTCCTTAGGAAATGAATAGACCTTACCTCCATGATAGGTTAACCCTCCATAGGTTACTTATTGAATATAGCAATAATTGAATATAATATTCCTTCTTGCTGCATTTTTATTTGATGGAATAGGCAAACAAGTTCACACTGGCCTCTTTTATAAGGTGCTAATTCATTCACCAGGACAGACACAACCCTCATTGCCTAATTACCTTCTTAATGTCTTTTCTTAATATTGTGTTGGAGACAGCATTTCTACCTATGACCTTGGGATGTGGCGAAGCATAAGTAGAAAGCATTGTTATTAAACACACACACACAAATAAAAAAACATTTTTATAAGGGAAGGGATGAAGCCAAATCATAAAGAACACTTGTTATCTGCCATTTTGGTGAAGGAAGCGAAATAAGTCTGTGTACAATAGGCCGAAATGTAGGAGAAAATTAGGAAGCTGTAAACTCGCAGAGAAATAGGATGTATCAAGGAGATAGCCATCCCCACTGTCCAATTGTGCTAGGAATGTTTTAGTCAGATTTCTATTACCATAACAAAATATCTGAAATTAGCAGTTTGAAGAAGAGAAAATGTTAGTTGGACTCTCAGTTTTGAAAGTATAGTCCATGGCTGATTGCCCAGTTGCTTTTGAGCCTATAACCAGGCAAAGCATCATGCTTGGAGTGTCTCATGGTAGACAGTTAATAAAAGAGACACTGAAGGGGTCATGATCACAGTATCCTGTTCAGGGGACTGATCCCCAATGACTACTCTTCCTGAAGGCCTCAACTTTTAAAGCAGTGGTTCTCAACCTGTGCGTTGCAAACTCCTTTGAGGTTGCATATCAGATATTCTACATATTAGATATTTACACCACAATTCATAACAGTAGCAAAATTATAGTTATAAAGTAGCAATGAAATAATTTTATGGTTGGGGTCACTAGAATATGAGAAACTCTATTCAAGGGTCACAGCATTAGGAAAGAACCATTGCTTTAAAGGTTTCACTATCTTCCAATAGCACTGTGAGTTGACTGTGAGTTAGACCAGCACATGGGCTTTGGGGGACACTTATACAACCAGTTTCAGTTGGATTATGTGAGTACCACTTAAAATAAAGCCATTCAGTATGCCAAAATGGAAGACATTGATGATCTTACAAAAACTATGTACAGTGAATGGCAGGGCCAATCCAAGTTGGAGGAGCAGACACAGTAGAGGACAAAGGAAGACAGGAGCAAATAGAGGACCATACCATTTTGGGAAGGTTGGCTCTAAAATGTTAGAGAAGGCAGAGGCTTACCATGAGACAGGCAGTCAGCTGAAGGAGAGTTTACACTTTTCATGTTTAGATTGGTTCTGGGTTTTGAGATGGCATGTTTCAGCAGAGACAAAATATCATATAGCAGAAGAGATTGAATGCGCAGACGAAACTGAACTGTGGGAGGGTTCAAGGGTGGCATTGTGCAAGCACACAGTAGCTAAGAGCTCAGCTTGGTTGGGTTAGGACTTTCTCTTTCTCATGAAAAAACAATTGTCATGCTACCCAGAGCTCCTGCAAACTCACTGAGACCACAGGACTGTGTGTGCTAGAAACTTAAAGCCTGGCATCTTGAGAGCATGATTCTGAATCAACATTCAGTGATATTGCCTGATATTGTTAAAATCTGTGTCATAAGTCACGTGCTCAGCTAATCTTCACTTTTTTCGTAGGAGCTGATGAAGACATAGAGAGTCCAGATCTGACAACATCTCGACTGATTCCAAAGATCTCATTCACTAGTGCTGCTCCCAAAGTGGAAACCATGACACTGAAGACACAAAGCATTACGCCTGCTCAGACCAAGGTGCACTTGTGTGGCATTTCATTAACATGTACTTGTGAATAATGCTGCCTTTTGACTGCACAGAACAGTTCTCATGAGAAGCACCACTTGAAACTATATTGGGACAAATAGCCCTTCAATTCTACTGCTACAATTGGACCTTCACTCTTTAGCAACTTTTTACAGTTGACCTGCTTACTGTTCATATCACTTAGGCCTGTCTTCCTTAGGAATATACTGTTTTTAACATGGTACTTTCCCTTGTGGAGCTTCTTTAGCTCAGTTACAAAGCAAACTCTTAGCCTATTTAGCTTAAGTCAGATTTTTTTTTCTCCTTGTGTCAAAAAGCATTTGAAACTTTAGATCTCCTGGGGCAGGTTAAGGAGTAAGTCTTCCAGTCCTGTCTTAAGGTCTCAGTGAATGTCAAGGCCGCTGTTGGTGCTGCACACACTTGCTCCACTCTCAGATACAGGTGTAGCTGGTACACCTGTAGTTATTTCTTGTGAGAGCGTACTTAATCAGAATGAGATGGTTGGACTTAGAACAGGGAGAGCAACTAGCTAAAGAAAACACTGAGTCCATGCATTTGACCTTGTTAGCATTATACTGCAATTAGCTACTCATACACTAATAGATAAGCTATTTAATATGAAAACTGTTTATTAGACTCTAGTGAAGGACTAAGCTTTGAATCCTGGATCTAGTCCTTTTTCTTGGATGATTAGAAAGATTAGATGTGACTATTATGTAGCAAGCACATGAGGCCTGGTTTCACTGTGCAAACATTCATTGAATTTGGTGGAGCAGAAGAAATCAAGACAGTTCACCAAAGTGAGTAGTAATTTAGTGGTAGACTTTACATACTTTAGGCATGGCATTCTGCTTATGAAAGCTTAGCAACACAAGCATCCTGTTTTTTAGTTCACCTTTATGTTGGTTTAGAAACAAGATGCTACCAACCTCTTGCAAGATGCAGGTTTTGTGGCAGGCATTGTGGAGTAAGAAGCACCCCTCTTCTGGCAGGAACACAGGCAGGCTTTTCTTACTCTTTAGAGTACCATGTTCTTCCTCTTCTTTGGTTCTTCTCACTTATGAAGTCATGGCATAAACAAGTGGCTCCCTGCAGAAATGCAGTAGCCAAGAGCTCAGCTCTGTGTGGATTAACACACTCTCTCTAGGATTATGAGGCATCAGTACTATTGCCAGCAGAGTGATTCTACAGCCAGGAAACAGGAAGGCAAGGGGATATTCTGTGAAGACTGGGGCAGACATACCTACCATTTTCTGGGATCTGTTCCATTGCTATCTAAGTTGAATGAATAAAAGAAATGAGGAGGGAAGAAACGAAAAGTAGCAGGTGCAGTTGGTGGTAGGATTGCAAAGTATGTCAGAGCATGTGTGATAGCTTGTGTTTCTGTGGAAAGATGATTCAGGTCTCTCCCTATTTTATTTGATCTCTTCTAGCAATGTTTTCAGCTCAGTGACCATTAAGCTCAGTATCTTGAAGTCAGGCTCTTCTGAGGAGTTTTGGCTTTCAATCCTCACAGTTTTATCCTAAAAACAAACAAACAGAAAAACCCAACTTCATTTTGATGCAGATTTCTAGACTACTGACAAGTATGGATTTATACTTGATTTAAGTTTTTACAAACTTAAATCAGTTTTTACAAACTGGCCCTAAAACATAGCTTTAGTTTATAGACAGACATTTTTGTGGATGATTTAGAAATTAGAGAGTCCTAAACATGTTAATGCAAATATTTCTATTTTTAGTTGCATTTAATGTAATGAAAAGAATTCATTCATTTGTGAGAGTTTTATTCAGTATGTTTCACACACACTGTTCTAGGTGCCGATGATGAAGATATTGATGATGAATAACAACAATAGTAATTTTTTGTTTCATAGTTATTTGGTACAGCTATGTTAAGCCTTGCGTCTAAGTTGCCATTAGTGAAGATTATGCTTTTGACTAAGTCTCACAGCAACATTGCTGTCATGGATATAAATATTTTATGTAATTTGTTGTTCAGATATGTGACTGAAGAGTGAAAGGAGTCTTTCCTTATTTTTGTGGAGCCAAGTCTTTTCCCATTGCATTTTCACAGCCCCTAGACATCCAGATACAGATTCAGTAAATTTTCAGTTAGCTTCATTTAATTATCTGTGCTCCCTTTTCATAATTACATAGACATACATGTGAGAGGCATTTCATATTGGCTGTGTACTAGGCAGTGTTCTCCTTATCACAGAGCCTGTGCTTCTTCTGTTCAATTGAGTATTTCAGCTTAAAAATGATTGCTCTGCCTAGAGTACCTTGAGGATTATATACCAACTGACCACTCTAAGTGCCATTTCTGTGGGAGAGCTTTCTAGGTCATCCCTTGAACTAATTTTTTGTCCCCTTATTCAGAAGTTTTGTCAAAGGGAACTGAGCAAGTCAACTCTTAAATAACTTTAGGGACTTAAAGTATCAACAGGTGAAACTATGTGGCTTGTCTTAATAATGGAGTAAAGATGAGAAGGATTACACATACTTGGGGTCAACGCTTCAGTGTCTTTCTCATTTCCTACAGTGTTCCTCACATCTTTCCCTGGACACACATTACCACCTGCTTGATTTTTCTCTCCCCTGTCCTAGCTTCTAACAGCATGGCAACCAAAGCAATGCTGATGAGCAGTGAAGCGTCCTCTTTGATGAGGACGCAGATAAGCCATTCTCTGATCTGCTGCCCGCTCCACCAGGCAGCCAGTTAGTGATGGGAATTCTACAAGAAGAAAATGGAGAGAACCTGCAAAATACTGTCAACAAGCTTCTCTCATCTGCTTTTTTGGACACAGCAGGACTTAGGAGGGCTGTCCATATTTTCTTCTCTACTCAGATAGAAAACAGTGAAACTTGGCTGTGAATTTATGCAGCAATAAAAATGATAATTTATGGAAATCATGGCAGCTTAAGATTTTTGAAGTACAGGGGTTCTTGCAGCTTTGAAAAGAAAATGACTCTGTCACATGTCATGACTTCCTGTGCTTGGTGGAAGCCTTGTGTGTTCTGATCACTGAGATGGGGACCTATTGATTCCCACTGATCATTGGAGTTCAAGTAAATGCACCTTGTCTAGCTTTTGGTCTTTCCCAGACATAAAGATGATTTTGCCTTCTTGATTAGGAAGAACACTAACCCTCACAAAGCAACTGAACAACACATGGCACATTACTGTGTTTACAATGTCTGGGCATTCTTAGAAGGAATCAGATAGGTTTGGAGGGGTAGGAGGCTCACTGTCTACCAGCTTTAAAGCTTGCTCTGGCTGGTTTTATGCCAACTTGACACAGGCAAAAGAGGAAGAAGCCTTCGTTGAGGAAATGCCTCCATGAGACCCCAGCTGTATGGCATTGTCCCAATTAGTGATCAATGGGGAAAGACCTAGCCTATTGAGGGCAGTGCCATCACTGTGCTGGTGGTCCTGGGTTCTATAAGGAAGCAAACTGAGTAAGACAGGGAAAGCAAGCCAGTAAGCGCTACTCCTCCATGGTGTCTGCATCAGCTCCTGCTTTTAGGACCCTGCCGTTTCTGTCCTAACTTCCTTCAGTAATGAACAGCATGGACCTATAAGTCAAATAAACCCTTTTCTTCCAAAATTGCTTTCTGGTCATGGTTTTTGGTCACAGCAATAGAAACCCTAAAAAGGTTGACAATGTCTTCCCATCAATAGTATTAGCAAATGATAAAGAACTTCACCTGATAGAGAATAGCAGCTAATTAGAACCTAACCTCTCTAGATCAGGGGTTCTCAGACCACACCTTAATCTGAGAAATTTTAAATAACCATAAAAATCAGCAAGCCAAGTGAACAGAATACTCAAAGGGGAGAGAGAGAGAGAAAGAGAGAGAGAGAGAGAGAGAGAGAGAGAGAGAAAGAGGATGATTGAGAGAGAGATTGGAGAGAGAAAGAGAGCCTGCCTCATTGACTTGGAAGTTGGTTATCAAGCTGGCCAGAGCCTTAGGATTCCACAATGCCCCATACATAATTTTTCATGGGACTTCAAGGTTTCAAACTCAGGTTTTCATGCTGGCAAAACAAGCAAGCACTTTATGAACAGGGATATATTCCCAGCCCAGAAAGTGAAGATCCTGAAAATTGTCAGCTAAAAGAAGTATGCATATTATTCTTATATTATGTACTCATTAACTACCCATCTTGGCTTCTGTGATAACAGAACCACAAGCTACATGGGTCCAAACTTGGGCCTTAACCATTGACATATAAATTATGATTGCTAGTATTTACTAAGCATGTTTTTGAAAGAATGGAAATTGGGGATATCTTTAATATTATTTCTTCTTCCTAGAAAATTTTTAAAGAGGAATATTTATGTTTTCTTTCTTCCCCATACCAGTCACCTGAAGAAATTGACAAGGAGAAAGTTGACATCTCTGAGGTAGAAGAGAAGCTAGGACCTGCTGTAAAAAGTACAGATGTGTACACAGAGAAACATTCAGACAATCTGTTTAAACGGACAGAAGTCCTAGCAGGTGAGTTGCCAGCTTTGTCAAGTGGGAAGGAACTTAGAGAGCTTCATTGGGATAAGTGGCATTCAGTGGCCAAAGAAAAGCACGATGCACCTTGCTGGCCTCCCAGAAGCAATCTTCAGGTTTTTTATTTCAGAATGACAGGTGAGAGGTTGGAACTACTTCATTTTTTTCTGTTAGCTTCTCTGCACTCTCCTTCAGCCAGCTAAAGGCTGAAGTAGGAGACAATTTTAGGTTATAGTCCATTATGTCAAGGACATCAAAGAAGCAGAAAATTGAAGTAGTAAGATTGAATAAGTCCAGAACTGTTGGATGTGGGGACAGGGCAGGAGATGCCAGTCAGAGGCCAGTGCTCCAGGTCACCCTCCCAGTCACCAACTTCAGAAAAGGAGCGTGGACAATTCTGCGACATGACAAGAATTTTATCTCTAGTTGAAATTCACAGATGAAAGTGCAGGCTGAGCATCACTAATAGAACATGATGCCACAAGTGGGAAGCTCCGCTTCTGGAACTCAAGATGCATTGCACCCAAAACACAGACTCTCTCCACAAACCTTGTTTCATGAATAGAATTATTTGTTAATGTGTGTAAGTTTTTCTTTGAGCTATGTGTATAAAATATCTATGAAAATATGAATGTATTTCATGTTTAGACTTGGCCTGTTTACTCATATCTCATTCCATGTACATAGATAGTTCTTTTAAAAAAGTCCATATATCAAAACACTCTCAGTTACAGATATTTCTGATCAGAGATAGCCACTGAAGCCTATGCTGGTACTTATTTTAAAGAAGAAGATTTGCAAGATTTAAAAACACCTATAAGGGTCTCCTAAAATTCAAGAATAGGTAGACATTTGCATCCTTTTTTGTATGTATTCTTCATTTTTAAATACTGTTAGATCATGTTTTGTACTTTCACTGTGCTTAGAAGATTACACTGTAAAGTGCAAGCACTAAACACAAGTATTTGAAAGTGTAAACTTAGTTGAAGTTACAGCTGGATTTTTCTTATGGAGGGCTTTAGGTTGATATTACATACCTTCCTGAGAAATGACACTGTTGAATACAGATTTTCTTTTTAAAACTTGAGTTCTCAAATTAAATTTTTTATTAAAATGTCAATAGATTGAAATTGACCAAACTAATTTCTGCAAACCTTGAACCTCATGAAAAGGACCTCTTTCTTTTTGTTTGTTTCAGCTGTCATCGCTGGTGGCGTGATCGGTTTTCTCTTTGCCATTTTCCTCATTCTGCTGTTGGTGTACCGTATGAGGAAGAAAGATGAAGGAAGTTATGACCTTGGGGAACGCAAACCATCCAGCGCAGCTTACCAGAAGGCGCCTACTAAGGAGTTTTATGCATAAAGTTCCCACTTAGTGTCTCTATTTGGGAGATCACTGAACTTTTCAAAATAAAGCTTTGGCATAGAATAATGAAGATCTTTGTTATTTGTTTTGTTCATTACAGAGCCATACTGGCCCTTTAATGATAAAAATTCCATTGTATTTAAAACTTCACGTGTTTCTTTAGAATGACATAAAGTAAAAATTTAACATCTTCAGTGTTGTGTGAATAGCAGTGGCAAAATATTATGTTATAAAAACCCTTGACATCCATGGAATTGATTTGAACATCTATGTGCAAATATAAAATGATTGTGTTTGTCCTCCGGTTCAAAGATGATGGCTGTTCCCCTCGTCAGCATGTCTCCAGTTGACCTTACCAAATTAGTCTTTGTTAATTTATCTCTTATTCCTCTCCTCTACCCTCCCTTCTTGTCCTCTTCCTTAAAAACAAAACCTTATGCCTTTTATAGCTGTAACGGTGCAATTTGTCTTTGAATGATTACAATAATGGTAATTTAGTGTATATGTGATTTTTTTCAAATATGAAAACCTTAACTTCTACTTAATGTAATTTTTTAAAATGTCAGACTGTCCATTTTACACTTGCTTTATTTTTCGTTACCTGTAGCTTCAGGCAGATTTGCAACAGCAAATTAATGTGTAAAATTGGATTATTACTACGAAGCTGTTTAGTCCTAGCTATCTAATCAGATCTTCTTTTGTGAGGATTTGACATTACTGACAAGCCTCAGCAAACCCAAAGATGCTAACAGTATTTTGAGAAGTTGCTGCAGATTCCTTTGGCCACTGTACTTGTTAATTTCTTGCAATTTAAAGGTACGAGAAAGAGTTTAAAGAAAAAAGATCAGTTTTTTTTTTTCTTAAAAATGCATTTAAGTTGTAAACATCTTTTTAAGCCTTTGAAGTGCCTATGATTCTATGTAATTTGTTGCAGACTGGTGTTAATGAGTATATATATATATATAACAGTTTAAAAAAAAGTTGGTATTTTATAAGCACAGACAATTCTAATGGTAACTTTTGTAGTCATATGAATAGACGCAAATTGTAATTTGGGAACAAACAAACTACTGAATAAATCATGTGGCCTAATATTGAGAATGTCACTGCTATAAATTTTGTACATTTCTTATCTAATGTACATCCCCCCTTTGCCATGACTGGCCGTCTGCTCTCAGTGATAATGTGGGTTTAACTTCTGAGTATTCCACTGTGTCCATAAGTCAAGACCAAAGAGCCCTCAGTGAGGCTGTTTATTACCAGATCCACCTCTGAACTGGCCAGAGGAAGTGTGTGTATCATCCCGCATGTGTCTGGGTTCAGGGATAGGAAGCCTGCCAGGGGATTTCAAGGTTTGCAACCTTTATAGAATAGCTACTGGCAATATTGAGACAGATGCCTTCTTTTGCAATTTACTCTTAGAAGTATAAATTCCAAAGAAGTGAAGGGACCTTTCTCGAAGTAGGTATCTGGGGATCAGTCCTATAGAATAATTTCCCTGTCAAAGCTCCCCCGGAGATTAGCAGAAAAAAAATTTGAGGAACACCACAGCCACTCTATGGGGCAGGAGAGAGGGCAGGGGAGGCTCTGGATGTTAAATGACAGCTTTGCTACTTAGGATGGATGTTTCTAGAAAAAAGTACTACCAGAGGAGGAGATGGGGGTATCCTGGTTGGATACTCACTGTACAGAGCATTTCCTTTTGCTGCTCTATTTTCTATTTTACCATTAATTTTATTTTTAAACTGTGAGCCGTGGACATAGAAAGAAGACAGCAAGAACCGCAACTTTTCCAGCATAAAATTTACTTTTAACAAAGTTTGACTGTTTCATTTGAGAACTTTCCCTGGACTTGTCAGAGAACTCATTCAAACAAAATTAAAGCAACACTTAGAACAGTGTTTTATCTGAATCCTTAATGGCCTTAATTCCCAAATTGCTGTCAAATTACAGATGTAATTCACCTTGTTTAGGATGATTAAAAGGAAATGACGGCCCTTCCAAAGCTGCACAATGCCCCTCAATTACAGAGGCTGAGAATGTAGTGGGTATACCTCTAACTGTGCAAAACAGTGAAATCCTATTTGTAAAACAACTTGCTTGGGATACCTGTGCCAGGAAAAAATATTCTGGCAAATATTTTGTCACTGCTGTAAAGCAAATTTGTTAAAGTGCCAAAATAAAGTCTGTCATGCTGAAAGTAAATCATTGTATAGACTCACATCCAGTTTTCTGTACGCTTTTTGCTCAGTTTTTTTTCCTTAACTTTTAAGATACAGTAAATAATATCATAAAACTGTTAGTAATCATTACTGAATTCAGGAAAATTTTGGTAAAATACAAATATTAAAGCCAGTGTGGTATTTCCTGCTTTTTAAAGCCATATGTGAATGAGTTTCCTTGTGTGAGTATTGCTTTTTCTTTGAGAGACTTACAGTATTCACATTGCCCTGTTTTCAGCACGTGGTGGGAGAATGGGAAGAGTGAGTTAATAAATAAATAACGTATCTAGTTGCAGGTAAAAACAAAACCAAACAAACAAACAAACAAAATATACCTGAAACTGAAGGTTAGTACCTGGTTAATAAAATTGAATTTAGCTGGACAAGACAGAAGCTGCTCTCAATTTAATGTTAATAGTTGATAATTTCTTGTCACTTGTCCAGTGGATTTATATCTAGGAAGCTGTTTACTTTACCACTTCAATCCAGTTCCCTTACTGTGGATAAACTGCAGTCAGAGCAGTTAGTGTGGGGTGTAGGTACAATGGTAACTAACCAGAACATAGGTATCTTGTACAGATAGCCTAAAGAAACTAAAGTGGCCAAAAAACAATAACTCCATAATTCTTAAGTACTTATGTGTTCAAAATCTTAGACATTTTCAAACTTCAAGAAAAAAATTTAAGTGAGGAACAAAATTATAAAACCTAAAACTATCGCAGGGTTAGTTTGGTGTGCTGGTTAGTTTTTTGCCAACTTGATATGACCTAAGGTCATTTGGGAAGAGGGAACCTTAATTGAGAAAGTGCTTCCATAGAGTCAGCCCATAGGTAAGTCTGAGGAGCCTTTGCTTTTGAATAATCATTTGTGAACAAGGGCCCAGTGTACTCTGGATGCTGCCTTGAGCAGAAATGAGCAAACAACAGCCAGTAAAGACTATTCCATGGGCTCTGCTACAGTTCCTACCTCCATGTTCCTGCTTGAGTACCTGCTCTGATTTCCCTAAATAAAGAATTGTGGCAGAGAAATAAAAGCCAAACAAGCCCTTTCCATTCTCAGTTGGTTTTGGTCAATTTTTTATCACAGCAACAGAAAGCAAGTTAATACATTTGATAAGCATTATCTTTTTTAACCTTATTTGAGTTAAGTAATGGAGTAGAAGCTGTACATTTCAAAAAAATATTTGGATGACACATACCTACAGGATCAGCTGCATAGAGTCTAAGTCAGGGAATCACTTCAGTCTAGAAGTTTGAGACCAGATTGAGCAATACAGGAATGACACATTCCCCTGAAACAAGCTCTAAGGCAGTGTTGAAGTGCTGAGGTTTGGACTAAGTGTGTGGTTCTGGCAGATTTTAGTGATCTCTTGTATTGCTTTGTTTGCATCTAAAAGACCCTGGGTTAGATCCTCACCACTCACCAAAATGAAAGCAAACATGCAATCAAGGACAAAGTCTAGTAGGAGATTCTTAGCTCTAAGTCTCTAGCAAGCAACTAGAGGTCCTAAGCAGTTTCCAATGAACTTCAATCAGGACAAATAAAGTGGTTGCTCCATATTAAATGATAAACTAAAGTGCTGTTTGGTCTTACTATTTTATACTTATAGTGAAATTTGAGACTTGCTCATTTCTAAGGAATTACATTAGGCCATACAGAAAACCTTAAAAGACATAGAATTAATGGTAAAAACTGCATTCAAATGAAGTTTGTCCTACCATGTTCTGACTGTGACAATGTCACTGCAAGGATTTTAAGTTCTTGTTTCTTGTTCCTTTGCTCTGATCAGACACTTTTATGACCAAAGAACCCTGGTGGCTTTGGAAGCAATTTGATTCCGTGTTAGTGGCTGGAAGGCTATAACCCAAGATGCCAGTTCAGCTCACTATTAGTAAAGTGAAGCTTTACAGTTTGGTTTTTTGAGCATACTGAACTCAAGATTCATTGATTCCAGCTTTGCTGGTGAAATGGTTAAGTGTGAATTATTTGTGCAAGCAACTGAAAGTTCAATCAATGAAATGCTTGCCTACTGAGTGCACAGGGCACTTCAAGAAGCTGAGGACACAGTAAAGACTGATGTAGGCAGATTAAGTCAGTAAATGTAAATGAAGCCCATAAATGGAGCAATTTCCTTGGGGTTAGTGACTACCCAAGATATAGTGCAGTCTGAAGGACTCAGAGTAGAGAGGTACTAGGTATGTTGTGGTAAAGGTCTCAAAGGTCAGTCACTTCAAAAACCAGACAATGATTTCTTTTGGTGTTTGTTTGTTTGTTTTACTGATTTTTGTTTTGGTAAGACAGAGCCTTATGCAGCTGAGGCTAGCCTCAAACTCTTTAGGCAGTGAGGATTACTTTCCCTTCCACATTCCAATCCTCTTATTCTGGGGATGTGGGGTTATGCCCCACAACAGATGGCTAGCCCCAGATAAATTGTGATTTAGACAATTGTCATCCTCATTCCAGGGCTCTGGCTTATGGAGTAGCCATTATCCCAACCATGGG
The DNA here is from genome assembly GCF_907164565.1 of Psammomys obesus. NCBI lineage: Eukaryota > Metazoa > Chordata > Mammalia > Rodentia > Muridae > Psammomys > Psammomys obesus. The sequence continues at coordinate 58,424,514 of NW_026585644.1, forward strand.
CAATTACTAAGTAGAAGAAAAATGGCCAAAGTGGAGCTATGTGTTCTTCCACCCCAATTTAATTGGCAAAGTCAAGTCATATACTATACTTAAGGTCCAGAGTACAGAGAAATGCAATCCTACTTTGTGGCTAAAAGGAGAGAGACATGTACAGCCATCATGAATACTAGGACCTGGTCAGAAAAGATCTCTTGGAAAGGGAGAGCCTTGGTGATACAGATTCAGGTGTGCTAAAACCAGAGCAAGCAGACCTTCCAGGATAGAAAGGGAATTATCTTGGCCTGTTAAGGGTTACAAATCAGTTACTGAGAAGGAGGAATCAGTGAGAAAGAGGTGAGAGAAAGAAGCAAAGAAGTAGAATCATTCCCTAGCTGCTCTCTCCTGTTTGTTCTTTTGCATATTATTATCCTTAAGGAAGATAGACTGTTATGTGACTCCTTCCAATGGCTTCTACAGTCTTAGAGGAAAGCCCCTGCTTGATTCACCTTGACTTTGAGGCCTATGGGGACTTCTCCCTGCATGTGAGTAAGTGGCTATCATGGATGTGGCTAGCTATTTAGGAGGTCATTATTACCTTCTAAAGAGAAATATAGTGGCTATGGAAATAAATCGATCTAAAATGGTATTGTTTGGAAAGTCAAAACTACCACATTTTGCTAAAAGTTTGAAAGAACAGAGAAAAAGAAAAGCAAAGTATCTAAAAAAGCTGAGCCATGGTGAAGAAGTGGTGTACATACTGCTGGGATGAACCAATAGTTTCTTCTAGGTCAAATTAAGTTACAGAGGATTATTAGACATTCATATACAGGCGTGAGTAAATGAAAAAATGCATCTGAAGTGAAAAGGAGAGACCTGAAATAAAACTCAACATTTAAAAATAATTTTAGAAGAGGGAAAGTTAGACAGCCTTGTCTGCTCTCTGTTGGTAGGAGGTGGATCTTTAGCACAGACAGCTTCCCTGTGAATTCCCACCTTCTTTATAGCCCCACAGAGGATAGCAACTTCCAGATTTACTGTCTAGATAATCACCATTCCCTGTAGGTCCTGATAGCTCTTCTGACATGTTTGCAAGTGACTAAATTCTTGTTTGCACTCCCCAGCATGGGTTCTGTTTTCCTTCCTGGACTCCCACCGATAGCACAGGAGTGACTGGTCCCCATATGGTGTTAAAATCCACAGGAATATGCAAGATTATTTAGAGAGGTAGGTGGAGGAGCAGGGTAGTCTTGGGCCTGGCTGGTATCAAAGTCTGTATTTTTAGGTGAGCGATTACAAGAATTACTGTAGTACATTGCTTTGTCATGTGAGCAACTGCTAAGCAGAACACATAGTGTGTGGAAAGGTGAGTAGCTCTATTTGTCACTTGGTTACCAGTGACAAAATGTGGCCTGTTGTTAAAACAAAGTAAATGGGCAAAGAAATAAGAACTGTTTATACAACCAGGAGACATAGCTATTATCTGTGTAAAAAATGACAACTCTTAAGCAAACAAATAGGTAAGTGGTTCTCCCACTTATAGCACAGTGGTACTGAGGTCTTTGAAAACAATACCTCAGTTCAGCTTCCTTAATTACATTCTGCTTAAGTAAATAACGGAGTGAGCTTGCATTTCCTCTGTGAACAATTTCTGAGAAAAGTAGCAAAGACTGTTAAAAAATGTAGATGTCCCTCAATGGAGGAATGGATACAGAAATTGTGGTTCATTTACACAGTGGAATAATACCCATCTATTAAAAACAAGAAAATCATGAAATTTGCAGGCAAATGGTGGGAACTAGAAAAGATCATCTTGAATGAGGTAACCCAGAAGCAGAAAGACGCACATGGTATATACTCACTCTTAAGTGGATATTAGCCAGATAATATAAGATAAACATACTAAAACCTATACTCCAAAAGAAGCTAAATAACAAGGAAGACCCTAGGGAAGATGCTCAGTCTTCATTCAGGACAAATGCAGTAGACATCAGAAGCAGGAGAAGACAGGGAATAGCACAGGAGCGTAACACAGAGGGCCTCTGAAAGACTATACTGATCAAGGAAGGTATTGAAGCAAAGGCTGAAACTCATAGCTAAACTTTGGGCATAATGCAAGGAATCTTATAAAAGAAGGGGGAGATAGAAAGACCTGGAGGGGATAGGAGCTCCCAAAGGAGACCAACGGAGCCAAAACAAAACAAACAAACAAACAAACTGCAAAAGCCTTGCAGAAAATGATACCCCAACCAAGGACAATGCATGGAGAGGACCTAAAACTTCTGCTCATATGTAGCCCATAGACTTAATCTCCAAGTGGGTTCCCTAGTAAGGGGAACAAGGACTTTCTCTGGCATGACCTCAGTGGCTGTCTCTTTGATCACCTCCTACTGAGGGGGGTGCAGCCTTGCCAGGCCACAGAGGAAGACAGTGCAGCCAGTCCTGATGAGACCTGAGAGGCTAGGGTCAGAGGGAAGGGGAGGAGGACCTCCCCTATCAGTGGACTGGGGGAGGGGCATAGGGGGAGAAGAGGAAGGAAGAGTGGAATTGGGGGCAGATGAGGGAGGGAGCCACAGCCAGGATACAAATTGAATAAATTATAATAAATGATAATAAAAAATTTATAAAAGCAAAAAAAAGTGGATGATTTTGTTGTACATCAGACCAGAATTGGGGATCATGAAAAGTACTATTCTGAAAACAGCACATTTTAGTCCCTAATATTTTTGGTATCTTTTACTTTCTTTTCATGTAGCTAATGTATTTATTTATTTATTTATTTATTTATTTATTTATTCATTCATTTATCTATTTATCTATTTATTTATTTATTTATTTATTTATTTATTTATTGAAAAATATTTTTTCTCTTTTGTAAAATACAGGTAGTAATACAAACCATATGTTCTGGCTGAAGTCACTAAGGCAATACAAGTGATGCACTGAACAAACCTGCTGGCACCCGGTAGACTATCAAGTCAAGATTCCTCTACCAAATGCTGCCTGGGTGTTGTTTGCAAATATGGTGCTGGGCCCTGAGAGAGACAGACAATAAGTTTGAGACGCAATTCAGCAAGAAGCTGACATATGAACAAAGCTGAAGGTGATAAGGAGTTGCATCACAGATGGTGGGGGAGGGGAGCCACGGAGATCTGGGATCTCAGGAACAGGATAAGCAAAGGGAACAGTAAGAGCCAAGGCATTTAGTGTGGTGAGAAATGAGAATGGTGAGCAGTGAACAGAGTACCCACAGCCCAGAAAATATACACATATCCTTGTGTCCATTGTGGTGACCTTGGACAGCCACCACAAAGGTTTGAGTCAAAGAGAAGTGTTTAATTTAGTCTTAATAATGAATCTCACATTTGAGCAGGTAGGGAGGAGATTGGTTGGTAATGTGCTTGCATAAAGTTCTGAGTTCGGGACTCCAACAAATGTAAAAAACCTAAAACAGCAATGTGTTTCTGTAATGCCAGGCCTGGGAAGGCAGAGACAGGAGACTTCTTGGAGCCAGCCCAGTTTTAAACTGCCCAGTAGCAAGCTTCAGTGAGAAATCCTGTGTCACAAGTAAGTTGAACAGTCAGGGAGAGATGGTTTATTGGGTAAAAACACTTGCCACTATACCTGATGACCATAAATGAGCCTCACAAGTTGCTTTCAATTTCCACAAGCACATTGAGGTGCATGTATGTTTGTGAGTGTAAACATATGTACACACAAATGAAAAATAAATAAGTAAATTTAATCTAAAATTTAAAAACATAAGTTGGGAATCAGTTGATAAGGACACCCATTATCATACTCATGCACAAAAGCAAGCATACTCACCCTCCTACACATGTGTACCCACAAGAAAGTCCACACACACATACACATTCAACAGACATGGAATCATTAGTTGATTTATTTTTTTTATTTATTGCAGTTTATTCACTTTGTATCTCAGCTGTAGCCCCCTCCTTCATCCCCTCCCAATCCCACCCCCCTCTCTCTTCTCCCCAATGCCCCTCTCCCGGTCCACTGATAGGACTTTGGAGTCCACCCTTGAAAGTTTGCATTTGAGAATCACATCACAATTTGCTTTGATTATGCTATAGAGAACAGACTGATGGGATGGTGAATGCAATAAAAATAGGGCAAGGAAACCAATAGGAGACAGAGAGTTATGGTAGAGTCTGCAGAGCCAGGACAGCCTCCAAGTGTGGCTCCCTGTGAGCAATGTGCTTGCTGGCAGGCTATTACAGTGCCTAGTAATCTGATTTCCAGACTGTGTGGAGTCTATTTTTTGAAGGTTCACACAATAAGATTTTCTGACATATCCCAGTTGACACTCTTCTCCCAGGTGCTACAAGTTCCATAACCTTCCCTTTTTCTCAGCATGATTTTAGACTCTCTTCTATCCAAACCTCCAGTTGACCTTACTTCTTTTTATTTATGTGAAGTTCAACATATATCTGCCTCTGGCCTTGTGTTTTAATACATCTACCTCTTCCTTCAGTTAGGTGTATGGAAGTTTTCTCACTCCTACCCTTTTTCATGGTTTTATGTTCTTGTCTCAGTTGTCCATTGGCAAGTGTTGCTGACAAATATTAAATGGAGAATTCCAGGATTATTTAATTTATATTTTAAATACATGCTTACAGTATATTACTATATTTTTCTGCCTTATTGGTAATTGTCAAACTTTTAGTTTCTGATTTATCATTCCTGATTATGCTTTATAATACATTCACATGAATATAAAACATCACATAGATGAGATCTACTGCAAATCCTATTATGTATCCCTGGTGAAAGAGAAAGAGCTATTACTTGAAATACCTACATGAAGTTTGATTCATTTTCCAACTTCCAGCCCCAGCACCATCCCACCTCTATATCCCAACCCTGTCTCTACCCTCACAATGATCATTAGCTCTTTCTTATTTGGCTTTTATCCTTCCATGAAATGTGGGAGGACCATGCATGCCTGTGACCTTCATCCAAGCAAAACAAAACAATCTTTATTACATCAAATCTAAACAAAATTCAAGCAGCTAAGTGTCTGCAGATATTGATCCAAACCCAGGTTTGAGTTTCACCAACTTAAAACAGAAAATGTTCAGAAGGTTATTGGTTTCCTTGAAGGTACATTTGATCATTTTAAAGATAGACATTAAGCATTTATACAGGGAGATTATTAATGTTTTCTTCCTTTGTTCTTTCAATATTTCTGTTATTGTGCCACGTAGTCACCATGTTGGATGCAAGCTGTCCCCACCATCAAACACTATACTTTTATGACCACATCTCCAATTTCTGTGAAGGAGGCAGGGTTATAAATGTGGTATGAAAAAAAAATTCTTACATGCCATCTTGATTGCTAACATCTGTTTAAATTTCCATTCATAAATTTAAAATCCAGGCTTCTGCAGCCATCTGTTTGCTCCCAGCAATCTGAAATGAAGAAAAGCTTGAGACAGAGCAGGTGGGAGAAGAGTTCCTGCTTAGCTCATTTGCCTAGGTGAGTGTTTGCTTTGCTTTTGTGTTGTCTTCCTCACAAATGAAAATAATAATTCTCCTCCTTTAGGGTCCTTAAATCCCTCTCTCTCAATCATGGGAGAAAAAGAGATTAGAGACTATTCTTTTTCTTAATCATCATTCTTTGCTGGGCAGTGTCCTCCATCCCCAGAGGCCATCTTGTCCATTCTATGAATAAGAGACAGGTAACTCTTTGGGCAACATTCTCAACATTGTCTGGTAATCTCAGCAAACACTAACTAGAGCCCTCTTGACTGCATCAAAAGCAACTCTGTGGCTTGCTGGACTCTCCCTGGGAATCTCTTCGTATATTACTCTGGCTTGCTGTGTGACTATAATATGACAGTGGTTAAGACCCACATGCCAGACTAGGCTTTGCACCGCCTTTCCCCCACTTCCATTTTTTCCATTTCCTTTTGCTCTTATTAATGCCATTTATGTCTAAGGGATGGGGCTTTTCCTATTGCTGCTTGGCTCTGTTCCAGACATTTTGTTTCAGCAGCTGTGACTGCCTTCGAGATCTAACCTAACGTTTTAGGGTCCTACTGGGTTACAGTCTTCTCTCAAATGCTACCTGATATGGTTCTCCATTTCATAGTCAAAGAACTTTTCTTTCTAGTTTATATTGAGAAACAAGTCCTCAAGAAACCACAGGCAAAGCGTATTTGTCATTTTTGTTTCCTTTCCGAAAACCTCAGCAGTATGATGAGTTTGTATCCACCCATCTTCTAGCTGAGTGGTCTCACACGCAAGCTGTTGGTTTGGAGGATTGCCTTGCTGGCCTAAATGTATTCATTTCCTTCTCCTCTGACATTGCTTTTATATATATCTTATGACTGATGTTCTGGGTCTTTCTGTGTGACCCAGAATGAGTCATTTAACCATTCTCAGCCCAGTATCTTTGAATGCCAATGAAACAGAATAATTTTAATCTCTTACCTTCCTATACTTGCCTGCTATGGTTTAGAAAGAACCCTGAAAGTTCATGTATTAAGTGCTTATTATGATAATAATGTATTAATATTTTTATATGTAGAATTGAATCTTTTTGCAGTAATTGGGATAAGATAAGATCATAAAGGTAAAAACACAGCTTGGTATTCATGGTTTTAAAAGCAAGAAAAGAGAAATAAAGCTAGCATGTGCTGTACTTAATCTGTTTTGTTACCAGATGGCCTCTACCATGTTGTCACACAGTGAGAAAGTTATGGCAAGATGCTAGCATCTTGCTTTTAAACTTACGGCTTCCAGAACTGTAAGCTAAATAAATGTCTATTCTTAACAAGTTACCCAGTCTATATTCAGTTATAGAAACAAAAATGGACCACCTCAATCATTACTAAATAGATAATACTGGAGATGTTTGTGCTATGTGATGGCACAATGTGGTAGCTTTCACTGATGTAGGGACACTAGACTTCTAAATTACCCATGCTTCTAAATAGCCATAAGCCATACCCCAGCCATCATTTTTATTAGTCACTCCAATACTGTCACTGAAGCCAGTCTTTCTGATCTCAGAGTTTTTCCTGTCCTCTCCTCTAGACTTATGTAAAGAAGTGCCAAGATCACAACCCTTACCTGATAGTCAGTGTCAGGGTTTATATGAGTCTGAAGAAAAGTAGAAAGCACCCAGTTTTCAGGTCACTTCTTCATTCAAATCATGCATCATTAATTCATCCTCTTGTGCTCTTTTGTAAGGACAACTTCAGAATTCTCCAGCTAGGATTTAATGTAGACACATTAGTTGGCAGGAATTGGGTAGAAGAGGAGACCTATTCACCAACCTTTGTCTAATGACAATGGTCTGGATGCCATAGTTATTCTAAATCAGCCATACTATGAGTTAAAAGATTTAGTATGGTTAAAATAGGTTAGCCTAAGAAACTGACCCAAATCTGCAACCCTGTTTTGGGAGAAAAATGCATTTGAAGGTTGAAACATTACCTTATAAGGAGTGGTGGATTGGAACCAATTAGTATCTAAATTAGAGTTTTAGGGGCTTCAATATGTGGTGGTGAAAGTGCAGCTAGGGTTGATGACAAGAGCATGGACTATCTGCTTCAGATCCTGGCCCTCCCTGCTACAAGGTGGGTGACTTTTAAGCAAGTTCATTAGCCTCACTGTGGCTCCCTACTTTCCTTTGCAACATGCACCATTGCTCAGATAACTAAAACTCTGAACTATACAGCACTCAGAACTGTACCCAGTGTACAGAAAGCCCAATTAGGAATTTACAGGTTAAAGAAATATCAGGTTATAACTAAGACTAGGAGGTTGTCTTTGTTCCCTTTACCTCTTTATAAAACACAAATAGAAATTATCATGAATCTACTTATTAAAAGATATACTATTGTTCTCTGTTAGTGGTTTATTTAACATTTTAAAGATAAAGTAATACATTTAATGTTTCCAATAATTTCCTGAGGCAAAATCTAGTCCTTATTTTACAGATGAAATGGCTAAGGGTTTTATACACAGTAGTAAATGCTTAGACTCAAGCCTACAAATCCCTCAGGTACCTGCTAGACTCACATAGCAGAGACCATAACCTTGTGTCAGAGGCAAGCAGATCATTCAAAGCCTTCCCTCATATACTCAATGGCATCGATCTCTCCTAGTTGGTAATAATATAAATAACTAGATGTTGAGAATATAGATTGCATCAACTCTTTATTCTGTAGTTCTTTTTTAAATATCACTTTAATGTATTCTACTAAAACACTGGGTCGTGTATTCATTAGAAAATAAACACAGCAAAAAATAAGAGAATATAAAAATAATCCTGCCACTCCAGTGAATACCATTGCAAAACCTATTTTTTATTCCTTAGAAACATTATTCATAAATCACTGTTTCTTGTATACAAATAGCCTCCAAAATGCATTTTGCCCATGGTCTATGCACACATGAAACTCATCTAGACCCACATTTGTTTCTACTGGTTACATCCTATAAGACTTTTTTAACGGAGCCTCCACCCCTCTTTTTTTCTTCATAGTGTGCATTTGTTGAAAAGACTGGGCCACTCTCTTGACTTTCTTTTTTAAAGTTGGAAACACTCCCAAGAATATGGAAAAGTTGTACAACAAACTGTTTTTCTGAAGAATGAGAACAAAAACTCCTGATGGGATGATTCATGATTCGATATTTAGATGTATTTCCTAAAAGGAAAAAAAAAATGGCACTCTCCTTTGTCTCCTCAATGCAAGTAACAAACCAGAAAATTCATGTGGTGACTTCCCTCTAGCTGGCAGTTTCTCCAGTTGTCCCAATGATGTGCTTTTGTTTCAGTCTGAAATAATGTGTTTAACTTTATGTCCTATGTTTTGAGTTTTCTTCAGTTTGTAACATGTTCCAGTCTTTTCTTGATCTTCATGACCTTGCCACTTGTGGAATTAAAGACTGTTTATTTTATAGAATATTCTTCACTTTGTGTTTGATAAGCTTTCATGATTAGATAGATTAGATGCATCAGAGCAGAAATATCACCATCCTGATGCTGTATGTTCTCATCACATCCCGCTAAGCTGTGCAGGATTTACTGCCTCATTACTGTTGATGTCTCCACTGATCTCTGATTAAGGTAGCATTTGCCAGGCATCTTACCCTTCATCATTAGGATTTTGTGGGGATGTATTTTGAGTTTGTATCAATAATCTTGTCATACTTTAAATTTGATCTTTATTTATATTGTGTGGGTTCTTGTTTCATTTATGGAGTCTTAGTCTGTTACCCTCATTATTCATTTTCATTTTATATTATTCTATATTTGGCCAGTAAAAGTTACTTCAGCTGGCTTCTGTGTGCTTTTAATGTGACATGATGTTCAATTTTCCTAACATTTTCTTACCTTATTGTACAAAAAGAGGTTTCAGGTTTATCTAGTACATTAGCTATGTTAGTTCTGAAATCAGGTATTATCCAAAGACCCTGGATGTCTTTTAGTGGAGAATAGTGTTCAGAAACCAGTATCTGGTCACCCAGAGTACTCAGTGTATCAGTTGATAGCACTATTTCTTGACTTTCTTAGTATGTGAAGCTATATGAAGTACATGTGCCTTGAAGTGTATAGCTTGATGTTTATTTCTTTATCACCTATGTATTGAAACATATGTATTGGAATTATTATTTCCAAGTATAATCCAACACCACAGGACTTATTTGTAGGACCCTTTGTATTGTTGGTTATTGATATTTATTATTGATTTATCTTTTAGTTAAACAGTGGTTATTCCTAAACCATCTGTATACTGAAATCACCACACAGAGACTAGGATTTATTTAATTAACCTAGAACACAATGCGGGGCAATAGTTACTCCACCCTAAATCTCCAAACCTGCATAGTTCCCTCCCATTCAGATTTTACCCATTATACTTGCTTTTAGTCATATCTTAGGTCTGATTAATCTCTCCTCATGGTTCCAAGTCCTCTCCTGCCAATCTCTCCCCACATGCTTCCTTCTCCTCCCCTCCAGAGCAGGATGTCCCTCCCTTTTCTTTCCATTGCATAGCATTGGCTGGTTGTTTAATTGACAATACATAGAACAAATGGTGGAATGTTTACACAAACCTGATGCTTAGAATAAACATCACAATGCAATATCTGGATTGAAACCAGATAATGGGGTAAAGAAATCAGCATTTGAGTGAATAAGGGTAAATTGTATACATTCCTCAAGAACATTATACCAATACCTTTGCCATATTCCTAATTCTTGGTGTATTAGTTTCTTTTCTCATCGTTGTCATAAAATGCCTTACAAAGCAGCATGGATAATGCTGTGTCTCTGTGGCATAGTTTATAATTCTCCCTCCTACAGCAAGAGAACTAACTTGTTGATAAGGTTGCTTGGTGAAATGTTATAGAGCTTGAATGGGGTGGGTAGGCATCTACATGGCAGCAGACCCAAGGTGGCATATTGAATGAAGCCCAAATGATACAAAGGGGACAAATTGAAACAGGTGCCCAGAGACATGCTTAAATATATCAAATAAAATAAGAGCTAGAGTTGTATAACTGTTACTTCCAAATTGAAACATTGCTTTTGGTAGGGAGGAGGGAGATCTGTAAGACTCTCCCATTTTATGCACACACAATGGACACATCAGCAATAGCTTTAAAAGACAGTGATATTGCAACCACAGGCAAGATTCAGAACATGAATGCTTATGCTAAGCTTACTGTGATGGTTTGATTGAGAACGACTTTGATAATTTTCCCATAACCTCATATATTCAAATGTTTGGTCCCCAATTGGTGGAACTGTTTGAGAAAGATCAAGAGGTTTGGTCTTGTTAGAAGAGATGGATCACTGGGGTGGGCTTTGAGGTTTCAAAAGTCCATACCATTCTCAGTAAGCTCTCTCTATCTCCTACTAGCAGATAAGCATGTAAGACCTTAGCAGCTGCTCCAGTGCCATGCCTGCTTGTCTGCTAACATGCTCTCTCCATGGGAGTTGTGAACCCTAACCCTCTAGAACCATGAGTTCCCAAAATAAACACTTTCTTTTACAGGTTTCTTTGGTTTTTGGTGTTTTGTCACAGCAATAGGAAAATAACTGAGACACTTACTTTGTCCTTTTTATACAGTCCAGGATCTGAATCCAAGAATAAGACCCACAGTTGGTGGGTCTTCCCATTTCAATTAAACTAGTCAAGATAATTCCCCAAATTTGCAGTGGCCCATCACTCTCATGATTCTAGATCTAATCAAATTGACAGTTAAGGTTAATGATCACACCCTCGCAAAGGATGAGGTAGCTGGCTGTTGTGTGAATTTTCCTGGAAGACATGATGGGTGGGAACTAATGACATATCAAAGAATTTATCCTACCCAAGTCTTACTTAGTGCGTCAGGGAGTTTATTCTGGTTACTTATAGGACCATAGGGTTAATTATAGCAAAAGTGGATTAAAGACAGCTAAATCACTGACAAGCCAACCACAGCATGAATGATACCCAGCCAAGCTGTATATATTCCTATGTAAAATTCAGGCAACTTGGCTAGGGTGACGAAACTCCTCTCTCTAGCAATTGCTGACAGCTTTTATAACTTTGAGAAAGGGTTTTGTAAATCTTGTAAATTTCCTGAAACTGTTAGGTTTTGTTTACTTCCTGAGTCTTATGGGTTTCCCTCCTTCTTCTCAGAAAGGAACATTTCAATTTGGAAGTAATAGCTATAGCACACCAGCTCTCATTTTACTTAGTATATTTAATCACTCCTTTAGATAACCAACTATGTCTGTCCTTCTTGTGTCATTTGGGCTCCAGTATGGTAACTGGGCCAGCTTATAATATGGATTTTTATTTACACTATTTGACCCTCACAATATTATCTTAAGTAACCCTACTACCAATTAGGGCTGAAAGAAGGTTCTGGTATTTGAATAAAACAGCTAGCATCTATAAAAGATGATGGTATCTGACACTTGCTGTCCTGGCAGAAAATGTATTTTGAAGCACTGAAAATTCTACATGAGAATATTCTAAGATATGTAAGCATAGAAAAAGTCCTTTTGAAAAGGACTCCAAATCCATAACTGGCCAAATTAATTAAACAGACACGTCTCAAAAGAAGTACACAGTACAATAAAATACTTGAAAAGTGTTCACATCCTGTTCACCAGGGAAATAAATTAAAACTACATTGAGGTTCTATTTTACCCAAGTCAAATGGCTGTTATTAAGAAAATGAATGACAACAAATGCTTTTAAGAGTTTTTGGGGAGAAATAACAGATACACTGCTGGTAAGAATGCAAACTTGTGCATTCTCTATGAAAATCAGTATGCAGGGTTCTCAAATAAATCTCTAAACACAGAACTAATGATCAGTGTACACACACACACACACACACACACAAAGAAATATAAAACTGTATACTACAAAACATCCATTTTATTGTGGCACTATTCATATTATCTAAATACAGAACCTCCTAGATTCCCATCAACATGACTGGATAAATAAAATATAGAACACATATACAATGAGGTTATAGCCATCCATAAAGAATAATGAAACTGTCATTTGCAGAAAAATGGATGGAACTAATGATGGTTTCAAGTGAAGAATGACATACTGAGATCATAAAATGGATTCTTTGGTATACAGAATCTGGGTAAAAATGTATACACACACTCATATACTGAAATTGGTCTATTTAGGGGAAGAAAGGAGACTAGCAAGAATGTTGAAGGTGAGATGTCCTCATAATCCTGACAGCAGGAAACAAATGAGAATAAAGAAAAATGGCAATTGTATATAAAAATATCAGAATGAAACCCATTATTTTGTATGCTAACTTGAAAAATGATTTTTAAAAAGTGTGTTGAGGACATCTGTGGGTTGGCCTCCTTTAAGTGATGTTAATAGCCAAACAGCCAAACAGGATGTGTGAACAGTCTTCACGTAGAAAGGTGACCTTGTAAAAATTTGAAACTAGAGTAGGCGCTAAATGGTATCCCTTCCCACAGAGGAAGAGGACAGTGTGAGTAGAGTGAGGATAACATTGACACACCGAGGAAGCTCAACAGAGGTCAAGAAGGGTGAGACAAGGATTCAGGCAGGTAAGAAAAGAGGCTGGCATGAGTTATATGGCCCTAATTGGTTGATAGGGTTGATTAAAATAATATTGTAGAGTTTAAATGAGGTGAATAAGGTTCCACATTCTATCACCACTCCCCCCACAAACCTTGTTGCCTAGATCAGTTTCTTGAACTTTTTTGTTTTCAGGGAAAAGAGAAGAGTAAAAAGAAGAGGAAGAAGGGATGTTATTGACTATGGCTCTATGGTGCTTTTATGTATGTACGTACGTATGTATATACGTATGTATGTATGTATTATTATTTATTGAGGCAAGACCTTGCTATGTATTCCTGGTTGGGCTAAAATTTATAATCATCTTGCCCCAGCCTCCCTGCTATTGAGATTATAGGTGTATCCATAATTGACTCTTGAGAAAGAGAACATCAGCTCATAACCACTAGCTTAATTTTCCACTCATTACTGAGACCTTAGATTCATTCTTTTAATTTCTGGCTGAAGAGAATGAATATCATTGGTGGAGAATAGAGGCAATCAGGAATATAATCATTCCCTGTATTATTTTCCAAAAAAATTTGTTGACAAGGGATTCCAGTTTATAATACTTAGTGGATATACTATGAGTTCGCCAGAAATGCCATAACCAAGTATTTAAAAAAGAATGGCTTAAATACAAAATTTTTCTTTTTTCACATCAGAGAGAAGCAGTGTGTCTGAGATGAAGGATCTGGAAGAGCTGGTTTCTTCTGAGGCTTGGGAAAAGTATCTTCTTTACTGTTCTCACATGATCATTCTTCTCTATGTGTCTGTGTTTTAATTTCTTCTAGAAAGGCCACAAGCCATATTGGATTTGGGCTTAATTATTTCTTCAAAGATTATTTCTAATTACAACCACATCCTGAGGTAATGATGACTAAAACTCCAACATGAACTTGCAGAGCACAGTCTTAGAAAACAAATTATGCAACAACCTTCTTGGTATTCGTTGAGATGCATTATGTAACACAGATTTGAATCCATATTTGAATGACTAATCTCCCTGTAAAATTTTATTCTTTCTTATAGATTTCCAGCAAAATTTTCAATACCAAACTTGTGAGAAATACTCAATACTTTGTGGGTTTTAGAGAAGGCCCTAACATTAGGTCTTCATTAAACAACAACAACAACAACAACAAAAAAAAAAAACCTCAAAGAAAATGACAATAGATGAAAATGTGCATCTATTAATGGGGCTTCAGTGGTTTACCACAAAACCCATTTGAGGAAACAAAATGACTCAATCATTCTATCTCTCTGAAAAAAAAAGTCTTATTTAGGTGTCTCAGGGTGGTCATGGGGGTTAGTAATACTACCTAGTGTGATGAAAAAAATAGAGCCTATACTTATGCAGGAAATAAATTTAGGATATAATCAGTAAAAATGTTCTTCCATGGTCTACATTTCAGTTCCTGCCTCCAGTTTCCTGCCTTGAGTTCCTGTCCTGATTTCCCTTAGTAATGACCTATTACCCAAAAGCGTAAACTAAAGCAAATTCTTTTCTTTCCACGTTACTTTTGGTCATTGTGTTTATCACAGCAACAGAAACCAAACCAGAACAAGGGTTTACAATGAAATAGGAAGTCAGACTTAATGTACTGTAAAGTGTCAATCCAAAGAGATCCAGGCACCAGACCATAAGGTAAAAGTAAAGTTAAGAAAATAGGGTGTTCGATTTTAGAGTACAGTGGGACCTGGGGCAATTTTTCTGAACCACTGGGACAGAACTTCAGAAGCTGTTATAGGTTCTTAGCAGCTACAGCCATGGGTAATACATGATTTATGCACATCATAAATAATCTTATGGAAGCAAATAACAGAAATGTTAGTGCAAATATTAAAGAAAAGCAGTAATTTGCTTGTATATATAGCTGTAAAGGTTCTTATCTAGCTTCAGAAATAGCTGGATCTTATGGTGCAGGTGGTATCAGCTCTTTCTATTTGCAAATAGCTCGCCTCTACTTCTCTTCTGGTGTTGGCTGTGTGTGTGTGTGTGTGTGTGTGTGTGTGTGTGTGTGTGTGTTTTCACATGTGCCCCTTTTTGGTGACTGGAAAAATGTTTAAACAAAACAGTTTCTGTCTTTCATGTGTCTGAAAGAATCTACTCTATCTCTTTCAGTGGATTGTGCTAAATTTTATGGGGAATTTGGCCCAGACTGAGTCATATTTCTATTTGGAAACTTATTTCTGAGGTCATAAATAAGGCATATTAAGTCTGTTGTGAAAGGCAGGGGTGTTATTATTCCAGGAACATGAGGAAAGGGGGAGTAGAGGTTCTCCAGAAGATCATGAAATTACTATAAAAGGGTGAATAAACACAGGATGGGCAAAAATATTCTATTTATTATGAAAACTTACAGTCAAACTAAGAAGTAGGCATGTTTCTCATGTTTGGGAATCTTATTTCTAAGTTATTCTGTATGCTATGTTTCCTGATAGGCAGGAGAATGGTCCCAAAAGATTAGATCTGAACCAACTATGAATGAGACTATCTTGCAAAAAAAGAAATTCTAGAAGGAGGCTAAGAGATGCATGCTGACTGTCTGCTAACAGAATTCTCAGTATTTCGCTATGTCGCTCTGTGGCCTGGTAGGGACCAAAAGCCAAACTGGAACAAAGCTGCATATACATGCTTAATAGTGGAGTCAGAACACATACCTTGTCAGGGTTGATCTAGCTACTATTTTACTGTAATAGGCCACATCTTTGGAGTCAAATAAAGTAACGAGCATCCTACTGACACCAAGGAAAAGCAGTGACTCATTTACTTTCTCTTAACAGCATCACCCTTCATCCTGAGGTAGCCAGAGAGGTATAGAATAGAGTCCTCAGCAGATGCCCAGGATGATCTGATCCCACAAATGTGGAGATCTTTCAGTACTCATCAGTAATACTTCCTTACCCCACAGTCCATGTTGGACTGCTCCTGTACCAGCCAGTCCTCTGTGACAACAGTTACTTCCTTCACCACCTCTGTGATGAGGAAACTCCATCCTTGATAAGAAATGTTCTCACCCACTGTCAAGTATGACGTCAACATTATTTATGATTCATTCCTACTTATTGGTCTGTTTTTAGGACGTTCACTGTTTTTTTTGTATAAAAGTAATGGAATCTGTTTCTAGAAAAAGTGGAAATATGCAAGTAGGTAGAAGACATACACATTACACCAAGACAACCTCTGTCAATATTTTGGTTAATTTTATTTCTGTGTTTTTCATTATTCTTTCATATGAAGATTTTCCCCTAATTTAGACTTTAATGTTACAAAATAATCAGTTTTTATTGTTTTAATCTGTTACATAGATCAAATGAGTTTCAACACAGCAATGAGTGTATCATTTAATCATATCATTGTTTATGTGTTTATGCAGATGCTTCTTGGATTATGTTAGGGATACATTTTAATAAATAGATTAGAATTAAAAAAAAATCTACTTGATACACCTGACCTACAGAGCATGATTAGCCTCACATACATTGAATTTGGTCAGAACATTTTCATTTTTTAAAGTTGATGGAATCATCAAACCAAAAGCATACTTGTAATAAAATGCTGGAAAGCTCCTATAATTTACTGACTACCCGCCAATCAAAACAAAATACACTAATACTTGTGACACAGTATACTCTTCATATCTTTTAAAAGTAGTAGTTTTATTACTTTTTTGAGAATTTCCTAAATATATTTAACATAGTTTGATCATATCCATCTCCCCTTCACCCAAGACTCCCATCACTTCCCCCTTACAGACTTTATGTTTTCACCCTCATGACAGAATTGTTGTTTAGATCCAACATTAATAGGAAGTGTCAGACCATGTATTGCAACTCAAAGAAAAGGAATTTAAAGCACAGCCTTTTTAGAATTAGTATCACTTCACACTATCAAAAGCATGAAAAATACTGAGCCATAATAAGTCAGGAACAAGATGTATAAAAATTACACATAACTATTTAAATGTTTACTGTTTAAAAACTATTATCTAGGAAGGTACTGCACAAAGATTTGATAAAAATCTGCACCACTGTTGCTCTTAAAATTAATATTTTTCACCTTCTATGAAAATGTTTATCAATGAGTCTGAATTTTTAGAGGCTTAGTTGCACCTAGATATTAGTCAATATAGATATTTCCTTTCATTGGGCATTTTTCTCTTCGTGATACCTTTCAAATATGAAAGCTGTTTTAATTTTTTAAAAAATATTTAAATTTTCAAATACATCTTTTCTTTGTGCTGCACTTCATTGTTTTCATCTGTGTGGTTACACAATTTGCAAATTTTTACTTTTTACATTTAAAATTATCTTTATTTTATCCATTGGCATTTACTTACTATTCCTGGTGTACTTTGAGCCTACACTCACAGCCACACTCCTCTAATTTCTTCTTTGCTACGTTTCTTCTTTCCATTAGTCTTCTTTGTTTTACTAAACAATTTCACTTCTAGTTTCATGTTATATATGTATATCTAAACGCATATATACATATGTGATTTTATATATCTATGTAAAATCTAGCAGCCATAGATAAGAAAATGCATGCAACGTCTGTTTTTCTGAGAATTAGCCAAACATGATTAGTCCCAACTACATGACTTTTCTTGAAAATGACAGAACTTCATTATTCTCTATGGTTGAAAAAGTCCCTTGTGTGTATATAGCACATATTTTTATTAGTTCTCCTGTTGACAGACACCTGGCTTGGTCCCATAAATTAGCTATTGAGATAGTGCTGAAATGAACATTGATGGGCAGGATGTAAATTTTAATGCAATACCCCTATGGACCTGAAGATACAGCCTTAACTTATGTGGCAGGTAGTTTAGGGGACACCATACTACCAGTGTATTTTAAAGGTATACCACTGTTCCATAACAGATTAAACAAATAAACAAAAGTGCTGGATCTTATACTTTTGTTTTGGAAAAACTAAAGAGTTAATCAAATAATTACAGAATAGGATGTTCAAAATAAACATTGAGCACTTCTTTTAAAAACAAGGCCCCTATCCAGAATGTTCATTATTTCATTTTAGGTAGTGTAATTTGATTAAACATGGCAACCCTTGGCTACTTTAGTATCAGCAAATCAATTGTATAATTCATATATTAAGAACAGCATTATATTAGGAACAGAAGAGTAGTAATTAAGAATAGCATTATTATGTAGTTTAGATAGCACACATGTTGCTCTTAACTTGGGTGACAAAATACTATCATTCTTGGGCTTTCTATGAGCTCAGTGCTTTGTGCCAAACCTGTTGTCTTCTCTACAGCTGATCACTTTTGGGACTAAAGGGGTGGGTGACAACTGGGATTTGGAAAGTATAACTAAGTTTTATTTCACCAATCTGTTTTCACATGGCTTTGCAATCACTTGTACATTACCTTTATGTGATTCTGCTTAGCTTAGTCTATAGGACTTATAACACAACCCTGTACTGATTGCCTATAATGGGTAAATATGTCAGACACTGTTCTCAGTACTCAAAATGTACTGGCTATAATACAAATGTTGGTGAATATTTGTCTATATAAGTAAATGAGATCATTTTTATTAAATTATTCATTAATTTTATGAGGCTGTGACAAAAATACCTAAGAGAACAAATTAAAAGAGGAATAATTTATTTAGTTGTGGTTTCAAAAGATTACTCCCATGGCTGCTTGGTAATGTAAACTTGAACATAACATCATAACAACATCAAGTTTTATGAAGAAGAGGTGTCAGAAAGGAGCAGAAAATATGGAAGAAATTATGGGTATAACCTTTAAAAAGCAGAATCTAGAGTGATTTAGTTTTCTCACCTGCTGAAGTATCCAAAGCATCCCAAAGCAAAACCACTAGCTGGAGACTAAGTATGCGAGAGACAAGAGCTTGAGGAAGGGACTGTGCAGATCTAAACCATAGTAGTATAGTAAATGAATGCATCACGTGACATATGGGGATGTAGATGTAAGCAGATAATTTTAGCGTGAAGTAAGCCCAGAAGAGTGTGGTAGCACAAAGAATGAGCTCTGCTTGCAGTGGCTTGTGTGAACTAAGCTCAGGGCCAACAGATTGTTTCAGTCAGAGAGAGAAGTGCTAAGAGATGTGGGGATACACTAATGTCACTACATCAGAAATGTAACAATTCTTAAACAGATGGAAATAAAATGAAAACCAATAGGGAAAGATAGTATAGTAGAGGGACATGAATGGAGTAATTAACTCCAGTCAACTACTGGAAAGGCCTTATGGAAAAGGGTACGGCATAGTGGTGTTTGCATAGATGGACTCTGGAACCAAGCCATCTCCATTTAGAACGTTGACTTTGACCTCACTGGTTGTAACTTGACCTCTGTAGCTCTCAGCTTCCTGATCTATGAAGTGGAAATAATAATAATGCCTAGCTCATAGGGCTGATAAATGCCCCCAGATAATCCACCTAAAGTCTTAGTAAAAAGCACTCAACAAAAGTTAAAGTCCTGTTATTATTACATTGAGAGTCAATGCCAGATAACTTTTTCAGCATGAAAGGAAGAGAATGAGAAAAGGCTGGGAGTTAATGCACCTGACACACCAAAAGGTCACTGCCAGCTAAACTATAGTCCTGGGGACAGTCCGTGGGCTGTTTGTTATTGGTCTGTGATATGAGGGTAAGCAGCTACAAGTATAAAAAGTATAAAACAGGGCACTGTTTTTTTTTGTTTGTTTGTTTTGTTTTGTTTTTTTTTACTCATTGCAACCTGCATTCTTGTTTTAAACAAAAACTAGAGTTTGTTATTTTATAGCTTTTCATTCACCTTTGTTAGATTTTTAATTGCATTTTACAAAAATAACAGTCATAGGAGATTGGAAATAACTTATTCTTCATCCAAGATAGTTTAAGAAAAATGTAATTCGGTGGGGCTGGATTCGTCTTCCCAGACACCATTCGTGGAAAGCCAGCTGGGACCATGTTGTAAAGACCCTGGAATACCGCACAGAGGTGACAGATACACGGTGTGAATACACAGTGGCCGGTTAGAGGGGCGGTTATATTGTCATATGTATGTAGGTGAGAGGCCTCTGCATGTTTCTCTTCCTAGATGTTTAATTTTTTTCTTTCCTGTTTTTCGAAGCATGTGAGTTTTCGTTTTCTTGCACTCCTCCTATGAAGCTCACTCTGGCCTGGTATTCAAGATCCTCCTGCCTCCATCTTCTGGGATCTGAGATAACACACACACACGCACACGCACACGCACACACACCAGTATGCCTGATTTTTTCTTGTGTGTGTAAGGATTCTGAGAGACAGAAACTGTGAAGTATTTCACAAAGATAACTCTGATAAAAGACTGGTTAAACAAAGAGACTTAGACTCACCAGAACACAAAACGTTAAAAAAATACGTGCACTTGTACTTTGTGAGTACTGAAGCATATTTCTTTCCCGGCTACCTTCCTAAACATACAAATGATTTTCTGTTCTCCTAGTTTACATCATGACTTCTGCCTTCATGATCACCTCCTCTCTTAGGGTCCTTCAACCTTGAAGGAAGGGAGAAAATAGCCTGGAGGTTTGTTTTAATTTTGAGGAGGACCTCCCCTATCAGTGGACTGGGGGACGGGCATGGGAGGAGAAGAAGGAGGGAGGGCAGGATTGGGAGGGGACAAGGGAGGGAGCTACAGCTGGGATACAAAGTGAATAAACTGTATTAATAAAAAAATAGAAAAATATAGCTTGGAGAGAGAGAGAGAGAGAGAGAGAGAGAAAGAGAGAGAGAGAGAGAAACTGGGTCTCATTCATTCTGTAGCCCTTGCTAATAAGCCTCAAAGTCCTGGGCGATCTTCCTGTGTGCTCAGCCTTCCTAGGGCCGAATGATTACTACTAAGGGCAAAATAATTTAGTTGCTTCCCTTAGGAAGGAGTTTGACAGTTCCCAGCACAAGATCTCCAGAAGCCGGGCCTTAAGGATCCTCCTTGCTCTAAGCCAGGCTCCTGAGGCAGACACCGACCTGGTTCGGGTCCCGCCACTGCCTCTGTTTAAGCCCAGGTCTCAGACTGCAGCAGGGAGGGTCGCATCAGTGTCTGCCTCCCACCGGCCAGGATTCACTCCGCAGGTGCCCTGGCAGGTGAAGAAGCCAGGAGCGCAGACCCAGAGCTCCAGGGCTCTTCTGCCTTCTGCGGCCTCTGGAGGCCCGCCCTGAGGGCCCAGCAGGGGCCAAGAGACCTTCCCGGTCCCGCCCCCAGGATGCGTTTCTAGTCCGCAGGCCTCGCTGGCGTGTTGCTGCAGCTGCTCCGCAGACCCTCTTGACAAGGTGCGTGAGCCCGGGCCGTGGGCGACCCGCTTCTCGCGGTAGTCGGGAGGGCTGACTGAGGCCAGCCTGCCTGGCTGCCAGTGAGCTTCCTGACAGTGCTGGAGAGCCAAGCGCAGAGGCCAGGCACTGCCTGCCATCATACTGAAACCCAGAGGGAGAGCCCAACAGCTGGTGCCTGTCACCTGTAGCCTTTCTCCTAGGGCCCTGCCTGCCTTTCAGCTGCCTAGGAACTCCCTTCAGCCCTTCTCTGGAATTTCCCCTAGACCTTGAGCTGCCAAAAGGGATTAACCAGGGTGGGGTGGGAACACTTTGGGGGTTTCTTGCTTTCATTTTCTATTGGGTGTGAAAGGCCTGGTTCCTGAGTTGCCAGTGCCTGCCTTATAGTACTCAATAACAAATGACTATGAAGTAGAACTGAATGAATTAATGGACGAATACGTAGGAAATAGTGCACAGCGAACAAATAAATGACTGAATTAGTGAATATAAAAGTGGAGACATTGTGCTCACAGGCTCTCAACTGTTTTTCTCAGAGTTAAGTGTTTTACAATCTCTGTGGTTAATTGAGAGGAGTTTGGTTCTGTGTGATCGTTAAATAGTCACTAGTTACACACACCCTATTATCTACTTTATTTGGATTTGAGTATATGTTTTGCTTAAAACAAAGATATACCCGAGCTGTTTCTTGCTTGTGATTTGTTCTCTGCTTTTGGTTTTGAGACATCATTGTCACCACAATATTTAATGTTGTCCCAAGGTACAGAGTTACATCTAAAGGAAGAACCATGTTGCAGACTTACGTGTAAATCCAGACATTTCTCTGGAATCCAAGATTATGAACCATGTCTATTTTCCTTAGACAAGAGCTGGTGGAGTTGCAGGTGAATGAAGAAAGCTAACATGTCTAAGTGAGGAAAAGAAAATCATTTATCTGTGTGCACATCACACAAAGACGGTTTTAATATATTTGGCTACTCTTGCAGTTCTGTTTTCTAGATCCCAAGTTCCACAAGTGATCTTGAGTTTGTCATTTATCTCTTTAGAGGTGTGGAGGCTTGGGGGCCTGTAGTCAACTGTAAACATCTTTCTCAAAGGTTTTATTCCTTTATTCCTTAAGCTTTTTTGAGACAGCACATCTCAGTGAACCTGGAGGTCACTGATTCTGAGGGTAATTTAGCCAGTGAGCTCTGGGAATCCACATGATTTCATCCTGTCAGTGTGGGGTCACAAACATAGGCCCATGCCCCTGGTTTTGATGTGGGTGTTTGGTTCTTATACTTACATGTTAAGTACTTTACAAATTGAACTGTTGTCTAATTATCAGCTTTTAATTTTTTAATCTCTCGAATGATGTTACTTAGCTAAGTTCCTCTCCTGAGTTAAACTTTGTGCATGTTCTTTGATCACGGTTGAAGGTGAAGATTTGAAGTGATTTGGTGGAATTCTACATACTTCCTCTGCTCTGCTTGGGTTTCTGTGAGTCTTGCCTACACTTCGTGCTTTGCAGATTACACCTCCCTTGCTTTTTTTAGTGTACTTGGAAGCACAGCCTGAGACCTTCAGTTGTAGATTAAAAAGAGGGCAATATTTTCTCCTGTACTATTACAGGCTCCACTCTGCGTCTCTGCTGTTTCCTGTCAATCCAGTCATATAATGCCACAATTTCCAGCATATTTAACAAATTGTATCATTTTAAGTTGTTATAATATATCACAACATTTTAGAGCTAGAAGAACCTTGGATATTTTTAAAGGACACTTAAAAAGACATTGTAACATAAATAATAAAATATTGCTTTGCATGCTATAGTTAACAAACACATATTCCAAAAATTAAATCCATGGTACCTACTTATTTCAAGTCTATCTGGTAACATGTTTTGTTTTGCTTAGTGAAAAAGACTGACTTTCTTGAGTTGTTTTCCCAAAGAGCTAGTTGTGTGGTCATGTGTCATTCAGATATAAAATGGTCAAGGTTGATATTTATGATGTTCTGACCATACATTTCACTGTTCATTTAAACTTCTTATTTATATTGTACCATTTAATTTTTACCATAAACCTAAGAGCAAGGTACAATTGAAATTCTTTTTGACCTTACTAACATAAATAGTACTTGAAAAATGGGAAGTCAGATTTAGAACAGTTGCAGATAGAATCAGAATTTCTCCCATGTACATAGACAGTGCCTGCTGTGAAATCCTGAGCGATGTGAAAGACTGATTTCATGTGTTTTGGAACATGTATAGAACCTGGATATTCTTTCCATATTCAGTGAACTGAGAATGGGGGCTGAAGAGTAGAATTATTAAGGTGGACTTAGTTATTTTATTATTTTTTTTTAAATTATCACCCAGAGGCCATCAAGTTGGCTACTTGATAAATGTGCTTGCTGCCAACCCTAATGAACTAAATTCAATCCCTGGACTACACTGATTCTGCAAGTTGTCCTCTGATTTCCACATAGTCAGCATGTTGTGCATGTGTTCACATACATACACACACACACACACACACACTAAATAGATTTAATAAAAAATTGTTACCCAAGTATGGTGACTCACACTTGTAATCCCAACACTCGGATGCCTACGCAGGCGGATTGCTATGAGTTTATTTGTTCAAGGATAGCCTGAGCTGAATGAGATATTGTCTAAGGGAAAAAAAAAATCCAGTGTGATTTGACACTTTGCACCCAAATACTCATGTATTCTAGTAATTTTATTTATTTAGGGAATTTACATTGAGGGTTCTCATCAGTGAAGGGCATTTAAGGGTGCTGTACCATGCCATGACATCTAAGCTCTGCTTTGCAGGCATGCATATGTGTGTGCTTGTGCATGTGCATGTTCGTGGGTGAGAGTGTGCATGTGTGTGTGTGTGTGTGTGTGTGTGTATGTGTGTGCACGTGTGTATGAGTGCATTAGCTTTGTGTCTTTGATAAAATGCTGCTTACCAAACTCCTACTAGGGAATACTGGGAATGCGCGATGGGCTTCCAAGAGCCTTATCATTAAATGATGAGAGCAAAAAACTGGCCTGTAAAATAAGTGGAAACATATTCTGCTTCTTTTTGTCTGCCAGACTTAGCTTCATGAAAGGCAGAGACCAATGGTAGCCTGCACATATGAGGGTCTATGCTAGTTTGATTTAGCTCGGAAGGTTGGATGCCTTTATGCCCTGGAGGCTCCTGTGATGGCACAGACTTTCCCATCGCTCACAATATTATGAAAAATTTAAAGCAGAGACTTTCTAATTGAGCTGGAGGTGGGGCTTTAAAATGTACTTTCTCTTCCACCCACTGTCACTCTCTCTAAACCACTTAGCTTTTTGTTGTTGTTGTTTCTTTTTTGTTTTGTTTTTATTATGATTTATTACAATTTATTCAATTTGTATCCCAGCTATGGCCTCCTCCCTCATCTTCTCCCAATCCCATGCTTCTTCCCTCTTCTCCCATGCCCCTTCCCTAGTCTACTGATAGGGGATGTCCTCCTCCCCTTCCCTCTGACCCTAGCCTCTCAGGTCTCATCATGACTGCCTGCATTGTCTTTCTCTATGGCTTGGTAAGGCTGCTCCTCCCTCAGTGGGAGATGATCAAAGAGCAGGCCACTGAGTTCATGTCAGAGAAAGCCTCTGTTCACCTTACTAGGGAACCCACTTGGAGACTGAGTCTATGGGCTACATGTGAGCTGGGGTTTTAGGTCCTCTTCATGCATTGTCCTTGGTTGGGGTACATTCTTTTCAGGGCCCCCAGGGTTCAGTTTTTATGGCATAAGGTATGGAGCTCCTGTCCCATACAAGTATTTCTATCTCCCGTTTCTTTCCCTGAACTCTGCCCAAAGTTTGGCTATGAGTTGCAACCTCTGCTTCCATACCTCTATCAACAAAGTCTTTCAGAGGCCATCTGAAGAAATTGCAGTACATTTACACACCCCATGAAATACTACTCAGCTATTAAAAACAAGGAAATCATGAAATTTGCAGGCAAATGATGGTAACTAGAAAAGATCATCTTGAGTGAGGTAACCCAGAAGCAGAAAGACACACATGGTGTATACTCACTTATGAGTGGATATGACCCATATAATATAGGATAAACATACTAAAATCTATACTCCTAAAGAAGCTGAACAACAAGGAAGGCCCTAGGGAAGGTGCTCAATCCTCATTCAGAAGGACAAATGCGATAGATATCAGAAATAGGAGAAGACAGGGAATAGGACAAGAGCCCCTTTAGCTTTTTTTAAAAAACAATCCATTCTTGTGCTTGCCATTGGATTATTAGTCCTTTCTTTTTATGTCAGAGCATGTTCCTTCCTTCTTTCATTCATTTCTTTCTTTTCTCCTTACTTTCTTTGTCATTTCTTCCCTCCCTCCTTTTATCTTTTCCCACTCTTCCTGTTTTAATACAATTTTTCATTCTGTAGTTCAGTTGTCCACTCACTATGTACCCAAGGCAGCCTTCAAACTTGCTGGAACCAACCATTGCACCTCAGCTTTTCAACTGCTAGGATTATAGGTGTCAGCCACCCCATTCAGCTCTGGGCTCTTCTCTGTAACATAGCAAAGCACTATGACCAACTGGTGTGATTCTCTTTAGTTATAAATTTATTTGGCAAATATTAATATATTTTTAATTTTATTTTTTTCTTATCAGTTACATTTTAATAACTCTGTATCCCAGCTGTGTCCCGCTCCCTCATTCCGTCCCAATCCCACCCTCCCTCCCTCATCTCAACTGTGCCCCTTTCCAAGTCCACTGATAGGGGAGGACCTCCTCCCCATTCATCCGATCCTGTTTTATCAGTTACCTTCAGGGCTGGCTGCAAAGTCCTCCTCTGTGGTCTAACAGGAATGCTCCTCCCTTGGGGGGTGGGGAGGTCAAAGAGCCAGTCATTGAGTTCCCGTTAGAAATAGTCCTTGTTCCCCTCACTATGGGAAACCAATTGGTTACTGAGCTACCACAGGCTACATCTGAGCAGAGGTTCTAGGTTATATCCATACATGGTCCTTGGTTGAATGTCAGTCTCAGAAAAGACCCTGTGCCCAGATATATTTGGTCCTTGTGGAGCTCCTATCCTTTCCCCATCATACTAACTCCCCTTCTTTCATAAGATTCCCTGTATTCTGCTGAAGGTTTGGTCATGAGTCTTCGTATCTGCTTTGAAAACACTGCTAGTTAGAGTCTTTCAGATGCGCTCAGTAGACTCCTGTCATACGTTCAATGCACATCCCATCTGTCTTTATAAACAAGGATTGATAATCTTACCCCATGTCCGCTCTCTTGATTATCTTTTTAGGTGTATAGATTTTATTATGTTTATCACATCTTATAGGTCTATATAAGTGAGTATATACCGTTTTTGTCTTTCTCCTTCTGGGATATTTCACTCAGAATGATCTTTTCTAGATCTCACCATTTGCCTGCACATTTCATGATTTCCTCCTTTTTGATTGCTGAGTAGTATTCCATTGTGTAAAAATACCACAATTTCTGTACCCATTCCTCCGTTGATCGACATCTGGGTTGTTTCCAGGTTCTGGCTATTACAAATAAAGCTACTATAAACATGGTTGAGCAAGTATCCCTTTAGTGTACTTGAGCAAAGTTTGGGTATATATCTAGCAGTGGTATAGCTGGGTCTTGAAGAAGCACTAGTCCTAATTGTCTGAGAAAGCGCCAGATAGCTTTCCAGAGTGGTTGTACCAGTTTACATTCCCACCAGCAGTGGAGGAGGGTTCCCCTTTCTCCACAACCTCTCCAGCATGTGTTGTCACTTGAGTTTTTCATCTTGGCCATTCTGATGGGTGTAAGGTGAAATCTCAGGGTTGGTTTGATTTGCATTTCCCTGATGGCTAATGAGGTTGAGCATTTCTTTAAGTGCTTCTCTGCCATTCGATATTCTTCTACAGGGAATTCTCTCTTTAGCTCTGTTCCCCATTTTTTAAGTGGATTACTTGGTTTGCTGCTTTTCAGCTTCTTTAGTTCTTTGTATATACTGGATATTAGTCCTCTGTCAGATAAAGGGTTAGTGAAGATTCTTTCTGAATCTGTAGGCAGTCGTTTTGTTTCGATGACGGTGTCCTTTGCTTTACAGAAGATTTACAGTTTCATGAGGTCCCATTTATTGATTGTTGCCCTTAGAGCCTGTGCTGTTGGTGTTCTGTTCAGGAAGATTTCTCCTGTGCCAATGAGTTCTAGGCTGTTCCCCACTTTTTCTTCTAACAGATTTAGAGTATCTGGTTTTATGTTGAGGTCTTTGATCCACTTGGACTTTAGTTTTGTGCAGGGTGATAAACATGTGTCTATTTTCATTTTTCTGCATGTGGACATCCAGTTGGACCAGCACCATTTGTTGAAGATGCTGTCTTTTTTCCATTGAATGGTTTTGGCTTCTTTGTCAAAAATTGAGTATTCATAGGTGTGTGGGTTTATTTCTGGGTCTTCTATTCAGTTCCATTGATCCTCCTTTATGTTTTTAGGCCAATACCATGCAGTTTTTATTACTATTGCTCTGTAGTACAGCTTGAGATCGGGGATGGAGATACCTCCAGATGATCTGTTGTTGTACAGGATTTTTTTGGAGATCCTGGGTTTTTTTGTTTATCTATATGAAGCTGAGAATCTTTTTTTCAAGGTCTGTAAAGAATTGAGTTGCTATTTTGATGGGAATTGCGTTGAATCTGTAGATTGCTTTTGGCAGGATGGCCATTTTCACAATGTTAATCCTACCAATCCATGAGCACGGGAGATCTTTCCATCTTCTGATATCTTCTTCAATTTCTTTCTTCAGAGACTTGAAGTTTTTCTCAAACAGGTCTTTAACTTGCTTGGTTAGTGTCACCCCAAGGTACTTTATGTTATTAGTGGCTATTGTGAAGGGTGTTGTCTCCCTAATTTCTTTCTTAGCCCTTCTGTCTTTGGTATACAGGAGGGCTTCTGATTTTTTTGAGTTAATTTTGTATCCTGCCACTTTACTGAAATTTTTTATTAGCTGAAGAAGTTCTCTGGTGGAATTTTTGTGGTCACTCATGTATACTATCATATCATCTGCGAATAGGGACACTTTGACTTCTTCCTTTCCGATTTGTATACCCTTGATCTCCTTTAGTTGTCTTACTGCTCTGGCTAGGACTTCAAGTACTATGTTGAAGAGATAGAGAGTGGGCAGCCTTGTCTTGTCCCTGATTTCAGTGATATTGATTTAAGTTTATCTCCATGAGTTTGATGTTGACTATAGGCTTACTGTATATTGCCTTTACTATGTTTAAGTATGTGCCTTGTATTCCTGATCTCTCCAAGACTTAAAAACATGAATGGATGTTGGACTTTGTCAAATGCTTTTTTGGTATCTAAGGAGATGATCATGTGGTTTTTTTACCTTCAGTTTGTTTATGTGGTGGATTACACTGATGGATTTCTGTATATTGAAACACCCTTGCATGCCTGGGAGGAAGCCTACTTGGTCATGGTGGATGATATCTTTGAGGTGTTCTTGCATTTGCTTTGCAAGTATTTTATTGAGTATATTTGCATCAATGTTCATAAGAGAGATAGGTCTGAAGTTCTCTTTTTTGTTGGGTCTTTGTGTGATTTAGGTATCAAGGTGACTGTGGCTTCATAGAATGAGTTTGGTAATGTTCCTTCTATTTCTATTTTGTGGAATAGTTTGGAGAGAATTTGAGTTAGCACAACTTTGAAGGTCTGGTAGAATTCTGCACTGAAACCATCTGCCCAGGGCTTTTTTTGGAGGGGAGACTGTTAATGACTACTTCAATTTCCTTGGGGGACATAGGGCTATTCAGTCTTTCTACCTGATCTTGACTTATTGTTGGAAGATGGAATCTATCAAGAAAATTGTCCATTTCATTTAGATTTTCATATTTTGTGGCATGTAAGCTTTCGTAGTATGACCTAATGATTGTTTGAATTTCTTCAGTGTCTGCAGTTATGTCCCCCTTTTCATTTCTGATTTTGCTTATTTGGATAGATTCTCTCTGGTTTTTAATTAGTTTGGCTAAGGGTTTGTCTATCTTGTTGATTTTTCTCAAAGAACCAGCTTTTTGTTTCATTGATTCTTTGAATAGTTTTTTTTTGTTTCTAATTGATTGATTTCAGCCCTGAGTTTGATTATTTCCAGCCATCTGTTCCTCTTGGGTATATCTGCTTTGTTTTTTTTTTTTTAGGGTTTTCAGTTCGGCCATTAAGGTGCTTGTATGTGATGTTACAAATTTCTTCTTGCAGGCACTTAGTGCTATAAATTTTCCTCTGAGCACTGCTTTCAATGTGTTCCATAAATTTGGGTATGTTGTGCCTTCATTTTATTGAATTCTAGGATGTCTTTAATTTCTTTCTTTATTTCTTCCTTAACCCAGCTGTCATTGAGTAACAAGTTGTTCAGTTTCCATGTGCGTGCCAGCTTTCTGTTATTTCTGTTGTTGTTGAGGTCCAGCTTTAGTCCATGGTGGTCAGATAGAATACAAGAGATTATTTCAATTATTTTGTATCTTTTGAGGCTTGCTTTATGACCAACTATATGGTCTATTTTGGAGAAGGTTCCATGTGGTGCCGAAAAGAAGGTATAGTCTTTTGAGTTTGGATGAAAAGATCTGTAGACATCTATTAGGTCCATTTGATTTAGGGACTCTGTAAGTGTTTTTATTTCCCTATTTGTTTTCTGTCTAGTTGATCTGTCCCTTGGTGAGAGTAGAGTGTTGAAGTCTCCCACTATTAAGGTATTAGGATCAATGTGTGATTTAAGCTTTAATATTGTTTCATTTACGAATGTAGGTGCTCTTGTATTTGGGGCATAGATATTCAAAAAAATTGTGATGTCCTCTTGGTGGATTTTTCCTTTGATGACAATATAGTGGCCCTCCTCTTTTTTTTATTAACTTGGGTTGAAAGTCTATTTTATTAGATATTAGGATGGCTACTCCAGCTTGTTTTCTGGAACCATTTGCTTGAAAAACTTTGTTTTAGAGTTGAGGCGGGACTTTCTAACCTGGCGGCGGAGCAGCACTGAGCTGGCAGGGCACATCAGCCCTCCAGTTTAAGACTAACCAGGGCCAAACCAGAGAACAGAAAGCCTGGTTACCCCGATTCCTACTGACGTGACTACCCTGAAATCTCCAGCTGCAGCAAGACCTCATAACCTGGCAGTGACAGCAGCACAGAACTGGCGGAGCACATCAAAGAAGCAGGGCCAAACCAGAGAACAGAGAGCCCATATACCCTGATCTCTGCCAAGTGACCTGCCTGTACAGCTAGTCCTCAGCACACGCTAAGGACACGGGACCTCTCTCAACTTCCTGAAGAATTCTCCAGACTCGAGAGAGAGACAGTACCAGTCTGATCAGCAGAATCCAAAAACAAACAGGGAAGGTCTCAGATAAGCCAATGGCCAGGACATCATGACTTCACCAGCAAACCCCAAACTCGATGGATACTCCAATTCACCAGAAGCACAGGAAAATGACCTTAAAGCCATGCTTGTTCAATTATTTGAGGCTCATAAGGAGGAAATGAACAAATCTTTCAAAGAGTTGGCCAGTCAATTGGAGGTAAAGAAAGAAGAAATAGACAAAACCCTTAAAGAAACACAGGCAAACATAGCCAAACAAATAGAGGCACAAGTAGAGGAAAAATTAGTGGCATATAAAAAGGAAATGAACAAAGAAATAGAGTCCACCGTAGAGAGGCAGGAATCCAAATTCAAACACATGAAAGAAATGGTGCAAGGCATGAAAACAGAATTAGAATCAATAAAGAAAACACAAAATGAGAAAACTTTTGAGCTGGAGAACTTGGAGAAAGGATCAGGAACCACAAAAGTAAGCATCACCAACAGAATACAAGAGATGGAAGAGAGAATCTCTGGAGCTGAAGACACACTTGCAGAAATTGATACTTCTCTCAAAGAAAAAGTAAAATCAGAAAATTTCCAATCACAAAATATCCAAGAAATCAAGGATGCTATGAAAAGACAAAATCTAAGAATAATAGGAATTGATGAAAAAGAAGACTCCAGGCTCCAAGGTCCAGAAAATATTTTCAAGAAAATCATAGAAGAAAATTTTCCCAACTTAAAGAAAGAGATGTCCATAAATATACAAGAGGCCTACAGAACACCAAATAGACTAGACCAGAAAAGAAACACATCATGTCACATCATAGTCAAAACACTAAATCTACAGAACAAAGAAAAGATATTAAAAGCAGCAAGGGAAAAAGGCCAAGTAACATATGAAGGTAGACCTATCAGAATCACACCAGACTTCTCATCAGAAACTATGAAAGCCAGAAGGGCCTGGGCAAGCATCATGGAGACTCTAAGAGATCACAAATGTCAACCCAGACTACTATACCCTGCAAAGCTTTCAATCAACATAGATGGAGAAAACAAAATATTCCATGACAAAACTAAATTTACGCAATATCTACACAGCAAACCAACCCTACAGAAGATACTAGAAGGAAAACTCCAATCCAACGAAAACGAATTCACCCAAGAAAACAGGGCATACAGATAATATCCCAACAAAAATGAAAAGAAAACAAGCAATGAAACAGGATAAGATCATCGACTCCATTACAAAAGGAACTAACATGCATTGGTCAATATTATCTATCAATATTAATGGACTCAACTCACCAATAAAAAGACACAGGCTAACAGAATGGTTACGGAAACAGGACCCAACATTCTGTTGCATCCAAGAAACACACCTATGCAACAAAGATAAACACTACCTCAGAGTAAAGGGCTGGAAAAAAGTTTTTCAAGCAAATGGTTCCAGAAAACAAGCTGGAGTAGCCATCCTAATATCTAATAAAATAGACTTTCATCCAAAGTTAATCAAAAAAGATAAGGAGGGCCACTATATTCTATCAAAGGAAAAATCCAACAAGAGGACATCACAATTTTGAATACCTATGCCCCAAATACAAGAGCACCTACATTCGTAAATGAAACAATATTAAAGCTTAAATCATACATTGATCCTAATACCTTAATAGTGGGAGACTTCAACACCCCACTCTCATCAAGGGACAGATCAACCAGACAGACACCAAATAGGGAAATAAAAGCACTCACAGAATCCCTAAATCAAATTGGACCTAATAGACGTCTACAGATCTTTTCACCCAAACTCAAAAAAGTACACCTTCTTTTCAGCACCACATGGAACCTTCTCCAAAATAGACCATATAGTTGGTCACAAAGCAAGCCTCAACAGATACAAAAGGATTGAAATAATCCCTTGTATACTATCTGACCACCATGGACTAAAGCTGGACATCAACAACAAGAGAAACAACAAAAGCCGACACGCACATGGAAACTGAACAACTTACTACTCAATGACAGCTGGGTCAAGGAAGAAATAAAGAAAGAAATTAAAGACTTTCTAGAATTCAATGAAAATGAAGGCACAACATACCCAAATTTATGGGACACACTGAAAGCAGTGCTCAGAGGAAAATTTATAGCACTAAGTGCCTACAAGAAGAAATCCGTAACATCATATACAAACAACTTAATGGCCCAACTGAAAAACCTAGAAAAAAAAGAAGCAGATACACCCAAGAGGAGCAGACGGCTGGAAATAATCAAACTAAGGGCAGAAATCAATCAATTAGAAACAAAGAAAACTATTCAAAGAATCAATGAAACAAAAAGCTTGTTCTTTGAGAAAATCAACAAGATAGACAAACCCTTAGCCAAACTAACTAAAAAGCAGAGAGAAACTATCCAAATCAGCAAAATCAGAAAGGAAAATGGGGACATAACTACAGACACTGAGGAAATCCAAACGATTATTAGGTCATACTACAAAAGCCTATATGGCACAAAATATGAAAATCTAAATGAAATGGATAACTTTCTTGAAAGATTCCATCTACCAAAACTAAGTCAAGATCAGGTAGAAAGACTGAATAGCCCTATATCTCCCAAGGAAATTGAAGCAGTCATTAACAGTCTCCCCTCCAAAAAAAGCCCTGGACCAGATGGCTTCAGCGCCGAATTCTACAAGACCTTCAAAGAAGTACTAATACCAATTCTTCTCAAACTATTCCATAAAATAGAAATAGAAGGAACACTACCAAACTCATTCTATGAAGCCACAGTCACCTTGATACCTAAACCACACAAAGATCCAACAAAAAAAGAGAACTTCAGACCTATCTCTCTTATGAACATTGATGCAAAAATACTCAATAAAATACTTGCAAACTGAATCCAAGAACACATCAAAGATATCATTCACCATGACCAAGTAGGCTTCATCCCAGGAATGCAAGGGTGTTTCAACATAAGGAAATCCATCAATGTAATCCACCACATAAACAAAATGAAGGATAAAAACCACATGATCATCTCCTTAGATGCTGAAAAAGCATTTGACAAAGTCCAGCACCCATTTATGTTTAAAGTCTTGGAGAGATCAGGGATACAAGGCACATACCTAAAGATAGTAAAGGCAATATACAGCAAGCCTATAGCCAACATCAAACTCAATGGAGAGAAACTCAAATCAATCCCACTGAAATCAGGGACAAGACAAGGCTGCCCACTCTCTCCATATCTCTTCAACATTGTACTTGAAGTCCTAGCCAGAGCAATAAGACAACTAAAGGAGATCAAGGGGATACAAATCAGAAAGGAAGAGGTCAAAGTGTCACTATTTGCAGATGATATGATAGTATACATGAGCGAACCCAAAGATTCAACCAGAGAACTTCTTCAGCTGATAAACACCTTCAGCAAAGTGGCAGGATACAAAATCAACTAAAAAAAAAATCAGAAGCCCTCTTGTATACCAAAGACAAAAAGGCTGAGAAAGAAATTAGGGAAACAACACCCTTCACAATAGCCACTAATAACATAAAGTACCTTGGTGTGACTCTAACCAAGCAAGTGAAAGACCTGTTTGAGAAAAACTTCAAGTCTTTGAAGAAAGAAATTGAAGAAGATCTCAGAAGATGGAAAGATCTCCCGTGCTCATGGATTGGTAGGATTAACATTGTGAAAATGGCCATCCTGCCAAAAGCAATCTACAGATTCAATGCAATTCCCATCAAAATAGCAACTCAATTCTTTACAGACCTTGAAAAAAAGATTCTCAGCTTCATATGGAGAAACAAAAAACCCAGAATCTCCAAAACAATCCTGTACAACAACAGATCATCTGGAGGTATCTCCATCCCCGATCTCAAGCTGTACTACAGGGCAACAGTAATAAAAACTGCATGGTATTGGCATAGAAACAGAAAGGAGGATCAATGGAACCGCTTAGAAGACCCAGAAATAAACCCACACACCTATGAATACTCAATATTTGACAAAGAAGCCAAATCCATTCAATGGAAAAAAAGACAGCATCTTCAACAAATGGTGCTGGACCAACTGGATGTCTACATGCAGAAAAATGAAAATAGATCCATATTTATCACCCTGCACAAAACTAAAGTCCAAGGGGATCAAGGACCTCAACATAAAACCAGATACTCTAAATCAGTTGGAAAAAAAAAGTGGGAAACAGCCTAGAACTCATTGGCACAGGAAACAACTTCCTGAACAGAACACCAACAGCACAGGCTCTAAGAGCAACAATCAATAAATGGGACCTCATGAAATTGAAAAGCTTCTGTAAAGCAAAAGACACTGTCATCAAAACAAATAGACAGCCTACAGATTGGGAAAGAATCTTCACCAACCCTTTATTTGACAGAGGGCTAATATCCACTATATATAAATAACTAAAGAAACAGAAAAGCAACAATCCAAGTAATCCACTTAAAAAATGGGGAACAGAGCTAAACAGAGAATTCTTGAAAGAGGAACATCGAATGGCAGAGAAACACTTAAAGAAATGCTCAACCTCATTAGCCATTAGGGAAATGCAAATCAAAACAACCCTGAGATTTCACCTTACACCCATCAGAATGGCCAAGATGAAAAACTCAAGTGATAGCACATGCTGGTGAGGTTGTGGAGAAAAGGGAACCCTCCTCCATTGCCAATGGGAATGTAAACTGGTTCAACCACTCTGGAAGTCAATCTGGCGCTTTCTCAGACAACTAGGAGTAGTGCTACCTCAAGACCCAGCTATACCACTCCTAGGTATATACCCAAAATTTGCTCAAGTACACAATAAGGACATTTGCTCAACCATGTTTGTAGCAGCTTTATTTGTAATAGCTAGAACCTGGACAGAACCCAGATATCCATCAACAGAGAAATGGATACAGAAATTGTGGCATTTTTACACAATGGAATACTACTCAGCAATCAAAAAGGGGGAAATCATGAAATTTGCAGGCAAGTGGTGGGATCTAGAAAAGATCATTCTGAGTGAAGTATCCCAGAAGGAGAAAGACAAACTTGGTATATACTCGCTTATATAGACCTACAAGATATGATAAACATAATGAAATCTACACACCTAAAGAAGATAATCAAGAAAGTAGACACAGGCGAAGGTGATTAATCCTCATTGAGAAAGACAAATGGGATGTGCATTGAACGTATGACAGGAGTCTACCACAAAAGGCATCTGAAAGACTCTACCTAGCAGTGTTTCAAAGCAGACACTAAGACTCATAACCAAACCCTCGGCAGAGTGCAGGGAATCATATGAAAGAAGGGAAGTTAGTATGATATGGAAAGGATAGGAGCTCTACAAGGACCAAATATATCCGGGCACAGGGTCTTTTCTGAGACTGACACTCAAACAAGGACTATCTATGGATATAACCTAGAACTTCGGCTCGGATGTGGCCCGTGGTAGCTCAGTAACCAAGTAGTTTTCCAAAGTAAGGGGAACACAGACTATTTCTAACAGGATCTCAAGTGCAGGCTGTTTGACACCCCCCCCCCCCAGGGGAGGAGCAGTCTGTTAGGCTACAGAGGAGGACTTTGCAGCCAGCCCTGAAGGTACCTGATAAAACAGGGTCAAATGAAAGGGGAGGAGGTCCTCCCCTATCAGTAGACTTGGAAAGGGGCAGGGAGGAGTCTAGGAGGGAGTGCGGGGTTGGGGAGGGAATGAGGGAGCGGGACACAGCTGGGACACAGAGTTAACAAAATGTAACTAAAAAGAAAAATAAAATTAAAAAAAATGAGATACCATTAATATTTTTTCCAAATAGCTACTTGTACACTCCTAATTTAGGGCACAAGAATTTAAAATCAAGCATATATAAAGCATATACAATAGTTAAAAAAAAAAAAGAAAAACTTTTTTCTAGCCCTTTACTCTGAGATAGTGTTTATCTTTGTTGCTTAGGTGTGTTCCTTGGATGCAACAGAATGTTGGATCCTGTTTCTGCAACCATTCTGTTAGTCTATGTCTTTTTATTGAAGAGTTGAGTCCGTTGATATTGATAGATACTAGTGACCAACAATTGTTACTTTCTTTTGATGTGGGGTTGGTGGTGTCACTGAGTTTCATTGCTTGTATTCTTTTGGGTTTTTTTATTGTGTAGTTATCTATTTCCTCTGTTTCCTTAGATGTAGTTGTTTTCTTTGGTTTGGAGTTTCCCTTCTAGTAACTTCTGTACAGCTGGGTTACTATGTAGATATTGTTTAAATTTGGTTTTGTCATGAAATATTTTGAATTCTCCGTCTATGTGGATTGAAAGTTTTGCTGGGTATAGTAGTCTGGGTTGGAATCTGTGGTCCCTTAAGGACTGTACGATTTCTGTCCAAGCCCTTCTGACTTTCATAGTTTCTGTTGAGAAATCTGGTGTGATTCTGATAGGTCTACCTTCATATGTTACTTGGCCTTTTTCCCTTGCTGCTTTTAGAATTTTTTCTTTGTTCTGTAGGTTCAGTGTTTTGACTATGATGTGACGTGAAGAATTTCTTTTCTGGTCTAGTCTACTTAGTGTTCTGTAGGCCTCTTGTATGTTTATGGCCATCTCCTTCTTTAAGTTGGGAAAGTTTTCTTCTATAATTTTCTTGAAAATATTTTCCGGACCTTTGAGCCTGATGTGTTCTTTTTCTCCTACTCCTATTATTCGTAGATTTTGTCTTTTCATGGTGTCCTTGATCTCTTGGATGTTTTGTGTTTGGAACTTTTCTGATTTTATTTTTTCTTTGAGAGACGTGTCAATTTCCGCAAGTGTATCTTCGGCTCCTGAGATTCTTTCTTCTATCTCTTGTATTCTGTTGTGATGCTTACCTTTGTAGTTTCCGATCTTTTTTCTATGTTCTCCAGCTCCTGGTTTTTCTCTATTTGTGCTTTCTTTATTGATTCTAATTCTGTTTTCATGTCTTGCACCATTTCCTTCATCTGTTTGAATGTGGAGTCCTACTTTTCAATGATTGCTTCTATTTTTTTGTCCGTTTCCTCTCTATGTATCACTAATTGTGCCTCTACTTCTTTGGCTATAATTGCCTGTATTTCTATGAGAGCTTTGTTTATTTCTTCTTTATTTGCCTTCATATATGTG
The DNA here is from genome assembly GCF_907164565.1 of Psammomys obesus. Lineage (NCBI taxonomy): Eukaryota > Metazoa > Chordata > Mammalia > Rodentia > Muridae > Psammomys > Psammomys obesus. The sequence continues at coordinate 58,462,340 of NW_026585644.1, forward strand.
GACATTTCTCTGAGAGCTTTGTGCATTTCTTCTTTGTTTGCCTCAATTTTCGTGGTCATTTCTCTGAGAGCACGATTTATTTCCTCTTGGTTCATCTCGATTTCTTTGGCTATTTCTCTGAGGGCTTTGTTCATTTCATCTTTATGGGCCTCTAATAGATGGAGAAACATAGTTTTGAGGTCATTTTCTTGTATATCTAGTGAATTGAAGTGTTCATTGTTTTGTGGGGTTGCTGGTGAGGTCATTATGTCCTGATTTTTATTGGGTGTGTTCTTATGTCTGCCTCTAGCCATCTGGTTATTTATAACCCTCACTGTTTGTTCCTCAAGTTTGTAGTTCGGGCTATGACTGTCTCTTTCTGTTTTCTGGACTGGTTTTTCAGGAATGAGAGAGGTTCACTGGTTTGGGAGTATGCGTTGTGTTTTCAGTTTTGTCTAAGTAAGGAATGTGACATTGGTGCTATTCGAATGCGCTTTTAGCGGGCACAGTGTGCATGCAGAGATTCTTTGACTATTGCAGTGGCCTGCAGGCCACTATTATGCAGTTTTGTCTGAGATCCAGGGATTGTTTGCCTGGATTACACTGGTGGACCCACAAGGCAGAGGCTTCAATGTTGGGGTCACTATCCCAAGAATCCCTATGATGCCCACACTATGGATGTGGGTGACAGGGATCTCGTCTGGTTGCTTCTGTGTAGAGGCTCTGGGTCTGGGGCAAACTCCCTAGAAGGATCACTCACTCTCTTGCAGGACCAGTTGGAATGCACAGGGGTTCTCCTTGCTGTCTACTCTCTGATTTGGTCCTGCTGCGGAAATGTGTGGGTAGGCTAACAGTCAGCTCTGTGACACTGTGGCCGCAGGACTCGGTGTCCATCTTTCCTGTGTGCTGCCTCTCTGTCCTTTCTCTCTGCCAGGAGGGGTTATGTTGTCTGGTCCCGGGGTAGTGTGGGAAGGAGTTAGGTTGAATGTTCTCAATCCAAGATCCCGGGCCCAGATCTCTCTGCCAGAAGCAGCCTGGTGAAAGACCCTATATTTGTTGATCCTGAGAGAGTACCAGGTAGGGTTGAGTGTCCTCAGATCCAGAGCTTGGGTTTCTCTGCTAGGGGCCGCTGGGTGAGCTGAAGAGGGGGTGCTGTGTCCTGTGGCAGGCTGCCTCTCTGTCCTTCCCCTCTGACCTTCCCCTCCACTAGGGAAAGCTTATGGCAGTGCTCTCAGCGAAGTGCCAGAAGGGGTTGGGACTTCTTAGTCCGATCCTGAGCCTGGGTTTCTCTGCCAGGGGTCGGGGGTGGGGCGCCGGTGACAGGACTTGGTGTTAGACCTTACTGTGCTGGACCCAGGAGAATCTCAGGACGTGTAGAATGACCACAGTCACAGATCCTGAGCTGAAGCTTGTTTGCTAGGAGCAGCTGGGAGCATTGGGGTCCCGGCACTGTGAAACCGCTGTGCGCCTCTTTATCCTTCAGCTCTGCCATGGCAGGGTTATGGCGGCATTTGGGAGAGTGCCCGAAAGGATTGGGTTTTCTCAGAATGTGGTCTGTGGCAGATTCTGCTGGATGCCTCCTGCCTCCTCCGAAGAGGGAATAGGGATTTTGGGCTGGGCGCGCAGCCGCTCTCTGCGCGCAGCGGGAGCTCAGTTGTGATGGTGGTGGGTACCCGCGGTCAGTGAGACCTTCCAGGGAAAGACTGGGGGACCCGTGACCAGTCTCGCAACTTTCCTTCCCCGTGGGGTTTTCTTGCGACTGGTATTCTCAGTCTCTGGCACCCTTGTGCCCACCAATCAGCCTGGGAAAGTGATCGGGACATGCAGGCTTGTGGCTCCAGCCCGGAGACCCAAAGCCCGTGTTACCCAGGATATTTTCAGGGTTCTGGCTGGGCGGCCCGAGAGTGGACCCAACCGATTCCCAAGCTGAGGGAGCCTCCCCTCACCTGGGACACACGATCTCTGTAGTTTTAGGGCTCAGAGTTCAGTCTCCTGGTCGCTGCACGGAGAGTGCTGTCCCGCTTCTCAGACACAGTGTTTTCCTGGCGCTGCCATCTTGGCCCCTCCAAATATTTATATTTTAATATTAATCATAATATTAATATAATTTAATATTAAATTAATATAATTTAATACTCATATTAACAAATATATTTATTAATAATTAATTAATAAATATAGTCATTTATATATTTATATTAATTTATATTAAATTTTATATTAAATAGAAATTAATATAATTTAATATTAATAATTATTTGGCAAATATTAATATCTTAACAGTTTACTGAGGATGTGCTACATGCAAGATTAAGAATGGAATACTTCTGTCCCCTTTAGTTCTTTCTATCTCCCCATTCTTTCATAAGATTCCCTGCATTCTACCCAAAGTTTGGTTATGAGCATCAGCAGCTGCTATGATATACTGCTGAGTAGATTCTTTCAGAAGCCCTCTGTGGTAGGCTCCTTTCCTGTTTCCTATTTTCTCTCTTTTCTGATGTCCATCTCATTTGCCTTTCTGAGTGAGGATTGATCCTCTTACCCAGGGTCCTCCTTCTTGCTTAGCTTCTTTGGGTGTACAGATTTTAGTGTGTTTTTCCTATATTGTATGTCTAATATCCACTTATGAGTAAGTATATGCCATGTGTGTCTTTTTACTTCTGAGATACCTCACTCAGGATGATCTTTTCTTGATCCCACCATTTGCCCACAAATTTCATGATTTCCTTGTTTTTAATTGCTGAATAGTACACCATTGTGTAAATGTACCACAATTTTTGTATCCATTCCTCAGTTGAGGGGCATCTGGGTTATTTTCAGATTCTGGCTATTACGAATAAAGCTGCTGCGAACATGGTTGAGCAAATGTCCTTGTTGTGTACTTGAGCATATTTTGGATATATTCCTAGGAGGGGACAGGAGCTCCACAGGGAGAGCAGCAGAACCCAAAAATTCTGGGCCCAGGGGTCTTTTCTGAGACTGCTACTCCAACCAAGGACCATGCATGGAGATAACCTAGAACCCCTGCACAGATGTAGCCTATGGCAGCTCATTATCTAGGTGGGTTTCCTAGTAAGAAACTGGGACTGTCTCTGACATGAACTCAGTGTCTGGCTCTTTGATCACCTCCCCCTGATGGGAGAGCAGCCTTACCAGGCCACAGAGGAAGACAATGCAGCCAGCCCTGGTGAGACCTCATAGGCTAGGATCAGAAGGAATGGGAGGAGAACCTCCCCTATCAGTGGACTTGGAGAGGGTCATAGGAGGAGAAGGAGGGAGGATGGAACTGGGAGGGAATGAGGAAGGTGGCTACTGCTGGGCTACAAAGTGAATAAACTTTGATTAATAATAAAAAATTAAAATTAAAAAAGTTACATCAGAAAAAATATTTAAGATAATATATGCTTTCTGCATGGGAGAAAGCTGATCACAAGCTTATGAAAAATTTTTAGTTTTTATTATGACAAATATTAAGATTAATGAGAAATTAGTTCAATTAAATTATCATTTCTTTTTTTTTTTTTAAAGAATGGAATACTGAGTTTGAGCAGGAGATTGAACCACGACATATTTAATTATGCTCAAAGGTAATGCAGGGTGGGCATAGTGGCATGCCTGTAATTCCAGGGTTGTCAGGCACAGATGGAGATCCCAGTGGCAAGCTGGATAGCTTCTGTTTCCCAAATCTGTCTCTGCTACAAAGTTTTGGGTTCAGTTAAGAGGGACAACTTCAATTAATAAGGTAGAGACATGAAGGAAGATCTGGATGTCAACTTTCAGCTTCCATAGGCATGAATACATGCACATGTACACATGCAAACAAAAACACCCACACCGCTCATACACATGCAGAAAATTACTTTATTTTATTTTAATACTGCTATAGATTCAAGGACCAGGAGTTTCTAGTTTTTCTGGGTCTGCCCACTGTATGGATAAATTTACATGTATAGCTCTGTCCTGTGTGTCCTTTCAGTCAGAATGAGCAGAGTACTGGGGCTAGACTTACTCTTCCATTTTCAAGCTGGGTATTATATTGATCAATACCTTACTTGTCGATGCTTGGTAAGCATTAAAGTTAGCTAGATGGATTTAACTGAAAATCATCATGTTCAATATGTTTTTAAAGGTCTTTAATGATCCAAGGATTCACTCTCAAATCATCCTTTTAATACTTGATACACAAGTATTATACCTATGATACTCAGTATTGCAGGTGTATCTTACCTTAAACATATTCTGTACTTGTAAGTTTGATTTTTTCCACCCTACTTACCATTTTATAAAAGGGCTTTATAAAAGGGCTATCAGTAAGATTTATTCAATTCAAAAAAGGGTTGTTTTCCTTGCTGAAGGTCAAGTTATGAGAGTGTTTTATACTGGAATATTTTTCATTGTCCTCAAAGTATCATTTGACTTTTACAGTCTATAAATACCACCTTTTATAAGCATTCTTAGTCTATACAGCAATGCTGGAACTAAAAAAGTCTTCCAGCCACCGTCTGTCCCTCCCTCTTGACTCTGTTGGCCTCCAAATGCCATCTACTTTAGTTTTTCACTTGTCATGGTTGGCAGAGTTAGAGAGAATGTACAGCAAAAAGTTTCAAGGCAAAGCAAGGCTCTGAGATAATAGATGTTGCCATGGACTAAAAATCAGAAGGTTGTGAGTTACTACTAGCAGGTTTGCTGAGACAGAGCATAGGCACCTGAGTTTTAAAGTTTTAGTTTATACAAGCAAGATAAAAGTATCTAACTGCATCTGCCTCAAATCCTCCTAGTAGCAATCAAAATGCAAGTGTGCTGTTTGTAAGATAGCATGCTGATACTCTTTTCTCCCAAGAGCCTGCTACTGCACCAAATTGCACAATATTGGCCTTTTCTCTAACAGTTTGTCATAGACTTTATCAAGTGTTTTGAAAAATTTATCCTAATAATAACCCTTTTCCTTTTATGTTAGTCTCCTTCTCTGCCATTCTTCACTCAGTGCAAAACCTTCCAATCCTTTTTCTGCAAAGTAAACTCAACTCACTGTCAGCACCCACACCTCAGATTTGTCCCTTCTTAACAAACTGAAAAGAGTGAGTAAACTATGCAAGTTGGTTGCTGTTAAAAGAGAATCAACAGGAAACTAGTTCTTTTCCTGCATTCAAAATAAGCCTTTAATGTGTTTTTACCCATTACTCTGCTGTAGCACACTTTTCTCACTTTCTAATTGTTATTCCTTCGCACCACTCCTGTTTCTCTAATCCTTCAGTTTCTCATTGTTGTTGTTGTTACTGTTGTTAATTATTTTGTTACTTTTGATTTTTAAATGGAATCTCTCACCCTGGGGAGGCCAGGTTGGGCTCATGCTTACAATCTTCCTGTCCATGCTTCCCTGGTGTTAGGCTCCCAAGTCCAGCAGCTTTACTCTCTCCTGATGACTTCACTGGTTCTGACATAAAGATTTTAACTCTAAAAAAAAACAACTCAAATATGATGTACAGTCATTAGTCAAGTCTATTTTTCTTTTTACTCCTAACTGCTCTGTCAAACTGATTTGCTTTTTTTTAGATTGGAGATCTGCTTTAAGGTGGCAGTAACCTCTGTGTGCCCTTAGAGCACAGCTATACTGGATAATGTGTACTGGGCACTCCACTTGCATGGTCTCTCTTCCATTTCATAAGAATTATCCTCACTGATGGAATCTTCTTCATCTGCCAATTTATGCGATACAAAATAATCAAAAGTATTTTATCCTTTATTTTCCTATTCATTAAATCCTGCCCGCTCTGTTTTCTAAGAATATCTCTAAGAATAAGAATTACCCTTGATTCATGTGGTCCACAGCAACAGTATCCCCCATTATCCGTTGTCCTCCTGGCTCTGGATCTCACCATCCTAGTTCTTATAAAACATTCTTGCTATAGCTACTTTCTTTTTTAAAAGTCAAATCATATTACTTCTTTGAAGAAAATTTAAACCAGGTAAAAGGTACACACCTATATAATCCCAGCACTTAGGAGGCTGAGGGAGGAGGAGGAGGAGGAGGAGGAGGAAGAGGAGGATGAGGTGGAGGAGGAGAAGGACTATTCCAGGTTACATAGACTCTGTGCCAAGACAACAGGGAGTGGCTGGGGGCAGGTAACAAAGGTCTAAATAGCCTGGCATTCAAGAACCATTTGTTACTGAGTGGTACCCATCTCATCTTCTACACAGCTATACTGGATCTCCATCACTCTCTAGGAATGTAACACTACATTCACCTCTTTCCCCTTGCCTTTGTGGTCTTCTTTGCTTGGAACAACTTTTTCTTTTCTCTGATCCTTTAGTCATTAAAAATAGTTTTTTTTAAAACAGCTATTCTGTGAAATCTTTCTAAGTTCCAGTCACATCTCTGTCCTAGGAGAACAAGTGGTTACTACTCCCACATCATTCACATCAACCAGTGTGACCACTGGTTTTGGGCATCCAAACTCCAGTCCTCATGTGTGCAGAAAGTATTTTCCAAAGCAAAGGCTATTATATCAAACTAGAGTCATTTCATACTGTTAACAGAAATAAACCTAAGAACAATGGAGTCAACTAACCAGGGTTTAGAGGAGCTTGCAGAGACTGAAGAACTAACCAAGGACCATGCATAAACTGGACCTAGGTCAGATGTAGTCGATGGGCAGCTGGGGCTTCATGTGGGTTCCCTAATAAGGGGAGCATGTCTCTGACATGGACTCTGTTGCCTGCCTTTTGATCACTTCCTTCTGGCAGGGCTGCCTCACCAAGCCACAGGGGAAGAGGAGGAGCTCAGTTGTGATGCAACTCGAGCTGGGGTGAGGGTAGTGGTGTCTCTCTTCTGAGGAATAGGGGAGAGTGGATGGGGAGAAAGGAAGGGGGGCTGACTGGATTGAAAAGGGAGAGGGACTGCAATCAGAATGTAAAGTGAATAAATTAATTAATTAAAAAAGAATAATCTAGGAGACAGCCCTCCAGACACTACTGTGAATACACACCTTAGCTGTGCACGGCATCATTCCATGGATCGTTTGCCTTAAGTGATTCCATTTTATAACCTTCTATTCTTTGATGGACTTTGTCTTTGAACTGAACAAGCCCTTTCTTTATTTTAAATTCCCACACAACAAAAATAACAAATATATACATTATTGGCAGACCCAATTATTCATTTATTTGTATATGTGTTAGTGGTGTGTGTGAGCATTTGTATGTGTGTATGTATGTGTATGTGTGATTCTTGTGAGTGTGAAGGTGAATGTAGAGGTCAGTGTAGAGGTATTGAGGTTGCGTGCTTTCCTCAGTGATGACAGGGTCTCTGACTGAGCCTGGAGCTCGCCGACTCAGCCAGAAACCAATCCAGGATGACCCTCTCCACCAGTGGGATTACAGGCATGTGACACCACTGGTGGTTTTTTTTCTCTTTTTTTTATTATTAATTACACTTTATTCATTTTGTATCCCCCCATAAGCCCCTCCCTCTCCCCTCCCGATCCCACCTTCCCTCCCCTTTCTGCATGCATGTCACTCCCCAAGTCCACTGATAGGGGAGGTTCTCCTCTTCTTTCTGATCTTAGTCTATCGGTTCTCATCAAAAGTGGCTGCATTGTCCTCTGCTGTGGCCTGGTAAGGCTGCTCCCCCATCAGGGGGAAGTGATCAACGAGCAGGCCAATCAGATTATGTCAGAGGCAGTCCCTCTTTCCATTACTATGTAAACCACTTAGACACTGAACTGCCATGGGCTACACCTGTGCAGGGGTTCCAGGTCATCTCACGAATAGTCCTTGGTTGGAGTATGATTTTCTGGGAAGTTCCCCGTGTTCAAATTATATTGTTCTGTTGCTCTCCTTGTGGAGTTCCCGTCCCCTCCAGCTCTTACTATTTCCCACTTCTTACACAAAATTCCATTCACTCTGCCCATCAGTTGGCCATCAGGCTCAGCATCTGCTTTGACAGTCTATACTGCAGAAGGTTTTTTACATCGTGTTGAGAATTTGATCTCAGGTCCTCTTCACTGTGGTTGCCTTGTGATTTCCCCAAATGGAGGGTACCTCCTTCACCAAGACCAGGGCACCAGGAACTTCTTACTTTCACTGTACTGAATGTTAGACTCAGTCTCTACCAGTTTTTCAAAAGCACCATTTCCATGTTTCTACCTGCATAGGGCTCCAGTGGTCCAACTGAGTAAATCTTGACTATGACTCTGGATTTGCTCATCTTCAATCTTAGGTTGGTTCACCCTTCAGTCCTCTGATGAGCCTAAGGAAAGTTGTTAATTTTCAGCTTGTTTAGTTCTCCAAGAGCAGTGACTTGCACACACACTTAAAAAAAATAGCAATTTCTCTTGAGAAAGATGTATGATAACAGGAAGGCAAAGCAAAAGCAATATAATATTGGTAATTTTTATTTTCTAAAATTGTATATTTTAAGGGAGATTTTAAGGCCCAATGCTTACAGATTCCACAATGACCATTTGCTATTATCCTTTTTTAATTCTTCCAATAAAGCACTGCTTTTCTATAGCTCACCAGTTACACTGAACTCAGTTATTAGCTGAGCAGTCTTTCCCTGGGACTAGGACTAACAGAAACACATCTCAGAACAGTCAAGATTTTAATTCAGACAAAGAAACTGGAGTCTGTTGCTAACTTTGTATTGGTTTTCAAAAACTACTGAACATTCAACCATATGCTTTTTAGAGATGGAGCAAATGCCTTGCAAGTTATTTTTCTAATTCCTTTTCTGAATCAGGACAAAGCACTAACAATAGCAAGACTGGCAAGGGAAGGATTGATGTGTGCCATGTGGGAATAAAGATTTTGCTTTGAAAACACAGATAGGCCTTTGGCTGCGGAAATCTACAAGGCCCAGAGAGCCCTGACACATCTTTAGAAGATGAGTCCAACAGAATAAATGGGGCACTGTTTGCTGGAGCCTGGAGCCTGTCTGGCACAAACTACACTGGGAACAACTTTTCAAACATTTGCGTGTTTATACATGACACTGGGTCCTCACAATTTCCAATTAAACACTTGTCAATGAAGAAATGTTTGCTTCCTCAGAGGCAACAGGAGCCTCAGCATCAGCCTTGGCCTCTGATATGTTCCGCTGAAACTGTGGTGAGCTCTTCCTCTGTGTTCTTGATTTTTTCACTATTCAGACAAAGACCATCTTGAAAGCTGTGGAAACTGTGTCAAGCTGTGGGTCACAGAGCCAGGTTAGGAAACTAAAGAAAAACACCCAGATGAAAAGCACTTTTCAAACCAAAAAAACACTCTAGAGCTTTAATTTCTTTGGATTTTTAAAATTGTTTGTGTTTGAAGTGTTTTAGAAAATTATTGCATCTGAGAAAAAGGGATAAAGGCAATACTGACACATTTTAAATACTTTAAAAACAAAACTTGTTTTTTTCAACACCTCAACAAACATTTCCGGATGTGTCAGTGGCTGTGTAGTGTACACGCAGCATCCCTATCCTTGTTGACAAGAATGCTAAATGAGTGTCTGTGATGTGAACAGTAATTAACATAGAGGAAAAGAACATAAGAACAAAAATCAAGAAAGCTTTTGTTTCGTCTTTGCACAAGCTGTAATATATTAATAGGGAAAAAATCAAAACCAATTTCTGTGTCTTTGAGTAAACTGTCTGACTCCCTGGCCTCAATTTCCTAATCAATAAAATAGGTAATATAATACCAAATGTATCAATGATTGTGTTATCAGTATTAAATAAAGTAATATTTATAAACTGCTTGACATTCCTTCTAGGTGGAATCTTATAAATGCTCAACTTATAATAGTGAGTCACAAAATTCTTTTGGACTGACAAGGTTTACACATTCCTGTGTGATGAAGGAAAGGAGCAAAGAATAGGAAAAAGAAATATAGATATGTGGTAAAATGTGGACCAAAAACTCGGCATTTGGGTGGCTCATTGGAATTTCCTTCACTGGGTGAGAGCTGACAAACAGTGTGTACATAAGGGTTGGGCTAGAGTAGCTTTGAAAATGGATACAAACCATCTCATGATCATAAGACTGTCTCTTCAGTTATAAAGAGGGGAGCTTTTTCTAAGGTTGAAGGAGAGAAGGGGCAGGATTTGGAGCTTAAGGAGAGTGGGAGAATTTTGCAGCAGCTGCTTTAGGGGAATTTGATAGGTGTCAACTGAAGATAAATATAAGGGTTGCCCAGCAATGCAGAGGACACGGCTGGGGTCAGGCACTGAGTTTATCACAGAGAGTTTGGCGTGGCGTGTGACCGTTGGTGGTAACACTGCGCCCTGGAGAATGTGCAAAGAAAATTCAGTGTTCTGGGGAAAGAGAAGGTGATGAGGAGGACAGCCAGAGATTTTTAAGATGCTAATGGAAATGTTGTTGGAGTCATTAACCACCAAATGCAGCTGAGGGTTCATCTGACTCTGAACTGGTGGTTTGGATGGATGGATGGTAGAAAGACTGGAAGTTAAGGTTCAATGTCATAACCTGGGTAATTTAAATGAGGTTGTGAGATACTTCGAAGGAGGTAAGCAGAGGGTGCAAGGACATCATAAAAAAGATACTCACAACCTGTGAAAAGAGAACAAAGGTCAATAAATAATCCTGTTGCCCAAGCAAAGTGATTGTTAAGAATATCCTATGAAGAGTGGTGGGAAGGAAGAAAAGAAAGCAAGTGAGGAGAGTAGGGGGTTGATTTGTTCAAGACAAAGGATTTCCTGCAACAGTGGTGATGATGGGCTGTGTGTAATACTGGGTCCAGAGTCCAAACAGTCTGATGTGGACTGTTCTCAATTACTGTAGTTTGTATCTCATGGCTCAGCTTGTCTTGCTTCTTCATACTATGAATCCAAACTTCCAGTACATGGTGGACAAAATTCACATCTTAGTCCTGCTAATGCAAACAGCTTCTATTTGTAACACCCACATCCTTTGAATTGTGTGTTTAACTTTTAGTCAGGTGTGATGAAGCCAACAGAAGGAGGAGAGATCTACTATAGAAAAGATGTTTATTATAATTCCACATTGAGTTAAATGGTGAAGGTCGTGGATCAGGGCATGGAAAGTAAGGGGACAATGAGTGTAAAGATAAAAAGCAGAGCAAAATAAAAGAAAAACAAGCCTGAAAATGAGAAAATAACTAGCCAAAGGCCACACCTATAAGTGTACTACTAACAGGATGTCTGGATCTATATAGGTTGGATTGACCAGACCCAGGTGTGTCTCTGGGCATTACATACCTCAAGGAAGCAAGGCAGTTTCTTTTAACTTTGTTTTAAGTATTGACCCAATGCTTTTCTTTCTTCATTTGTGTAGCCCCATATCATTTCTAAAATTCAGTGTTTAAAAACAAACTTAAAGCTTTGAGTTTCTTTGACTAACTAATAGTATTTTCCTCCATGCCTGCAACATTGGCTATATTCCCACCACACACTATCAGCTTCCGTGTCCTCTGAAACGTCTACTGCATGTTCTCCTTCATTTTCTTTTATTTTTTATTAAATTTAATTTTTAAAACTTTATTCACTTTACATCCTGATCATAGCCCACTCTCTCCATTCATCCAGGCACCACTCTCCCCTTCTTTTCCTTTTATTCCACTCCCCTAATCCTCAGAAAGGAGGACCCCTCCTTCCCTACCAACTGACTCCAGCCTATCAAGTCTCATCAGGACTGACCACATCTACTTCCTCTGTGGCCTGGCAAGGTCACTCCACCAGGGGGAGGTGAGCAAGGAGCAGACAACAGAGTCCATGTCAGAGCCAGACCCTGTTCCTTTTACAATGGAACACACATGGAGATTGAGCTGCCTATTGGCTACATATGAGCAGGAGTTTAGGTTCTCTCCATGCATGGTCCTTGGTTGGTGCATCAGTTTCTGCAAGCTCCATGGGCCTAGAATTGTTGGCTCTGTTGGTCTTCTTGTGGAGCTCCTGTCCTCTCCAGGTCCTCTAACTCCCCACTATTCCATAAAGCTCCCTAAACATTTCCTAAAGTCTGGTGTGTGTCTCAGGATCTGCTTTGACCCCTGGTGGGTGGAGTTTTTCAGAGGACATATATGATAGGTTCCCTTCCTATTACCTCTATTCAGCTGCTTCCAGTGTCTATTCTGTTTGCTCTTCTGAATTAAGCATCTTGCCTAGGGTTCTCCTTGTAACTTAGCCTCTTTAGGTCAGGGATTGTGGTATGGTTATCTTGTATTGTATGGTTAATATCTGCTTATATATGAGTATATGCCATGCTTACCTTTCTGGATTTGGGTTGCCTCACCCAAGATGATCTTTTCCAGATCTACCCATTTGTCTGCAAATTTCATGATGTCCTTGTTTTTAATAGCTGAATAGTATTCTATTGTAGAGATGTATCACAGTTTCTTTATGTATTCTTTAGTTGAAGGACATCTGGGTTATTTCCAGTTTCTGGCTATTACGATTAAAGCCACTACAAACATAGTTGAGCAAGTGTTCTTGTTGTATGATGGAGCTTTTGGGTATGTCCAGGAGTGGTATAGTTGGGTCTTGAGATAGAGCTGTTTACAATTTTCTGAGAAAGCACCAGATTGATATCCAAAGTGGTTGTTTAAGTTTGCACTCCCATCAGCAAATGAGGAGGGTTAACCTTTCTCCACATCCTCCCCAGCATGTACTGTCACTTGATTTTTTTGATCTTAGCCATTCTGATACGAGTAAGATGGAATCTCAGAGTTGTTTTGATTTGCATTTACCTGATGAATAATGACTTTGAACATTTCTTTAAGTGCTTCTTGGCCAGTCTGCTTCTCTGCCAGTACCATTCAGTGTTTATTACTGTTGCTCTATATTACAGCTTGACATCAGGTATGGAGATACCTCCAGAAGATCTTTTATTGTACAGGATTGCTATAGCTATTCTGGGTTTTAAGTTTTTCACTATGAATATGAGAATTGTTCTTTCAAGGTCTGTAAAAAATTATGTTGGTATTCTGATGGGAAATAGCAATGAATCTGTAGATTGTTTTTGGTAAGATTACCATTTTTACTATGTTGATCCTATAGATCCATGAGCATGGGAGATTTTTCCATCTTCTGAAATCTTCTTCAATTTCTTTCTTCAGAGACTTGATTTTTTTTTTTTATACAAGTCTTTCACTTGCTTGGTTAGGGTTGCACCAAGATACTTTATGTTTTTGTGACTATTGTGAAGGGTGTTATTTCCTTAATTTCTTTCTCAGCCAGTTTGTTGTTTGTGTACAGGAGGGTTACTGATTTTTTTTGAGTTAATTTTGTATCCAGCCACTTTACTGAAGTTGTTTTTCAGCTGTAGGAGATCCCTGACAGTATTTTTGAGGTCACTCAGGTATACTATCATATCATCTGTGATACTCTGACTTCTTCCTTTCCAATTTGTGTTCCCTTGATCTCTGTTAGTTGTCTTATTGATCTAGCTAGGACTTCCCATACTACATTGCAGACATATGAAGAGAATAGGCAACTTTGTCTTGTCCCTGATTTTAGTGGAATTGTTTTGAATTTCTCTCCATTTAATTTGATGTTGGCTATCAGCTTGCTGTATATTATTTTTAAATATGTTTAGGTATGAGCCTTGTATCCCTGATCTCCCCAAGACTTTTATCATGAAGGGGTGTTGGATTTTGTCAAAGGCCTTTTTTTGTGTGTAATGAGATGATCATGTGATTTTTTTTCTTTTAGTTTGTTTATATTGTGGATTACATTATTACATATGATGGATTTTCATATTTTGAACCATCCCTGCATACCTGGGATGAAGCCTATTTGATCATGGTGGATGATGTATTTTATATCTTTTTGGATTCAGTCTGTGAGTATTTGTTGAGTATTTTTGAATCAATGTTCATCAGGGAGTTTGGTTTGAAATTTTCTTTGTTGAATCTTGGTGTGGTTTAGGTATCAGGATATCTGTGGCTTCATAGGATGAGTTTGGCAATATTCCTTCTGTTTCTGTTTTGTGGAATGGTTTGAGGAGTATTGGTAATAGCTCTTCTTTGGATTTTGTCAGTATCTGCTGTTATGTCTCCCCTTTTATTTCTGATTTTGTTAATTTGGATACCGTCTCTCTGTCATTTAGTTAGTTTGGCTAGAGGTTTGTCTATCATGGAACCAGTTGTTGGTTTCATTGATTCTTCGTATTGTTCTCTTTGTTTCTAAGTTATTGATTTCAGACCTGAGTTTGATTATTTTCTGCCATCTACTCTTGGATACGTTTGCTTCTTTTTGTTCTAGAGATCTTAGGTGTGCTTTTAAATTGCTAGTATATGAACTGTCCATTTTTGTTGTTGTTGTTTTTTATTTTTACGAAGGTACTTAGTGCTATGACCTTTCCCCTTTGCATTGCTTTCACTGAGTCTCATAAGTTATGGTAGTCATGCCTTTTTTTCATTGAATTCTAGAGAGTTTTTAATTTCTTTTTTTATTTCTTCTCTGACCCAGTAGTCATTGATTAGGGAGTTGTTCAGTTTCCATGAGTTTGTAGGGCTTTTTGTTGTTTCCATTGTAGTTGAGTTACAGCTTTAAACTGTGGTGATATGATGAGATAAAAAAAATGGTATTTTTAATCTTCTTGTATCTTTTTAGGCTTGCCTTGTGGTTGAGTATATTGTCAATTTTGGAGAAGGCCCCATGAGTTGCTGAGAAGAATGTATATTCTTTTGTATTTGGATGACAAGTTCTGAAGATATCTATTAGGTCCATTTGATTCATACTGTCTGTTAGTTTCATTATTTCTCCATTTAGTTTCTGTCTCAATGATCTGTCCATTTGTGAGAATGGGGTGTTGAAGTCTCCAACTATTAATGTGTGAGGGCCGATGTGTGATTTAAACTTTAGTAATGTGTCCTTGCATTTGGGGCACATTTGGGGCACATGTCAGAACTGAGATGTCATCTTGCTGTATTTTTTCTTTTGGTGAGTATGAAGTGTCCTTCCCCATCTCTTTTGATTAATTTTTGTTGAAAATCTATTTTATTAGATACTAGAATGGCTATTCCAGCATGCTTCTTGGGTCCGTTTGCTTGAAAAACCTTTTACAGTCTTTTACTCTGAGGTAATGTCTATGTTTATTGCTGATGTGTTCCTTGTATGCAGCAGATGGATGAATAATCTTGTTTCAGCACCCATTCTGTTAGTCTGTATCTTTTTATTGGGGAGTTGGGGAGTTGAGGCCATTGCTTGTTGACAGATATTAATGACTAGTGATTTCTACTTCCTGTTTTTTATGTTGGTACTGTTAATGTGGTGTGTGTGTGTGTGTGTGTGTGTGTGTGTGTGTGTGTGTGTGTGTATGTGTCCTTTCTTTTGGTTTTGTTGATGTGGCGTTACTTATTTCCTATGTTTTGCTGGATGTAGTTAACCTCCTTGGGTTGGAATTTTCCTTCTTGTGTCTTCTGTAGGACTGGATTTGTGGTTAAGTACTGTTTAAATTTGCTTTTGTCATGGAATATCTTGTTTCTTCATGGTGAGTAATAGTTTTACTGGGTATAGTAGTTGGGGATGACATCTGTGGTCTCTTAGTGTCTGTAAGATATCTGCTCAAATCCTTCTGGATTTTAGACCTTCTAGTGAAAGGTCAGGTGTAATTCTGATAGGTCTGCCTTTATATGTGATTTGGCCTTTTTTCCTTGCAGCTTTTAATATTCTTTCTTTGTTCTGTTCATTTAGCGCTTGCTTTGATTATTATATGGCTGGAGATTTTTCTTTTCTGACCCAGTCTATTTGGTGTTCTGTAAGTTTATTGTATGTTTATAGGCATCTCTTTCTTTAGGTTGGGGAAGTTTTATTCTGTGTTTTGTTTTATTTTTGAAAATATTTTTTGGGCCTTAGAGCTGGGAGTCTTCTTCTCCTATTACTATTATTCTTAGGTTTCATCTTTTTATAGTGGACCTGATTCCTTGGATTTTTGTCAGGAACTTTTTATATTTAACATTTTCTTTGACTAATGTATCAATTTCTTCAATCATATCTTCTACACCTGAGATTCTCTCTTCCAACCCTTGTATCCCATTGGTGATGCTTTTGTTTATAGTTCCTCTTCTCTTCCATAGGTTTATGTCCAGGATTGCCTCAAATTGTGTGTGTGTGTGTGTGTGTGTGTGTGTGTGTGTGTTTAATTATTCTTCGATTTCCAGTTTTTAGGTCTTAAATGGTTTTGTTCATTTTCTTCTCCCATTTGATTGGATTTTCCTATATTTCTTTAAGGGATTTGTTCAATTTCTTCACATGTTTCACTGTGTTTTCCTGTAATTTTTTTTTGAGAGATTTGTTTTTCTTTTTCAAGGCCTCTACCATTTTTATAACCTAAGATTTAAGAGCGTTTACTTGTCCTTCAAGTGTGATAGTACCTCCAGGGCTTGCTGTGGTAGAGTAGTTGTTTTCGGGTAGTGCCCTGGGTTTTGTTGCTTGTGTTCATATGCTGGCCTCTAGCCATTTGGTTGTCTCTGGTGTTAGTGAACCTGGTGGTATCTGATGGTAGTTGTCTTCTAGGATTGTAGAATAATCTGGTGGTCCCAGATGATAGCGGTCTTCTGGCTTTCCTGGATGATAGCAAATCTCAAGGAATACAAGGAAAACTGGTAGTCTCTCCTGGGTGTTGGTCTCTGTTACTTTCTGATGGTTGCTGCTGCTTCCTGATAGGTGCTGTTCCTGGATGGTTGCCCGCAGGTGAAGATACAGTGTGGGAAATGGACCTGGCCCAGAAGATGCTGCTTGGAGCACACTGTTGTTCCCAGGTAGTTTCTGGTCTTGGGAAATGGAGCTGCCCCATAAGTGGAACTTGGGGCATGCTGAGGGAGGTTAGCCACAGATGGCCCTATGCAGATTGTGCCTGCAGTCCTCTGCAGCTGGACTCTAGCAGGCCAGGAGTTGCTGTTCTCTGATAGTTGCCTTTGGAGTGGGCCCAAAAGATAGTGCTTGGAACACTCTGCTGTTCTCCAGTGGTTATCTGGTCCAGGGCAATGGCGCAACTTTCCTTTCCTTTTAGCTTTTCTTGTTTTGATTTTCTAAAATACACAAAAGAATTTGTTTCATTTTGACATGTTTGTACACACATATATCATTGTACATTTTCATATTTATTTCTACACTGTTCTGCTTCCTACCCTCTGTACCCACCCTCTCTCTCTCACACACACATGCACACACACACTCTTGATCAAATGAAATTCAGATTCTATATATAAGTGAAAACATACAGAGTCTTAGCAGTTAATAGCAATGTCTGCTCTTCCAGAAGACCTGAATTCTATTCCCAACACCCACATGGCGGCCCACAAACATATAAATATCTATAATCCTAGTTCCAGGGGATCTGGTACCGTTTTCTGGCCTTGTGGGTAACTGCATGCATGTTCTTCACACACACACACACACACACACACACACACACACACACACACACATACACACACATACACGGACGCGTGAGCACACACACATTCAAAACACCCAAACACACACAATAAAAAAGAGAAGAAAAAAGAAAAAAGTAAACGTTGTTTAAAAAGGAAAACACAATATTTTGTAGAATGATAACTTCCATTTCCATCATTTTACTTGCAAATGACATAATGACATCATTGTGGCTGAATAAAACTTCATTATATATATATATATATATATATATATATATATATATATATATATATATATCATGCCATGTTTTTTTTATGCAGTCATCTGCTGAAGGGCATTTCATCTGTCTTCACATCACGGCTATTGTAAACAGTGAAGTGGTTCGGTGGTCCCTCAGAGTCATTGCAGGACACACCCAGACAGCAATTTTTCAGTGCAAAGGAGATTTATTGCCAAGCAGCAATTGGGGAGGGGAAGGGTTGCCTCTGGATTGGGCAAAGGCAGACAGCAAGCAGGCTTTTTTGTTTTTCTTTTTTCTTCCTTCTTGCAGTGGGTTTTTAGGAAAAAAAAAAGGGGGGGGAGTCTATGCTATGGTAAGTTGCTAATGATTGGATATTTCACTGGATAATGAATTTTGATTGTTGGATCTTAGTATTTAGTCCCAGAAATGAGTCAGTGGCCAAATAAAAAAATAGTGCTTGGGGGTTAGCTTTAGGAATGAAACCTAACAGTTTAGCAAGGGAGAGAGCAGGATAAAGGGTGAAACTTGTCAGTACCATGTTTGCCATGCTCCAGCTATTAGGGAGCCCTTCAAATAGTGCTACAGTAAACATGTATGTGAAGGTATCATTGCGATATGCTGACTTATATGCTTTCTCAGGTGAATGCCCAAGAGAACTAGACATGGATTATATGTAAATTTACTTTTAGAAACTTTTTTTTTGAGGAACTTCTGCATTGATTTACATGGTGGTTGCACAAATTTGTATTCATAACCAGCAGTGAAGTAATGTTCTGTTGTTTCCTTGATGACAGCCATTCTGACTGGGAGTATATAGTAAGGGATACAACTGTAGTGAGGAAGACTGACTGACAGTTCATTAAGAGAAGTCCAGGGAGATACATTGCATATATATATATATATATATATATATATCCTAATTTATTTATTAAAAATAAGGAAAGCTAAACAAGAAGGAAGACCCTGGGTAAGATGATCAATCCTTATTCAGAAAGGCAAATTTGATGGACATCGGAAGAGGGAAAAAGCAGGAAACAGGACAGAAGCTTACCACAGTGGGCCTCTGAAAGACTCTACCCAGCAGTATATCAAAGCAGATGCTGAGACTCATAGCCGAACTTTGGGCAGAGTGCAGGGAATTTTATGAAAGAAGGAGGAGATGAAAGACCTGGAGGGGACAGAAAGTCTACAAGGAGAGCAACAAAACCAAAAAATCTGGCCACACAGTTCTTTTCTGAGACTGATATTCCAACTAGAACCATTCATGGAGATAACCTAGAACCCCTGCACAGATGTAGCCCATGGCAGCTCAGTGTCCAAGTGGGTACTCTAGTAAGGGGAACAGGGGTTGTCTCTGACATGAACTCAGTGGCTGGCTCTTTGATCACTTCCACCTGAGTGGGGGAGCAGCCTTGCCAGGCCACAGAGGAAGACAATGCAGCCAGCCCTGATGAGACCTGATAGGTTAGGGTTAGATGGAAGGGGAGAATGACCTTCCTTATCAGTGGACTTGGGGAGGGGCATGGAAGAAGAAGAGGGAGGAAAGGTGAGGCTGAGAGGGGGGGCTATAGCTGGGATACAAAATGAATAAATTGTAATGAATAAAAAATAAATTAATTTAAAAAACACAAAAAATAACATAAGGAAAAAATCTTGAAGCCATCCAGATAATAATGACACTTTTACAAAATACAAATATTATCAGTCAGATAATCAATTTCTCACTAGAAATCATGGAAGCCAGAAACCATGCTGGCACACTGTTTTTTAGGTGTAAATAAAAAATAACTGTCAAATCAGAATCTTATTACAGAATAACATGTTTTTTAGGAATGAGGATAGAATTAAAATGTTATCATATAAAGGAGAATAATCTAAAGCATACCTAACTTAAAAGAATGTCTGAATTAAGTACTCTGAATAGAAGCAAAATATTATAAAAGGAATCTTAGAATATTAAGAAGGGGAGACTATAGCAAGCCAATACATTGATTAATACAATGGCTTTATTTGCCTTCTAGAGTTTTCTTAACTGTTTTACAGGTAAGGTGAGTATTATTATAACTCTAATGTAATTCTAAACATTTATAAAGGAAATGGTTTAGAATAACAAATTTTAAACATGAAAGATTAATTATGTATAATAGATAATAAGCTTTTTTATCCAAAGTAGTGAAATATGTCACCAGTAAGCTATCATGTGCTATACATACATACATATGAAAAACTATCAAAAAGGACATGTAAGAGACATACTAAGAATCATAAATAAAACAGTATGAAATTCTAAAAAGTGTTCAAGTAGCTCACAGAAGGGTTGCAAATCAAACCAATTGGAGAGGAAGTAATGACAGATTTCATTCACCAAGAGGAAGCTAACATCTAGGAACCAACACCTGCTGCACCTAATTCACAAACCAAAGAGGAAGTCCTCAGAGAAGTAAACTCTGTGGTCATGGATAAAAATTAAAATACAATATGTTAAAATGTGTCAGAAAGCCAAACCTGTGTGGGAAGGGAGAATTACATCATGTTTTCCATACATGAGGAAAGAGGAAAGGACTACTATCCATCTACCCCTTCCTACCCACCTCAATGAGTAGAAGGCAGGAAATAACAAAGAAAGGAATGCATGGAACGGAAAAAAGACAAACAATTGAGGAAATTAGTGGACTGCTTAAAAAGGTCAATAAAATTGACAATGCTCTAGCAACAGTGACAAAAATGAGTAAATGCATATAGCAGTTTTAGGAATTAAACAGGTTGCTATTGAGTCTAGGAAGCTCCAAAGGCTAACAGTGGAATATTACAACCCACTTCAAATATGTAGGTTTTCAATATAACCAAAAATGGGTCAAATTCTTGTAAAGGAGTACCACAACTTACTTTATAAAAAATAATAAATTTTAATACCTTTATATCTATTTTAGAAATTTATAAATTAAAAACTCTTAAGAAAGAAATACCTAACTTCAGATGGTTAAGAATTCTACATGTATTAACACCCATGGTATCCACTATAGTACAGAAATACAAGAGAGAATATTTCCCGTTTATTTTGTGAAGGTAATGTTACTAGAAAAACAAACTGCAAAACAACAACCTCACTGACCAATGTGCCATGATGGTAGACACAAAGACCCTAGTAAATTATTAGCAAATAGAATTAAGAGTATTAAAAACCTGTTGTTCATTTGATCAAAGAAAGTTTCTTACTGGTCCAATGCTTGAAAACCAGCCCATGTAATCCATCTTTTTAAAAGGCAAAAAAGAAAAATCTCATAATCCTATTAACTGTTGCATAGATAGTGTTTGACAAAATACAAATCCCATTCATGATTAAAATTTGCAAAAATTAGGCATAAAAGAAATCTCATTTGTAAAGCACATTTTAAGAAATTTATTATTATCATTTTATTTAATGATGAAAAGTTCAACTCCTGCTAAGTCCACCCCCTGCTAAGATCAGACTAAGGAGGAAGAATAAATCAACTTGGGATTAAACTTTGTGCTAGAGTATGTAGTGAAAGGACAAAAAGATTGAGAGGACAAAACCCAGAAGTGTGACTCCAAATGTGGCCCCTCTGACTTTCCATAAGCAATGGTCTAACTTGAAGACAGCCTACTCAAAAACTAGTGTTGAGAGATCACACAGCCAAAATATGATCCTTCACACATCTATGAAAAAAATTAAATGTACCATGGACTTTAATAGCAAATTATAAAATTTACAGGGTAAAACATAAGACCAACATTGAGGACCTAGACATAGGCAAAGAGCTTTTAGACTTAACTCTAGAGATGAACCATATAAAATAAACTGATCAGTTAGAACAACCAAAATTTAGAAAGTTGCTTCGTGGAAAATGCTGCTATGAAAGTGAAAGGTTAAGACACAGATTAAGAGAAAATGTTTTCCAACTACTTATCTCACAAAGGACTAGGTAGCAAGGATATAGAAATTCTTAAAAATCCAAACTTAGAAAGTATATAATCTCATCAATTTGTCAAGGCACAAGAAGACACACAGGTGGAAAGTAAACCCTTAGCAAGAAGAGATGCCACCACACATCTGTCACAATGGCTAAGACTACAGAAAAAAAGAGGGGTGACAGTTCCAAGCACTGACAAGGATCTGTGAAAATATGGATTTCCTGTATACTTACATAAAATCATAAAGCTATTATAGAAAGGTTGCAATTTTGCACTTTTCCTTCCCTCCCTCCCTTCCTTCACTCACACATATTAGACAAGTGGCATACCAGCAAGCTATGTCCCCAGATCAAGATTTAAGTTCATATGAAAGCCTATATGTCATGTTAATTGCAGTAGTATTTTTAACAGTCACTTCTGGAAACAAGACAGATAAATGACAATGGCAAATGGTTAACAAAAGCTATGGTATATATATCCTGTGGATTAGTAGTCTGAAATAAGAAAAACAGATATTTTATATACACACTGATATCAATGAATGTCTAGGGAATTCTATTGACTTAAAAACAGTTAATCCTCAAAATTGTGTACATGATGCTGTTTATATTACATTTTTAAAATGAGAGAATTATAGAAATAGGAAACAGAATGCGGTTGTCAGGATTTAGGAAGTTGTGGTGGAATAAGGGGATGTGTAAACATAACTCTAAAAGAACACCATGAGGGTTCCTGGTGATACTTGACTATTCTGTATTCTTCCTGTCTCAATGGCAATATCCTGCTTTGGATATTATATTATAGTTTTTCAAAGATTTACCCTGGGAAAAACTTCAAAGAGGATTCATTAAGTCTCTTTGTAGTCTTATGTGTGTGTCAGCCTACAGTGATCTCAAGATAAAGCTGTAATAAGATTGAGGGTATAGCTTAGTGGCAAAGAACTTGCCTAACATGTGGACAGTCCCATGTTCAATCCTTGTCACAATAATAATAAAATCTCCTGAATCTGATAATAAAAAAGAAATTTATGCAGTGTGTTTAGGTGCAATCTCCTTCCCTGTAGCTGACTTTTAAATCTTCTGTGACCTACTGATACACTAGCTTATAAACAAAACATGTATTCTCAAATCCTTGTACTATAGTGGCTAAAACAGTAAAGAACATAAAAACTGGAGTACATACAGAAATGTGCAATTACATGTGCATGGAGAGCACATACAAACATGTCTAAGATTGCAGGCATGACTTTCCCTTTTCAGCATTCTTTACAGCTCAGCTGTAAATTATATGGAGCTATAGTGTAAAACTGCAATTGTAATCCTCTTCTGCTCTTAACTTGCCAAGAATATCCTCTCTTGAGATCTGTAGTATTGTCAGAGGCAGGTAGATTATACAAGACAAAAGAAAAAGAAATGACCTAGCTAAGATTTGGTAGCTGCAACAAGGAACTTACCACCTTAATTTTATTGAAATGCGTTGCATTTCAACAAATATTTCTCCAAGCTGTCCTAGTGTTTGAGATGAATGAAAAATCTACAACTCATTTCCAAAAGATACGGAAAAAAAGAACATCTTGTTAACATTCTCTTTATCATGGAGTAAAGAGAGGTTTAACATTTTTTATTCTTCCTTGCTTTCTTTTAGTTTGCCTGTAGGATCTCTTTCAGAGTCTATTTTCATATGTTTGAATGTGAGGAAAACTTGAAAACTTAGGACAACTAAGAACTGTTTATCTTAAGCTCACTGGTACAATTTCCTAGAGGCTTACAGAGATATACATGGTGTCAGTGTTCTTGCTCTAAGGGTGTCTTCCTAATTTAGGTGGAAGAGATAACAATTCCTTTGTATTAGGGCCAGGTAACTGTCTCTATGCAATGTCCTGCACCAGCTTACTATTTGCAAAAACTGAAACTATAAAGCAAAAGGAAAACTTCATAAACTTGTACCATTTGTGGAAGTATCTTTATCATAGAACACAAAGTAGTCATAGCAGATACTTTGTGTTTTGAGATAATTTTGTCATTGCACCAAAGTCACACGAAGGGAAGGAATCCTTGGTGGGCTGTGTGGTGTACTGTCAGGCACTGTGCAGCGGGCCTGGCACCTACTATATGCCTGATACCGTGCTTGGAATTGAGGATACAGCAATGAAGAGAACATTCATGCCTTTATGGATTCTAGATTGTGAATAAATGAAATAAATGTATGAGTTAATATGTATGTATATGTATGGCGAGTTAACACATGTGTGTGGAGTGCACGTGAATATAATTGTGGGCAAGTAAGTATGTGCATGAATATGTGTATGTGTTAGGTTGTGAGCATGTGTGTAAGGGAAGCTATGTGTGTACATGTGTATGTGGGGGAGTGGAGAGCCCTAAAAACTTAGTATGCTTTCTAACATTTAATTATTTCACTAGATACAATGAAAGTGATTATAGAAGATCATTTCTAGGAGGAAATGTAATATAGCAATCATTGTCATCGTATATTGAAAGCTTCAATATGGCAGTATACATGTCTTAAATATCTTTTACTGCAAAAACTAGCTAAAAACAGAACAGTTTGAAGAGAAGAGGTGTCTTACGTAGAACTGAAATTCATCTTTTTTTTCTGAACTTTTTTCTTTAATGATGTGCATAAAATAGCTTTGTGATTTATATTACTGTTTAATACATATACGCATTTACATCTCATTATATAACATAACAGAATAGTGCAGTATGATCGTATCTCTGATGTATAAAACTTAATGACAAAGTAAATGTTGTTTGTAAAGACATCTTCTCTTAGGAAATGCTTAGGGAGAGTTTAAGCTATGAAGAACTATACAGCACACCTACATAAGAAGGACATCCCAGGAGCTTACCCTATCATGGGTCCCCAGCTTGTCTCAGTGATGACCCCGCCCTGTGTTTCTCTTCTCTCTCTAATCCCTCTGACCTCTTGCCCATTCTCTCACAACATCTGATCCCCACCTTCATTTTCCTCAGCACCTCCTCTTCTACGCAGTTCCCTCTCTTCATCCACTTCTGCTGTCTATTTTATGTCCTCTTCTGAGTGAGATTCAATTATCCTTCCTTGTGCCCTCCTTGTTACATAGCTTCTTGGGGTCTATGAATTGTATTACATGGCTAATATCCACATATAAGTAAAAACAAATCATGTGTGTCTTTTTGGGTCTGGGTTACTTCACTCAGGATATTTTCTAGTTCCATCCATTTGTTTGCAAATTTTATTATTTCCTTTTTTTTAATAGCCAAGTAGTATTCCATTGTGTAAATGTACCACATTCTCTTTATCCATTGATAAATGGATGTTGAGGGACATCTGGGTTGTTTCTTATTTCTGGCTATTACTAATAAAAGTGCTATGAACATAGTTGAGCAAATGTCCTTTTTCTATGGTGAAACATGGCTCCTGGGACAATATGGGGTGTCTCTAGCTAAGAATCCTAGTAGCAGGGACCATGCAGACTGAAGAAGCCACCTACTAGCCAGTCAGGACTTCTAGTGGAAGTAGGGGAACATCAAACTACCCACAAGAACTTTTTTTTAAAGATGGTAATGAAATAGTTTATTATAGTAGAAATTTGAGTGACCATGGCTTTGGAATATCAATTCTTCCTGAATGACATTCCACAATAGAAAAATTTAAGTAAAATTCCTTTTCTTTTTTTAAAGCATTTTACATATTTTATTGTTGGTTTACTACCTTACATAAAACATGACCTAATTTTTTTTTATTAATTACACTTTATTTACTTTGTATCGCCCCTGTAGTTCCCTCCCTCCCCACCTTCCAATCCCTCCATTCCTTCTCCCTCTCCAAGCATGCTCCTCCTGTAGTCCACTGGTAGGGGAGGTCCCCCTCTCCTTCCTTCTGATCCTAGTCTGTTAGGTCTCATCAGGAGTGGCTGCAGTGTTTTCTTCTGTGGCCTGATAAGGCTGCTCTCCCCTCAGGGAGAGGTGATCATCGAGCAGCCCAATCAGTCCATGTCAGAGACAGTCCCTGTTCCCATTACTATGTAACCCACTAGGAGACTGAACTGTCATGGGCTACATCTGTGCAGGGGTTCTGGGTTATCTCCATGCATGCTACTTGGTTGGAGTATCAGTCTCAGGGAAGAACCCTGTGCCCAGGTTTTTTGGTTTTGTTGCTCTCCTTGTGGGGCTTCTGTCCTCTCCATATCTTACTATTTCCTACTTCTTTCATAAGATTCCCCACAATCTGTCAAAAGGTTGGCCATAAGTCTCAACATCTGCTTTTATATCCTTCAGGGTAGAGCTTTTCAAAGGGCCTCTGTGGCAGGCACTTAACTTTTTCCCTATTTTCTCCTTCTTTTGATGTCCATCCTCTTTGACTTTCTGGATGGGGATTGAGCATTTTGGCCAGAGTCATACCTCTTGATTAGTTTCTTTAGGTGTACAGATTTTAGTAGGTTTATCCTACATTATATGTCTATATGCTTGAGTATATACTGTGTGTGTCTTTCTGGCTTCTGGGATAGCTCACTCAGGATGATCTTTTCCAGATCCCACCATTTATCTGCAAATTTCATGATTTCCTTTTTTTTTTTTTTTTTTTTGCTGAGAAGTATTCCATTGTATAGATGTACCATACTTTCTGTATCCATTCCTCAGTTGAGGGGTATCTTGGTTGTTTCCAGCTTCTGTCTGTTACAAATAAAGCTGCTACAAACATAGTTGAGCAAATATCCTTATTGTCCACAAAAACTTTGATCCAAAATTTACCCTGAATGCAAGATATGCAGGGATAAAGATAGAACAGAGATCGAGGGAATATTTAATCAATGCCTGGCCCAACCTGAGATCCATCCTATGAGAGAGAGCCAACTCCTGACACTGTTAATGATACTTTGCCATGCTTGCAGATGAGAGCCTGCAAGTTGTCCTCTGAGAAGCTCCACCCAGCAGCTGATTGAAGCAGATGCTGAAACTCACAGTCAAACATTAGGAAGAGAGCACGAAGCCTTGTGGAAGAGTAGGGGAAAGGATGGAAGAATGTTGGTGGAGTGCAGCAAGATCTCCACAAGAAGGCCAACAGAAACTGAAGCATGATTAATGACCATTCATAGAATAAACCTAGGCCCTCTACACATATGTAGCTGATGGGCAGCTTAGTCCTTATGTGCATTCCTTAGTAAGGGGAGCAGTGTGTTGCCTGTTTATTTTTATTTTTATTTATTTTTTATCACTTCTCTGTGATGGGGTTGCCTTGCCTGGCCTCAGTGTAAGAGGATACCCTCAGTCCTGATGCGATTTGTTGTGCCAGTGTAGGTTGGGGGGTCTTCTTTTTTCTGAGGAGTAGAGGAAAGGTAGGGGGGAAGAGATAAAAAGGGAGGGACTTGGAGGAGAGGAAGAGGGGGCTATGATTGGGATGTAAAGTGAATAAATGAATAAATTTTAAAAAGAAAGACATTCCCATGCCTCTATATCAGTGATTCTCAACCTGTGGGTCATTACTCCTTTGGGGTCACATATCAGGTATCCTACATAACATATACTTAACATTACAACTCATATCAGTAGCAAAATTACAGTTATGAGGTAGCAATTAAATAATTTTATGGGAGTCCCTGCAACATGAGGAACTGTATTAAAGAGACACAGTGTTAGGAAGGTTGAGAACCACTGCTCTAGCTAAAGGAACATCCATCCTCTGTCCAGCTGTACACATTTAGGTTACAACTTGGCATAGTTTTTTTTATGCCAAGAGGAAGGAGATTCACACAAAACATGAACAAAATTTTCCTTTATTCTGCCTGAAGGAGGCATGAGGCATTCCCTTCCTACCTTGATATATTAGCTCTCATAAAACTTCAGGAATTTTATTTCGGTTTTGTTTTTAGTAAAATATGAAGTGGTTTTGAAAAGCAGTTTACATTTGTATATAAAGGAAGAGAAAACCTTTTTGGTGTTCGGGAATGGATTTGCTTAAGAACAAAAATAATTCAAAGGCTTTTAAAAAAGAATCAATGGATTTTTTGTCATTGTTTTAGAATCTTATAGATCATAATCACACTGAAAATTAGAACATGATTATTCTTTTTTTCCATTTTTTTAACTTTTATTAATTACACTTTATTCATTTTGTATCCCCCCATAAGCCCCTCCCTCCTCCCCTCCCAGTCCCACCCTCCCCCATTTCTGCATGCATGCCCCTCCCCAAGTCCACTGATAGGGGAGGTCCTCCTCTCCTTCTTTCTGATCTTAGTCTATCAGTTCTCATCAGAAGTGGTTGCATTGTCAGGCTTCTAGGTTATCTCCACGGATAGTCCTTGGTTAGAGTATGAGTCTCTGGGAAGTTCCCCGTGTTCAAATTTTCTTGTTCTGTTCCTCTCCTTGTGGAGTTCTTGTACTCTCCAGCTCTTACTATTTCCCACTTCTTACATAAAATTCCATTCACTCTGCCCGTCAGTTGGCCATCAGGCTCAGCATCTGCTTTGACAGTCTGCAGAGCAGAGGCTTTCAGAGGCCCCCTGTGGCAGGTTCCTAGGTTGTTTCCTGTTTTCTTTTTCTTCTGATGTCCATCCTTTTTGCCTTTCAGGATGGGGATTGAGCATTTTTACTTAGGGTCCTCTCTTTTGCTTAGTTTGTTTAGATGTACAGATTTTAGTGGGTTTATTCTATGTTGTATGTTTATATGAGTGAGTATATACCGTGTGTGTCTTTTTGCTTCTGGGACAACTCACTGAGGATGATCCTTTCCAGGTCCCACCATTTACCTGCAAATTTCAATATTTCCTTATTTTTCATTGCTGAGTAATACTCCATTGTATAGATGTACCACAGTTTCTGCATCCATTCTTCAGTTGAGGGGCATCTGGGCTGTTTCCAGCTTCTGGCTATTACAAATAAAACTGCTACAAACATGGTTGAGCAAATGTCCTTATTGTGTACTTGAGCCTCTTTTGGGTATATGCCTAGGAGTGGTATGGCTTGATCTTGAGGAAGCGCTATTCCTAGTTGTCTGAGAAAGCGCCAGATTGATTTCCAGAGTGGTTGTACCAGTTTACATTCCCACCAGCAGTGGAGAAGGGTTCCCCTTTTTCCACAACCTCTCCAGCATGTGTTGTCACTTGAGTTTTTCATCTTGGCCATTCTGATGGGTGTAAGGTGAAATCTCAGGGTTGTTTTGATTTGCATTTCCCTAATGGCTAATGAGGTTGAGCATTTATTTAAGTGCTTCTCTGCCATTCGATATTCCTCTACAGAGAATTCTATCTTTAGCTCTGTTTCCCATTTTTTTAAGTGGATTGATTGGTTTGCTGCTTTTCAGCTTCTTTAGTTCTTTATATATACTGGATATGAGTCCTCTGTCACATAAAGGGTTGGTGAAGATTCTTTCCCAATCTGTAGGCAGTCGCTTTGTTTTGATGACAGTGTCCTTTGCTTTACAGGAGCTTTTCAGTTTCATGAGGTCCATTTATTGATTGTTGCTCTTAGAGCCTGTGCTGTTGGTGTTCTGTTCAGGAAGTTGTCTCCTGTACCAATGAGTTCTAGGGTATTCCCTACTTTTTTTCTAGCTGATTTAAGGTGTCTGGTTTTATGGTGAGGTCTTTGATCCACTTGGACTTTAGTTTTGTGCAGGGTGATAAGTATGGATCTATTTTCATTTTTCTACATGTGGACATCCAGTTGGACCAGCACCATTTGTTGAAGATGCTATCTTTTTTCATTGTATAGTTTTGGCATCTTTGTCAAAAATCAAGTGTCCATAAGTGTGTGGGTTCATTTCTGGGTCTTCTGTTCGGTTCCATTGATCCACCATTCTGTTTCTATGCCAGTACCAGGCAGTTTTTATAACTGTTGCTCTATAGCACAGCTTGAGATTAGGGATGGAGATACCTCCAGAAGATCTTTTATTGTAGAGGATTGTTTTAGCAATTCTCGGTTTCTTGTTATTCCATACGAAGTTGAGAATTTTTCTTTCCAGGTCTGTAAAGAATTGTGTTGGCAATTTGATGGGAATTGCATTAAATCTGTAGATTGCTTTTGGTAAAATGGCCATTTTTACTATGTTAATTCTGCCAATCCATGAGCATGGGATCTTTCCATCTTCTGATATCTTCTTCTAATTCTTTCTTCAGAGACTTGAAATTTTTTTCATACAAGTCTTTGACTTGCTTGGTTAGGGTTACACCAAGGTACTTTATGTCATTTGTGGCTATTATGAAGGGTGTTGTTTCACTAATTTCTTTCTCAGCCCTTTTGTCTTTTGTAAACAGGAGTGCTACTGATTTTTTTGAGTTAATTTTGTATCCGGCCACTTTGCTGGAGGTGTTTATCAGCTGTAGGAGTTCCCTGGTAGAGTTTTTGGGGTCACTCATGTATACTATCATATCATCTGTAAATAGTGATAATTTGACTTCTTCCTTTCCCATCTGTATCCCCTTGATCTCCTTCAACTGTCTTATTGCTCTAGCAAGGACTTCCAGCACTATGTTGAAGAGATATGGAGAGAGTGGGCAGCCTTTTCTTGTCCCTGATTTCAGTGGGATTGTTTTAAGTTTCTCTCCGTTTAGTTTGATGTTGGCTATAGGCTTGCTGTATATTGCCTTTACTATGTTTAGATATGTGCCTTTTATCCCTGATCTCTCCAATACTTTAAACATGAATGGATGTTGGATTTTGTCAAATGCTTTTTCAGCATCTAGGGAGATTATCATGTGTTTTTTTTTTTTCAGTTTCTTAATATGGTGGATCACATTGATGGATTTCCATATATTGAACCACCCCTGCATACCTGGGATGAAGCCTACTTGGTCATAGTGGATAATATCTTTGATGTGTTCTTGGATTCGGTTTGCAAGTATTCTGTTAAGTAATTTGCATCAATGTTCATAAGGGAGATTGGCCTGAAATTCTCTTTCTTTGTTGAGTCTTTGTGAGGTTTAGGTACCAAGGTGACTGTGGCTTCATAGAATGAGTTTGGTAATATTCTGTCTGTTTCTATTTTGTGGAATACTTTGAAGAGAATTGGAGTTAGCTCTTCTTTGAAGGTCTGGTAGAATTCTGCACTGAAGCCATCTGGTCCTGGGCTTTTTTGGATGGGAGACTTTTGATGACTGCTTCTATTTCTTTGGGAGATATAGGACTATTTAATTGATTTTCCTGGTCCTGATTCAGCTTTGGCAAGTCAAATCGATCAAGAAAATTGTCCATTTCATTTAGATTTTCAAATTTTGTGGCATATAGACTTTTGAAGTAAGTCCTAATGATTGTTTGGATTTCCTCAGTGTCTGTAGTTATATCCCCCTTTTCATTTCTGATTTTTTTTATTTTGGTGGTGTCTCTCTGCCTTTTAGTTAGCTTGGCTAAGGGTTTGTCGATCTTGATGATTTTCTCAAAGAACCAGCTCTTGGTTTCATTGATTCTTTGAATTG
Organism: Psammomys obesus; assembly: GCF_907164565.1. Classification (NCBI taxonomy): domain Eukaryota; kingdom Metazoa; phylum Chordata; class Mammalia; order Rodentia; family Muridae; genus Psammomys; species Psammomys obesus. The sequence goes on from NW_026585644.1 coordinate 58,493,247, forward strand.
TTTTATTTGTTTCTAATTGATTGATTTCAGCCCTGAGTTTGATTATTTCCAGCCATCTACTCCTTTTTGGTGTGTCTGCTTCTTCTTTTTCTAGGGTTTTTAAGTGGGCCATTAAGTTGCTTGAATGAGCTGTCTCGAATTTCTTCTTGAAGGCACTTAGTGCTATGAACTTTCCTCTTAGCACTAATTTCATTGTGTCCCACAAGTTTGGGTATGTTTGTCTTCATTTTCATTGAGTTCTAGGAAGACCTTAATTTCTTTCTTTATTTCTTCCCTGACCCAGCTGTCATTTAGTAACAAGTTGTTCAGTTTCCATGTGTGTGTAGGCTTTTTGCTATTTCTGTTGTTGTTGAAGTCCAGTTTTATTCCATGGTGATCAGACAAGATATAAGGGATTATTTCAATCTTTTTATATCTGTTGAGGCTTGCTTTGTGACCAACTATATGGTCTATTTTGGAGAAGGTTCCATGAGGTACTGAGAAGAAGGTAAATTCTTTTGTGTTTGGGTGTAAAATTCTGTAAATGTCTGTGAGGTCCATTTGATTCATGAGCTCTGTCAGAGATATTGTTTCTTTGTTTAATTTCTGTTTTGTTAACCTGTCCTTTGTTGAGAGTGGGGTGTTGAAGTCTCCCACTATTAATATGTGGGGATCTATTTGTGGTTTAAATTTTATCAATGTTTCTTTTACAAATGTGAGTGCTCTTGTATTTGGGGCACAGATGTTCAGGATTGTGATGTCTTCTTGGTGGAATTTTCCCTTGATGAGTATGAAGTGTCCTTCCTCATCTCTTTTTATTAATTTTGGTTGAAAGTCTATTTTATCAGATATTAGAATGGCTACTCCTGCTTGTTTCTTGGGTCCATTTGCTTGGAAAGTCGTCTTCCAAACTTTTACCCTCAGGTAATGTCTATCTTTGTGTCTTAGGTGTGTTTCTTGTATGCAACAGATTGCTGGGTTTTGTTTATGTATCCATTCTGTTAATCTGTGTCTTTTTACTGGAGAGTTGAGTCCATTGATGTTGAGAGAGATTAATGACCAGTGGCTGTTAGATCCTTTGATATTGATGTTGGCTGTATTCATAAGGTTGTGTTCTTGGTTGATTTTTGTTTTGCTGTAGTAAGGTTAATTATTTCCTGTGTTTTCTTGACAGAAGCTAATTTTCTTGGGTTGTATTTTCCCATCCAGTGTCTTCTGTAATGCTGGATTTGTATGTAGGTATTGTTGAAATTTGTTTTTGTTATTGAATATCTTGTTTTCTCTGTCTATGAGGACTGGGAGTTTTGCTGGCTATAGTAGCCTAGGCTGACATCTGTGTTCTCTGAGGGTCTGCATGATATCTGTCCAGGCCCTTTGGCTTTCATAGTCTCTGTTGAAAAGTCAGGTGTGATTCTAATGGGTTTGCCGTTATATGTTACTTGGCATTTTTCCCTTCCAACTTTTAGTATTTTTTCTTTGTTCTGTATACTTACTGTTTTGATTATGATGTGGTGGGAGGATTTTCTTTTGTGGTCAAATTTGTTGGGTGTTCTGTAGGCCTCATGTACTCTTATTGGCTTCTCCTTTAACTTGGGGAAATTTTCTTTGATGATTTTGTTGAAACTATTTTCTAGGCCTTGGTGAAAAGAGTCTTCTTTTTCCTCTATACCTATTATTCTTAGGTTTTGTCTTTTCTTATTGTCTTGGATTTCTTGGATGGTCTCTGTCAGGAATTTTTTTAATTTAACATTTTCTTTGACAGATACATCGATTTCTTCCATTGTATCTTCTACACCTGAGATTCTTTCTTCCATTTCTTGTATTCTGTTGGTTATGCTTACCTCTGTAGTTCCTGTTTTCTTCCCTAAATTCTTCCTCTCCATTATTTCCTCCATTTGTGTTTTCTTTAATTTTTCTAGTTCTATCTTCAGGTCTTGAGTTGTTTTGTTTACTTCCTTCCCCTGTCTGCTTGTATTTTCCTCTTTTTCTTTTAGTTCCTTCAACTCTGTCTCTTTGATTTCTTTCAGTGATTTAATTATTTCTTTTCTGAAGGCCGCAAACTCTTTGGCTGCATCTTCCATATTTCTAAACGGATGGCCATAATCTGCTTGTCTTTATCTTCCTCCATTTCTTTATGGATAGCCATGATCTGTTTGGTTTTATCTTCCTCTAATTCTTTACGTATTTTATTTGTTTCCTCTATTATCCTCTTCATCAGCATAGATGTAAGGTCATCTTCTTGATTTTCTATTATGCTGGGTTGTCCAGGGCTGTTCGCCCCTGGATGGCTGGGTTCTGGAGATGCCATATTGCTCTGTCTTTTGTTGGTTGAGCTTTTATGCTGGCCCCTACCCATTGGGCTGATTTAGGTGTTGGCTGTTAGTTTCTGTGCTACTTGTTTTGGTCTTATATTAATTCTGTATAATTACTGTCATGTATTTAGTAATGTTTGGGCCAATGATTTGCCACAGATATGACAGGGTTATCATATTATCATAATGGAGCTAAAAGACCCTTTGTCAACTGACATTGTAGCAACCATTGTATCATAAAGAAATGCATTACTCACATGTTTGTGTAATGCTGGCATGAACAACCTTACTATGCTGCCAATCATAAAAAAGTATAACATATGCAATGATGTACAGCACATAACACCTGTGAAGAATAATACAGTAATACATTACTTCTATATGTATTTATTGCATGATATTTTTATCATTAAATTGTAGCATACTGCCACTTATTAAAGAAAGCTTGTTGTAAAATATGTCATGCTATGTTTGTGGCAGTGTCACAAATCTTGTTTATTGCATATCATGATCATTTCTGTTTTATTAATATTATATTATCCTATTTATCATAATCCTGTGAGTAATAGACTATTCCAAACACGCACACACACACAAACACACACACATACCCTATGTCCTGTGTAGAATGATATAATATCTGTGTTGGCTAAATATGCAATAACCAAGTTGTTTAACGTCACAGAAGTTTTTGGGTTCCTGCATGGTCGAAAAAATTTTTACTGAAGCTGGGCATGGTGGCACCTGTCTGTAATCCCAGCACTAAGGGAGGCAGGTGCAGGCAAATCTCTGTGAGTTCGAGGCCAGCCTGGTCTACAAAGCAAGTCCAAGACAGCCAGGGCTACACAGAGAAATCCTGTTTCAAAAAAAACAAAACAAAAAATTAAGCAGCTATGTTTATACTTCATAGTTTTTTTAATATAAAGTATTTCTATTTTCTTAAGTTTTTCCTAGGGAGAGGAAAATATTCTGCTCTGTCTATGCTCTTCTGGGCCACTAGTTCTGCATATGTCTGATTCTTGCTTTCTGATTTCTATGTGTATACCTTTTGCTATAATAATTTTCAAAATCATTTTGCTGTAATCATTTTTAATTTGGTTATTTACACTTTATTCTTTTCTCAGTCCTCTTTTGTATCATTTATGATCCCTTTGGGGCTATCTTTAACATGATCTTCATTTTATGGTTGTTTTCTCTTCTGTTTAATGATAATTCATTCATAACTCACTCCTGTTGCTTTTCTCTATCACTTAAGTTCCTTTATACATTCTCTTTCTGTGTGTTTTGCAGAATCATTTGCTTATACATTTCCTGGTGTTCTACTTGGCCATAATTTTTATTCATTTTATGACAATATTCTTTGAATGCCACTCTTTCTATTTTTCCTCCTTTTGTACATCTTACACAATTACTTTCCTGGTTAAAAATAGCCATCATGAGGCTGAAGAGATGCCCAGTTAGGAAACTGGTTTCCATGAAAGCGTGAGGACCTGAGTTTGTTTCCTAGAATCCAAGTAAAAAAACTGAGCCTGGTTTATACCCCACAGCAGCTTAATTCCAATTGCAGCAGGAAAGTGGTGACAGTTGGATCCCTGGGTTTTGTCAGCTAGTCTGATTGGTGAATCCCAGTGAGAGGCACTGACCCAAGAAAAAAGGTAGATGGTGTTCCTGAGGAATGACATCTGAGGTTGGCCTCTGAACTTCACATGCATGTACACACGTATTCATACAGGCAGAACATGTAAACACACACACACACACACATAAAGAAATGCATCCCCTCTTAAAATGTCATCTTTAAATGTAGTACAATTTTTTACGAGATTATTTATTTATTTTTTAAAATTTATTTATTTTATTAATTACAATTTATTTACTTTGTATCCCAGATGTAGCCCCGTCCTTTGCCCCCTCCCAATTACTCTCTCTCCCCTTCTCCCATGCCCCTCCCTGAGTCCACTGATAGGAAAGGTCCTCCTCCCCTTCCATCTGACCCTAGCCTATCAGGTATCATCAGGACTGACTGCATTGTCTTCCTCTGTGGCTTGGTAAGGCTGTTCCCTTCCTCAGAGGTCGGTGATCAAAGATCCAGCCACTGAGTTCATGTCAGCGACAGCCCCTGTTCCCCTGGATTATTTATTTTTACAAGGATTGTATAAGCCAGGGACAAATTAGAGACACTTCTAGGGTATAAGAAGTAACTCTATGACACAAGGTTTCTTTTTAAACAAAATTTAAAAGTTGGCATACAAAGTAATGAGTTTTATATGGTATTTCCATATGTGTTTTTGTTCTAATTTTATAACTTTCTCACTTCCCCCACCTACATACCTGCTCCCTACTGGTTCTCTTGCTCACTCACCGGTATGCTTTTATGTCACTGACTATCTATTTCCTTCTTCTTTGATCCCTCCTAAGACCTTTCTCCCCCTTTATGATCTTCCTAATTTAACACCTGTTAGTATTTTGGAACACAACCTGCTCCTGGGTTACCCAGCAACCTATGATGTCATCATGTGTTGCCTGTCAGGTGGCCACACCTGGAAGGCGTGGTTACCTTGCCCCTTAAAGGGACAACCCGACACATGGTCTCTCTCCTACTCCTTTCTTACTCTCTCTCTCTCTCTCTCTCTCTCTCTCTCTCTCTCTCGGCGCCCCCCTTTCTCTTTCTTTCTCTCTCCCCACCATGTCCTGTTCTCCCACTCTCTCCATACCCACTTAATAAATCTCTGGCATAGAAGATCGGTTGACCCCCAGCCTCATATTTTTTTTAATAATAACTAACAATACCAACCTCTCTCTGTTTCTTCTCTATCTGTCTCTTTTTGTTTCTGACTCTGTCTCTCTTTCACACACACACAATTTAAAGTTTAAGGAAAAATATGTATTTGCCTTTGGATTTTTATGTACATATAGTTTTAGCACTTCCTTCTACACTGTGTTGTCTTCTGAAAATATGGTTTGCATATGTGAAACATTCTGACTTATTATTCAGAATCTGTTACTTGCTTTCTTTTTTAATTAATTTTTTATTTTTTATATTAATTACAATTTATTCACTTTGTATCCCAGCTGTAGCCCCCTTCCTCATCCCCTCCCAACCCCACTCTCCCTCCCTCATCTCCTCCTATGCCCCTCTCCAAGTCCAGGGATAGGGGAGGTCCTCCTCCCCTTCCAACTGACCCTAGCTTATCAGGTCTCATCAGAATTGGCTGCATTGTTACTTGCTTTCTTATGTGCCAAGTTAAAGTCAGACAATCTCTTTTTGCCAGTTCATGTTCCTTCTGTCACTGATACAAACAAAGGATTGTTAGCTTTTCCTCTCAGGGTGTAACACTTTGAAGAAAGCTAGCTTTTTTTTTTTTCTTTTATCCAACATCTGGAGCGTCAGGTGCTCTTTTAACCTCCATTTCAACTCTGAATTGTGACAAAGTATACTGTATACCCAGGGCAAGGTGAAATTATTTCTGTCCAGCTCCAAAGGTGTTGTAGTTCTTGTTCCAACTCTTTGAGTTGTGGGAATTAGAAAAAGATTGGTCTAGAGTTGCTTTTCCCTATGGCTCCAGAGGCATCTTATGAATGCCTATTTCCATAGTATGCGCATATGACTCACATCTGTAGTCTGTTGTGAAGTGTGGAGTGAAATGTTCTACCAGCAACTTACACTCCAAAGCCAGATGATGAACAGAATTGCTTCTGGGATGTGAGTTTCTAAAAGGCAATATCCATGAAAGAGACATCTTTATATGTGTGATATGTCTAGCACAGTGTCAATTTTATAATGACATCTTAGAGAATATTTTCTGAACAGAACACAAATCTACAGAAGCTGGTGCTATTGATTTTCTCTGGCTGTCTTGAACAATAACCTTAAAATAAAAGATACTTATCCTTAACAATTATGGAAGACAGAAGTTTTAATTATGATGCCAGCAAGGTTATTCTTTTTCTAGAGGAGAATGGTTTGCCTCATGTAGCTTTTGGTGGATACAGACATTCCTCAGCTTGTTGTTTTTCTACAAATCCCAATGTCTACCTTTGTCTTCCACAGCTTTAGTAGTTTGAAAGAGAATGCCCTTCATAGGCTCAAAAACTGCATGCTTGGTCACTAATTTTTAGGAAGCATTAGGAAGTGTGGCTTACTTGGAGAAAGTGTGTCACTGAGGGTGGGTTTTGAGATTTCAAAAGCCCATTGCAGGTCTAATCTCTTTTTCTCTGCCTCCAACTTTGAGGTAAGATATAATTTCTCAGCTACTGACATGATGATCATTGACTCAACCTCCAAAGGTAAAACCCAGCCCTAACTAAATGCTTTATTTTATAAGTTCCTGTGGTCATGATGTTTCTATGCAGCAAAAGGAAAGTAACTAAGGGAATGTCTTTTTTCACTCTTCTCTGTATTTTCTCTGCCACTATCTCCTATGAGCATTCTTTTCATTGAATTTAGACACCACCAGATAATCTAAGCTGTCCTGTGACCTATTCTCAAGCTTGGTACTCTACTTATTTTTCAAAGGTCTCTTTTCAAATAAGGCTACACTGATAGGTTGTGAATCTTAGGATGTGGACATTGTATTTTGATATAACCAATCCTGCTGACGATGTCCGTCTGCTTATGGTGTCACCTCACTCAGACACTTAGCACATCTTTACTGAGGACTTCCTTGTGCATTTTCGTGTTCTAGGAGCTTCAGAATATTGACTACCCTACCTTTACTTCAGCTATTTATAATTTAGTTTATAATTAATGATCTATATTCAATCCAACATGAGTTAAAACAAAAAGTAAATGGAGACATCTTGGTCACTTTTTAAAAATGTATTTGTTGGGATAATTCTTGGGATGATATTTAGCTTGGGTGGAAGTCAGCCTCTAAGCTCCTTAGATACAATATTGCTGTTATGGCAGGCAAGCCCATGAGGGCTATTCATGTGAAAAGCTATGTTCTGTGCAATGTGGCCCTTTTTCCTTACTCAAAAATATCAGTAACACCATAAAAAACAGAATACAAATTTGGTTGAATGAATTCTCTGTGGAAACTATGGAAGGAGCAGAAAATTTCAAAACACGCAACACAGTTTACTCAATTAAGTCCTGTAGTTTGGGAGAATATGAAGGTCTCCATGGTTAGAATTGACTAGCGGAAACAAGCATTAAAAAATGGATGGGATCTTATCAAGGAAAAGAAGGTTGCATCAGTAAAAATAAAATTAGCAAAGGTGCGAATGAGTCCCAGAGTTTAGGACAGTCCTGAAGCAGCAAAGGCTTCCAGTGCAAGTGGAAGCTTGTGACTTTGCTTGTAAGGATTCATAGGGCTGTCCCAAATAACCTGGAAGAGCTATTTTTAATTTATTATTATTTATTACAGTTTATTCACTTTGTTTCCCGGTAATAGCCCTTTCTCCGTCTCCTCCTGGTTCTACCCCTTTCTTCTTCTTCCCCTATAGCCCTCTCATAAACTATTGGGGGGGACTCCCCCACTTCTATCTGACCCTAGTCTATCAGGTTTCATCAAGGCTGGCTGCATCATCTTCCTCTGTGTCCTGGCAAGGCTACACCTCTAGAAAGAGGTGATCAAAGAAGTTCATGTGAGAGACAACCCCTGATCCTCTTACTAAAGGACCCACTTGGAAACTGTGTAGCCTATGTGCTTTATCTGAGCAGGGGGTCTATGTACTCTCCATGCATCGTTGTTGGTTGGAGTAT
>NW_026585644.1:58501254-58526121 GCF_907164565.1 Psammomys obesus
CCAAGATAAGAAGAGGTGATAACTCAGCAATTTTGAAGGTAGCCACAAATAATTGGACTTAGATGCTTCTCCACAAGTCAGTAAAATTGATCAAGCTGTCCCTACTTCTACAACTACTATAACTATGACAACAGCTTCTCATACCTTCTCAATTGACAAATGATATAAAGAGGATGAGATAGACTACCCACAGACCTTGTTTCAGTTTCCCCAGAACCAGCATTTCAGTTTTGTTCATAGCACTGCAACAGAATACCACAGCTTCCCTTCCCCATGTCCAGATGTCCAGTGGATCCCAGAGAACATTCACTCCTAAACTCACCCCTTTTCCTCCTCACTGTATCCCTGCTTCCAATACCAGCAGACATTCTCTGTGAACACAACAGCTGGTCAGGCAACACACAGACATCACATTTTTCAAAAATCCAAAGTGGGCACACAAACCAAAGAATAAAATAGCCACCCAATAAAGACAAACCATAAATCAGCACATAGACCTATAATCCTCCTAAACCCAGATGTCTAAAAGCCGGGATAAGAGCACAATAACAGCCAGGACAATTTGTCTCCACTGGACTCCACAGTAGGCCCTGAATATTCCAACATAGCTGAAGCACAAGAAAAAGGCCTTAAAACCAACTATATGATAATGATAGAAGTTTGTAAAGAAGAAATGAATAAATCCCTTAAAGAAAGCCAAGAAAATACAAGCTGTTGAAGAAAAACAAATAAAACTGTTCAAGATCTGAAAATGGAGATAGAGATGATAAGGAAAACACAAATTGAGTGAATTCTGGAAATGAAAAATTAGGAATGCAAACAGGACCTACAGAAGCAAGCTTCACCAATAGAATACAAGAGGTGGAAGAAAGAATCTCAGATAGAAGAAATCAATATATTAGTCAAAGGAAATTAAATATAAAATAAATTTTTGACACAAAAAGCTCAGGAAATATGGAACACTATGAAAAGACCAAACCTATAAACAATAGGAATAGAGGAAGAAAAGAATCCCAGGTCAAAGGCCCAGAAAGTGTTTTCAATAAAATCACAGAAGAAAAATTTTCCTAACCTAAAGAAAAAGTTACCTATAAAAGTACAAGAAGCATAAGATTCCATGCACATTGCCCAACAGTTGGCCATAAGTCTCAGCATCTGCTTTGATAGTCTGCTGGGCAGAGCCTTTGGAATCTTATGTAAGAAGTGGGAAATAGTAAGATCTGGAGAGGACAGGAACTCCACAAGGAGAGCAACAGAACCAGAAATTTGAACACAGGGGTCTTCCCAAAGACTCATACTCCAACCAAGTACCATTCATGGAGATAACCTAGAACCCCTGCACAGATGTAGCCCTTGACGGTTCAGTGTCCAAGTGGGTTACACAGTAATGGGAAGAGGGACTGCCTCTGACATAATCTGATTGACTTGCTCTTTGATCACCTTCCCCTGAGGGGGGAGCAGCCTTACCAGGCCACAGAAGATGACAATGCAGCCATTCCTAATGAGATCTGATAGACTAAGATCAGAAGGAAGGAGAGGAGGACCTCCCCTATCAGTGGACTTGGGGAAGGGCATGAATGAAGAAGGGGATGGGAGGGTAGGACCGGGAAAGGAAGAGAAAGGGGCTTATGGGGGGATACAAAATGAATAAAATATAATTAATAAAAATAAAAAAGTACAAGAAACATACTGAACACTAAATAGATTCGACCAGAAAAGAAAGTCCCCTTGCCACATAAACCAAAACACTAAATATACAACTGATGGGCAGAGTGAATAGAATTTTATGTAAGAAGTAGGAAATAGTAAGAGCTAGAGGGGATGGGAACTCCACAAGGAGAGCAACAGAACAAGATAATTTGAACACAGGGAACTTCCCAGAGACTCATACTCCAACCAAGGACTATTCATGGAGATGACCTGGAACCCCTGAACATGGCAGTTCAGTGTCCAAGTGGGTTATATAGCAATGGGAAGAGGGACTGCCTCTGACATAATCTGATTGGCCTGCTCGTTGATCACTTCCCCCTGAGGGGGGAGCAGCCTTACCAGGCCACAGTAGAGGACAATGCAGCCACTTTTGATGAGAACTGATAGACTAAGATCAGAAAGAAGAGGAGAACCTCCCCTATCAGTGGACTTGGGGAGTGGCATGCATGCAGAAAGGGGAGGGAGGGTGGGATCGGGAGGGGAGGAGGGAGGGGCTTATGGGGGGATACAAAATGAATAAAGTGTAATTAATAAAAAATAAAAAATACAAAAAACAAACAAAAAAAAGATTAAAAGATACAAGAGGAAAAGACCAAGTAACATATAAAGATAGACCTATTAGAACTACACCTGACTTCTCAATGGAGAACATAAAAGTCAAAAGGTTCTGGACACCACAGATTCTACCCTAGCTACTATATCCAGAAAAATGGATAAAATAAGATATTCTAGGATAAAGTCAAATTTAAACAATATCTCTCTACAAATCCAGCCCTACAAAATGTGCTAGAAGGAAAACTCCAGCCTAAGGATATTAAACTACACCCATGAAAATACAGGAAATAAATAATCTCAAAATGAAAAGAAGAGAAACAGAAACACACACATTCATTTACACACATGAAATACACCATTACCACCACCACCAACAACAAAACAACAGATATCTGCTCTTTGATCACCTCCCCCTGAGCGGGGAGCAGCCTTTCCAGGCCACAGAAGACAATGCAGCTACTCCTGATGAGACCTGATAGACTAGGGTCAGAGGGAAGGGGAGGAGGACCTCCCTTTTCAGTGGACTGGGAGAGGGACATTAGTGGGAAAGAGGGAGGGTGGGATTGGGAGGGGACGAGGGAGGCAGGTACAGGGGGATACAAAGTGAATAAACTGTAATCAATAAAAATAATTATGAAAAAACTCAAGAGACAATACATGCTAACGAGGATGTGAAGAAAGGGGAACACCCCTCCTTTGCTGGTGGAAGTGCAAACTTGTACAACCACTTTGGAACACAAACTGATGTTTTCTCAAAACACTGGGAATAGCCCTACCTCAGGACCCAGCTATACCACTCCTGGGCATATATCTAAAAGATGTCTAACCATACAACAAGGACACTTGCTCAACTATTTTCATATCAGCTTTATTTGTAACACCCAGAAACTGGAAACAAACTAGGTGTCCTTCAACTGAAGAATTGAAACAGAAATTGTGGTACATTTACACAATGGAATACTACTCAGCAATTAAAAACAAGGAAATCATGAAATTTACAGACAAATGGATTGAACTAGAAAAATAACATCCTGAGTGAGGTATCCCAGAAGCAGAAAGTAACACATTGGTATATACTCACTCAGAAACAGATATTAGCCATATAATATAGGATAAACATACTAAAATCTACAGAAAAAAAAAGCTAAACAACAAGGAAGACCCTAGGGAAAATGCTCAATTCTCATTTAGAAAGGCAAACAGGACAGACCTCAGAAGAGGGAGAAAACAGGAAACAGGATAGGAGCCTACCACAGAGGGCCTTTGAAAGACTCTACCCCACAAGGTATTGAAGCAGACACTGAGGGTATAACCAAACTTTGGGCAGAGTGCAGGGAATCTGGTGAAAGAAGGGGGAGATAGAAAGACTTAGAGGGGTCAGGAGCACTACAAAGAGAGCAACAGAACTAAAAAATCTGGGTTCAGGGGTTTTTTCTGATACTGACACTCCAACCAAGGACCATTCATGCAGATAACCTAGAACCCCTGTACAGATGTAGCCCGTGGCAGCTCAGTGTCCAAGTGGGTACCCTAGTAAGGGGAACAGGGGCCGTCTCTGACATGAACTCAGTGGCTGGCTCTTTGATCACCTTCCCCTGAGGAAATCAATATGGCAGTTCCTCAGAAAGTTGGGAATAGATCTACCTAAAGACTCAACTTACCATTTTTGCGCATGTACACAACTTGCTCCCCTCAAAAAAAAAAAAAAAAAAAAAAAAAAACAACCAATAAAATGATTACTAGTGATATTCTGCTATACTCATAGATCAGTGCCCTCTAGTCTATGTTGTAGAGGCTTCCTTTGAAAGCAGATGGGAACAGATGCAAAGAGCCACAGCGAGACATTACAGACAGAAAGAGTCTAAATCCGAGGTCTTTATTAAATTCCTCTCCTAAGAGCTCAGGGAATCTCATGAAAGATTGAGAGAGTCAGAGGGGTGAAGGACACCAGGAGAACAAGGCCCTCTAAATTAACTAAGTAAGGTACATATAAGCTCACAGAGACTGATGCAACAAGCACAGGACCTATATTGGTCTATACCCAGTCCTTTGGGTGTATATTATGGCTATTAGCTTAGTATTTTTTTTGAAACTCCTGATGATGTGAACAAGTATGTTTCTGATTTTTTTCCCTTGTTCTTGGGACTCTTTTCCTCCTCTTTGGTTGTTATCTTTTAGGAACCTATTCTTTTTTAAGTGAGAAAAGAAAGCAAGTAGATCCAGAAGGGAGGGGAAGTAGAGAGGAAATGGGAGGATATATTGTGTGAGAAAAGAATCTATTTTCAATAAAAAAGACATAAAGAGGTAGAAAGATGATTTTTTTTTCAGTTTTGAGTGGGCGTTCAAAAGCTGTTTATTTTAATTCCTCTTGGGGATTTTTCTGCCCACTCAAAGCCATGTGGAATGGTGGCTTCTTGGCAGGATTTTTCATAGCACAGCTGGTTCAGAGATGGAGGAAAACCAAGCCATTTATATTTGAATCACACCACGAGTAAGCTGTGAAATATCTTGGTCATATCCTATGCTGTGAAATGGTATGGAAGGAAGGTGTGTAGACTTGGTTGTGTGCTTAGTCTGCTACTGCTTTCCACATTACTTCCAGCAAATTATTTACCTTAGTTTCTTTTACTGTACCATGGAAATGGATGGTAACATTGGGCTCCCACAAGTTTGGGAGGATCACATGGAATGCATTCCAAAAGGAGTCCAATATGAAGTTTAGTTGCTTTGAAGCATAGTTGCTTTAAAGTGATAGTGTTTGTCCTTAAAACTGAAGACAGATATGGTTAAAAAGAGGTCCATTGGTTAATGCAGCTATCAAATATGTTTTATGGTGAGTAGATGTGTCAAATCTGAAAAATACTTAGTGTTTTCTACATTCTGAGTGTCTTCTGCAATGAGGTCAGTATATTGCCAAAACATTTTCTACTTAATGTGTCCTATAAAATCCATAATAAAGGGTCTTCTCTCTTGATGAAAATATGAAGAAGCTCCGACGAGACCCGAGACAGGGCTGCTGCCAGTCCCTAAATGTGCCACCTGCACAGCACTGAAGAGATGCAGGGAATGAGTTGCTTTGAGTCATATGAGTGTGTTCCTTGGTAACTATGTCCCTGGACAGTTTGTGAGGATGCCATTTTCATCTTGCCAGCCAAATCCTAGCCACTCAGTGTTGACTTTAATATCTCTGATTTTATCCTTTGCCCAATCTACAGATGAAGGACCTTTATGGTTTCATAGTAGCTATTGCCTCTCATCCCTTCTCCTCTTTGGCTTTGGCCCTAATTATTCTCCATATGCTTTAGCTTGGATATAGACTTACTTTGAGAAAACCCAACATTGTCATCATCGGTTCCTCATCTGCCTTGATGTTTTTCACATTGTCACTGTCTCCTGCCTCCTTTCTCTGTTGACTATTAAATACTGTTGTCTATGGTGGCAACACCTACTGGAAACTATCCGTGACTTGGAAGGAGGCTGCTTGGCAAGCCTGCTTGGTTATTGGATGGGATTCTCTTCCTATAGATAGTCACTTTGGCCTAGGCGGCAGAGAATTGGCCATTTAACTTGGCTAGGCCCAGCTTGAAGGAAATGTCACTAGAGAACTGTCCCAGCTAGTTTTATGCCAACTTGACAAAGCTATAGTTATCTGAATGCCTCCATAATATCCAGCCATAAGACATTTTCTTAATTAGTGATCAGTGGGGGAGGGCCCATTGTGCTAATCCTGAACTGGTGGTTCTGGGTTCTAGAAAAAGGCATGCTGAGCAAGCCGTGAGGAGTGTGCCAGTAAGCCACACCCTCCATGGCCTCTGCATCAGCTCCTGCCTCATGGTTCCTGCCCTGTCTGAGTCCCTGTCCTGTCTTCAGTGATGGACTAAGATGTGGAAGGGTAAGTCCAATAAGCCCTTCCATTAACTTGTTTTTTGGTCATGGTCTTTCATTATAGCAAAAGAAAGCTAACGAAGACAGCAACTCACTTCTAAAGCAAACTGTACCTTTAGGTAAGCAAACACTTGAAGAGAGAAATAGCCAGTGTCCTGGATAGTCTTCTGATGGTATCTGTGGCCAAGGCAATATGAAAGAAGTGGGGACAAGGTAAAAAAAGGTTGAGGAGAGAAAGTGAAAGAAAAAGATAAACAAAAGCTATAGCTATGAGTACCCATCCTGGACCTCTCACATATTTTTAAACCCTGAAAGTTTAAGACAATGCTCTACTGCTTTACTGTTTTGTAAGATAACATGCATGGTACTTATTTTGTGCCTAGTATGGACTTAACCAAACACTGTTTGTGTAGTTAGGTATTTTATTCTTCAATAAAATAATACAGCAGTATTATCTTCATTTCAGAAATGGGTAAACTGAGACAGAGTAATTAAGTACATTCCTTAAGATCACACAGCTAGTAAATGGCTAAACCAAATTAATACCATAGAATTTTATTTTCTTCTTTATTATAACTCCCATACACTTGTTACAAAATCTCTTTCTTTCCCCAAGCTAAAAACAAGCATTATTTTTGTGGTGTTCTTAGTATTGTCTTCCCCCTCTACATTGTGCTTATTCTGTGTGATTACGCTGTTTGAAATGGCCCCAAGTGTAGTACTGTGGGTTAAATATCCCCCTTATATAGACGTTTTTGTGTTCTGCAAGCTTCCTTCATACTTGAGAGATTCTGATGCTGGCCATGGGTGCAACATTAATGAGTCAATAAGTATTAAACATGGTGCCTTTAAAAAACCCTCATAAAACAAGATGATATAAAAATGTTGTGTCCAGAGGCTCATATAAACCTAACCTCGTATTTTCTTGGAAGGAATTCTCAGTTCAGTATTCATAGCAAATTTGCAGAATAAACCTGTTGTGAACAATAAGGCCCAGACATATGTCTTTTGCTGGCCAAGATGGTATTAAATGCCTGTTGCTTCAAAAGCTTGACTAGGAATACTGTTCTTATTTTAATCAATAGGGTAATTTGTCAGGTACTACCACTGCATAGGCTTCATTTCTTCAGTTTATGAAATTCCACCTACGATGTGGTACTTGACAAATGGCTGATACTTAGTTAATAGTTTTTGAGTGAATGAATGACTTAATGAGTGAGGAAATGATTACTTTAAACCCATAAGATAACTTGGTTTAGTCATTTTGCATTTTAAGAAATATATGAATGGACTAAGGAACTAATTTTTTTCCAACTTATCCATAAAACATGAAGAATGTCATTATTATTAGTGTGTGTTTCTGTGGGTTTGCACATTCCATGGTCTGTGTATGAATATTAAAGTACAATTTTGTAGAGTCAAATATTTCTTTATGTCTTTACCTGGGATCCAGGGGTGGAACTTGAGTCATCAGGCCTGTGTAGTAAGTTCCTTGACCTAACAAACCAACTTGCTGACCCAACAATGTAGGCATCTTGTTCTGAGTTGCGTTCTAGTTGTGCCATTTGTAGTTATGGAAATTTTTAAATGAAAAATAGTTTGCTCTACAGATTCTTCCCCTTGTTCTTCTTGTATGTGTTAACTATTTATTCACAGTGTTATATCCTTCTGTTGGTATGATGAAATACCCAATACTGTCAACTCCAAATGAAGAAAAGTTGACTTTCCCATGATATCAGAAGGTTCTATGCATAGTCATTTGACTCTGGGCTTCTGTGTTTATAATAAAGCAGAATATCAAGTGGATGAGGAAGAGAACATCTTTACTCAGAGAGAGCAGCACAAAAACAAAACAAAACAAAAACAAAAAACCAATCCGGAGGACGTGAACCATGTATCCTATTTCCTTCTGCTACCTTCCAAAATAGTACTGTGGGGACAAGCACTCAACACAGCCCTGTGAGAGACACTTAATATTCAAACTACAATAACACAAACAGCTCTGCTAAACGAAGAGATTATCATCTACTTACTGGTATTATATAGCGTGTTAGGCTACAATAGGGTTAAAAGCCAAAATTTAAGAACTAGAGAGATTAAATAAGTGGTTTCTGATCCATGAAGGGCATTGTGAATGCCTGACAAGCTATAGAAAGAGATTTTTGTTTTATTTATTCATTTATTCAACATTGTTTGGAAGATGTACTAGTGGTACTTGGAATATCAAATTATCACTTCATTGAGGTTACAGTTTGGCATATTGGAAAGCACTTTTATTCAGAAGCAACTGTTTATTCCTTAAATATTCAGGGATTCAGGTTAGGAAGTCTTGAATTAAAAACAACAATGAAGCATGTAGTTGGAGATGACAGGTAGAAAATTGTACATACACAGTTTTTTGCTTTCAGAGAGTGGTTTGAAATGAATACCCTTACATAATGGAAGTAAAGCTTTTGGGTAGCTAGTGATCCAGTGTGTGTTGCCTGAACCTTATTTTAAGTCATGATCTTTGCTGCTCAAATCTTCTTTAGACTTACAGTTTATTTCCAACCTTTGGAATTTTATGCTTAGTTGACCTGTGGAATTTTTCTTAAATCCCTAGTTCTGAACCAGTGACTCTGTTATTTGAAACCAGGTATGTGTTTTCCAGCCTACATCTTTCAACTTTTGTACTGCCTGTTACATCTTCAAGTGGTTTTTCTGCCTGAGAGTTTTGTTAGCATTGGAGAGAAAAGTCAGTGGTTTGCTCTTGAGTTGAAGTGCGAGTACACGAAGGCCATCAAGGAGAGTCTCTGTGAGGTGGAGCTAAGTTGGATTTTCAAATAAGAAATGTTTCACTCATTTCAAATGAAGTTGAACTTGAGCTTCTGTGTTCATGGTGAAGACTAATTTTTAAAATATTGAAAGGAATATATTAAAAATGTGAGTTTAATATATATTGGAAAGTATGAATAGTAGTAGAATTTTGAATACCATTGTCTTATTCATTGACAACAGCTGCCTTATAACTTCAGGTCACATTAGTACTATGAATAAAACCCACAAAGTTATAGAGGAACAAGGACTTTGAATTTTTATCTGATAATCTGCACCTTGTTATTCTAAGACTTGAACCTATTTCATGGGTAAAGGTCAGGTGCTATTATGCTTTGGGTCTTACACATCTTTCAGATACTGATGTATTAAAGGAATTATTGCCAACCGATGGGGCTCTTGGGAGGTAGTGGAACTTTTGGAGGTGGGGTCTAGAGAAAAATAGTAAGCTCATTAGGGGTAGGTCTGGGAGGGAATTCTGAGCCCTTTCATCTCACTTAGCTTCCTTCCAGCTTTATTCATCTTACACTGCCCACCATGACATTTTGCCTTGCTACAAGGCCACACACAATTGATTCAACTAGCCATGACTGAAAACTTTAAAGATATGACCCCCAAAAGAATTTCTTCAATTTAGGCCCATTAAGCTATTTTGTCACAATATTGGATATATGACTAACACATGAGTATTGTCTTCTAAATATGCAACTGTTTTGTGGAAGAGCAAGCCAAGCCATAATTATCTTTTTACACTATTTAATTTGCCTATACTTGTATTTAATTCAGCACAACATAGGAGTCATTACACCGAGTCCAATCTTCTATCTCATATATTATCTTCTGTGGACTTTGCTGTTCATTTAGTTTCTATCTGTAAGTGTGTGTGTAAAGTATATTCCACTTAACATCATACTCAGTTATGTAGTTATCTAGACCTAATTTTTCTAGTCATTTTATCATCTGACTCTTTGTAATCTCTACACAGTGACCCTGTGTTTTTGAGTTTTGGAACAATGTCAGCTTGTGTTTTCTGAAGAGTTACTAATCCCATTTATAATGATATCACATCCTTACAGTTTATGAGTAAATCTTTTGGAGCTCCCCTTTACTTTATTCTCCAAATATGTTTGTTATCATTGAACACACAAACACACACACACACATACACACACACACACACACACACACACACAAGAATATCTCCCATATCTCACTAGTTCTTGTTACTGTATTTTTCTCATAATTTAGACTTGAATCCTTTTGTTTACAAGAATCTCCTCCCACTTGTTCCATAATTAAGACTGTATTTTCTTTTAATTAGTTGAACACATTTTAATGCCTTCAACATTTTTATCCATTAAACTGACCACGGTATCACATTCATATTGCTAATGTTGATTATTTAACTGAGAAAAACAAGGATCACATTTTTGTTTGCATCTCTATTAATTTCATATTATATTATATAGAACACTGATGGGGTCTGTGTTTGCATGCATGTGTGTGCATGCATATGTACACTCATATTTGAAAGCAGTTAAAATATTGGCTGATCAACTTTGAACTTTGGTTATTTATGCTTTGGTGGAATGGTTTTCTGGAAAGCTTTAAATTATTCTAGCTTACAAACTAATTCTTCTGACGATTCTACGAAGGCCCTTTTCAGATCAATTTAGAATAGTGAGCAGTCTAGAGTAGAATTTCTCAATACTTTTATCATTAGTTTATCTGAAAGAAGTTTTTTCCTAATTATGACCCATTCCCTCATGAAGTTTGAGTTCCTAAAATATAAATTTGTGAATGAAGATTTTTAGAGGCCACGAAGCACTGTAAGAATTAAGGTTACATTATCCCTCTCTACTAAGAAGTAATTTTCACTCATTTGGAGATGAAATGCATGCTTTATGCTTGTTTCACATTTCTTCCTTATTTATACGGTTTGTTTTCCTCCCATTATGATAGTACACTAATATCTTCCACTGATGCTCAGAGGCTATTTCTGCTCTTTTACAGCAAACAACAGCCACTCTCCATAGATTTGGATAACTCACATTATAAATGAACAACCCAACACTCAACAATGGAATATCTGGGGACACTGACAGGGACTTTTAGACTCCCACAATGTATAGCTTTTTTTCTGTGACCCTGAATACTGTAACTTTTGAACCTGAGTCTCTGTCATCTATCTCAGAGGTGCTTCTAGGCTCTACTTGGTGCCTGACTCACTTCCTGTGCAATGGTGACCACCTTGTAAGTTGTCATTTTTTCAGAGACTGAAATTTCAGTACTTTCTTCACTTTAACTGAAAATGGCATCTGATTTTTGTTTAGCTTTGTACATCTGTGGTCATTTTTGACAGAGGAGTTGGCCCTGTACCCGTAACTCCCGTCTTTCCAAATATATTGAACAGAAGTTCCTTCTCTGCTTTTGTCAATCTTCTTTTATATAGGTGGTGCTCACCACTTACTTTTCAGCCTACTCTTCATCCAGAGTGAACTTTCTGATGCAAAATCTTGTTAGTTGTCTGTTTGAAAACCTTATTTGTTACTGCTTTAAAGTAGCTCACAGGCCTTCTTCTATGCTCTGTCTGTCATTTCCTTCTCTGGCTTGTTATTTGTCACTTTATTTTATGCTCTTAAGTGTGCTATAGTGATATTTTCCGGTTTGTCACCTATGTGGTGGTGATTCTTCCATCCTTGTCTGTAGTGAGAATTTTGCTTTCTTTAAAAACCTCATTATGTTACGTGAAATTTTTAAAATCTCATTTGTGGCATTTGGGGTTGCTTCAGATTGACTGTAGCAGCTAATTATAATTTCACATGCAGGGACACGATTTTGCCAGCTGAAGATAGTTTATATTTGGAATTATGGAGACTCATGTGAGAGCATAAATGTGAGAGTCCAGAGAGAGCCTATGTCAGCTGCTGCTTGGTCGTAAAGCTCCTGATTCCTGCTGCTGCTTTTGTTATTGCTGGATTGCTGGACTGCTGGTTGCTGGATTGGTGGGTCTGTTTGGAGATGATGATGATGATGATGATGATGATGATGATGATGATGATGATGATGATGATTCTGATGATGATTGGACTTGCCCCAGGGAACTCGATTCCCTTAATCAATGGAAACTAGTCTAAGGAGGTATAAGCCTCCTTTCCCCTCTAAACTTTTTTTCCTTACCTACCTCATGTTGGTGACTTGGAAAGAATTGTGGTGGAGAAGGGTTGTAAATATAGGAACCCAATAAAGTAGCCCAAAAGCCCAGCTACACTTGGCTTTGTGTATTTATCTTTCCGTGTTAGGAACTCATACTCTTCATTTCCCTGTTTTACTTGGCTAATTCTCACTCACTTTTTAAGCTGCATAACAATCTCAACTTTTTCTAGGCCTAGGACAAAGTAAATCTCTTGCTTTATTTTCCATAGATGACCCTAGGGTAATTACTAAATAGTTCTCACATTTATTGTCCTTATTCTCATTTGAAACCATCTCTGTAGAGAGAAGGATTTTAATATGATCATTTAGTTGTGTATTTCTAGTACCTAATACAATGCTGAATTGTCTATCCACTTCTTTGAATGCAGTTTTTACTGCATTCATGTTCTCTCACTCTCTTTCTCCTTCCCTCTTTCCCTCTCTTCCTCACTACCCTCCTCTCCTTGTCACTCTTTCCATTTCTATGCTGTCTTTAGCTAAAGAATAACGTATCTATCTCTTATACCGTTTGACAGTTACACAAATCCAGTATTATATTAATTAGAATTTTTCATGTAGTAGTGTTATATTTATTTATTTATTTTGTCTTCTCTGTAACAACTCACTGTGTTCATATATCAGTCCACTCTCCTGTTGATAAGAAATTGGGCTGTTTTTAGGCACTTGGTGTTGAATATAATGATAGCTATGAGTTTTAATTTTTTTCTTTTTCTTTTCTTTTTTTTCACATTTTAGTTTTGCTGGCCTGGGAATTATTATATAGCCCAAGCTGTCTTCAAAATTATAACAATACTTTTGCCTTAGACTCTTAAATGTTGGGATTATAGATTTGAGCCACCATGTCTGGTTTGCCTGTTCTTAAATATGTCTTTTCTCATACATGTATAAGCAAATATTTTTAGTAGATAAATTACTGAACTGTAAAGTATATGGGGTTTTCTAATTCAGGAAATGATTCCAAACTATTTGTACCTCTGTAGTCAATGTCTCATTGAGGCAAAATGTTTTTTATTTCTTTTATTTTGTTTTTTCATTATTATTATTATTATTATTATTATTATTATTATTATTATTATATTTTACACTTTATTCAGTTTGTATCCCCCCATAAGCCCCTCCCCTCACGGTCCCACCCTCCCTCCCCCTTCTTCATGCATGCCCCTCCCCAAGTCCATTGATAGGGGAGGTCCTCCTCTCCTTCCTTCTGATCTTAGTCTATCAGATCACATCCGGAGTGGCTGCATTGTCATCTTCTGTGGCCTGGTAAGACTGCTCTCCCCTCAGGGGGAGGTGATCAAAGAGCAGGCCTATCAGATTGGAGTATTACTCTGCAATGAAAAATAAGGAAATCATGAAATTTGCAGGTAAATGGTGGGACCTGGAAAGGATCATCCTGAGTGAGCTGTCCCAGAAACAGAAAGAAACACACGGTATATACTCACTCATATAGACTTATAGGATAAACCTAAAATCTGTCCATCTAAAGAAACTAATCAAGAGAGAGGACTCTGACTAAAACGTTCAATCCCCATCCCAAAAGGCAAAGAGGATGGACATCAGAAGAAGAAGAAAGCAGGAAACAACCTAGGAACCTGTCACAGAGAGCCTCTGAAAGGCTCTGCCCTGCAGATTATCAAAGATGCTGAGACTTTATGACCAACTGTTGGGCAGAGTGCATTGAATCTTATGTAAGAAGTGGGAAATAGTAGGTTATGGAGAGGACAGGAACCCCATAAGCAGAGCAACAGAACTAGAAGATTTGAACACAGGGGCCTTCCCAGAGACCCATACTCCAACCAAGTACCAGGCATGGAGATAACCTAGAACCCCCGCGCAGATGTAATCCATGGCAGTTTAGTGTCTAAATGGGTTACATAGTAATGGGAAGAGGGACTGCCTCTGACATAATCTTTTATTTTCTTATGAAGTAGCACCTAGCAACTACTAAGATTTAAACCTTACTTTTCCATTCTCTTTCAGTGCTGGGACATGAACTGAGGTCAGATAAGTGGAACAGGTGGCGTCAGTCACCGGCTTTTACCTTATGTCATTGTTTGTCAGGTTTGCATGCCTGTTCTTGACATGAGGCATATAATTCCTTCTGGAGCCACTTCAGGTTCAGTCTCTGAGAGTTCTGCCAATGCTGCCATTTCAGGCCTCACAAATCTTTGGCATCTGACCTTGCTCCCTGGCTTTAGTATTCTTAGCTTTCTGTTCACTACTGAGGAAACTTGCTGCTCACTACTTGTAAGCTCAAACCCTTTTTCACTTTTTGCAGTCCAGTGATCCTTAAACTAGAAGTGGTTGAAACAGTTATACAGGTCATGACAGGAAGTTTTAGGAGTGATGCCAGGGTTAGTACAGCATTATCAGCAAGGTGGGACCATGGGGAACTGCAGGTACTATAGCCTCCCTTAAGGGGGCTCCAAGATCAATTTCCCAGAAGAAATGAGAAATATAGATTTTTTTTTCATGTGAAGCCTCTTACCCTTCTCATGTCAACAACTGGTAGTGTATTTGGAAATTCTGTTTGAGCAGGCCAAACAGAATAGATCTGACCTGTGCTAGCCTACTTGTGAACTTTACCTGGAACTTTGACTTGCCTGACTTTGTTTGCTATTGCCCCATCTCACCGTTGTTGCCAGCATGTCACTCACTCGCTGAGGGACACATCATTTAACCTCTGTGGGTAACCTTGGTTTGCAAGTGATCTGATACTCAGAGCATGTAGGACACTGTGTGATAACTTAGCTTTCTTTTTCTTTTGCTGCTGGCCTTGGTGCTTCTGTCAAATGCTGGTGCTTGTTTTGGTAATTTTAGGAAAAGATAAGTGCTGTAAAGAAGGGCCTTCTTATTTTTTTTAAAGTAAAGGCTGGGAATATAAGTATGCCAAAAGGCCAGCATTTTATTAATGCCTACCACACTTATATGCACTATAAATGTTCTTTATCTGATAATAATCAGGTGGTTCTGGGAATTCTGACACTCTGTACTGGCATTCCCCCTTTCCTTTTATCTTTGTTATTAAATTTTTATTTTTTATATTAATTAAAGTTTATTCACTTTGTATTCCAGATGTAGCCCCCTCCATCCTTCCCTCCCAATCCCACCCTTCCTACCTCATCTCTTTCTATGCTCCTTTCCAAGTCCACTGACGGGGAGGTCCTTCCCCCCTTCCATCTGATCCTAGCTTATCAGGTCTCATCAGGACTGGCTTCATTGTCCTCCTCTGTAGCCTGGCAAGGCTACTCCCACATCACGGGGGAAGTGGGCAAAGAGCTAGCCACTGAGTTCATGTCAAAGACAGTCTCTATTCACCTTACTAGGGTACCCACTTGGATACTGAGCTGCCACGGGCTACATCTGAACAGGGTTTCTAGCCTATACCCAGGAATGTTCCTTGGTTGGAGTATCAGTCTCAGAAGAGACCCCTGTGCCCAGATATTTTGGTTCTGCTGCTATCCTTCTGGAGCTCCTGTCCTCTCCAGGTCTTATTATCTCCCCTTTCTTTCCTAAGATTCCCTGCATTCTGCCCAAAGTTTATTTATGAGTCTCAGTATCTGCTTTGATACAGTGCTGGGTAGAGACTTTCAGAGGCCCTTGGTGGTAGGCTCCTGTCCTGTTTCCTGTTTTCACCTCCAATGTCCATTCGGTTTACTTTTCTGAGTGAGGATTGATCATCCTACCCAGGGTCCTCCTTCTAGCTCAGCTTCTTTAGGTGTACAGACTTTTATAGATTTATCCTATATTATATGTCTAGTGTCCACTTATAATTAAGTATATACTGTGTGTGTCTTTTCGTTTCTGGGATGCCTCACTCAGGATGATCTTTTTTAGTTCCCACCATTTATTTGCCTGCAAATTTTATGATTTCCTTGTTTATAATTGCTGAGTAGTATTCCATTGTGTAAATGTACCACAATTACTGTTTCCACTCTTCCATTGAGGGACATCTGGGTTGTTTCCAGGTTCTGGCTATGACAAATGAAGTTACTACAAACATGGTTGAGAAAATGTCCTTGTTGTGTACTTGAGCATATTTTGGATACATGCCTAGGAATGGTATAGCTGGATCTTCAGGAAGCGCTATTCCTAAATGTCTGAGAAAATGCCAGATTGATTTCCATAGTGGTTGTACAAGTTTACGTTCCCACCAGCAGTGAGGAGGGCTCCCCTTTCTCCATAGTCTCTCCAGCATGTGTTGTCACTTGAGTTTTTGAACTTAGCCATTCTGAAGGGAGTAAGGTGAAATCTCACGGTCGTTTTGATTTACATCTCCCGGATGACTAAGGACGTTGAGAGTTTCTTTACATGTTTCTCTCCCTTTCTGTATTCGTCTACAGAGATTCCTCTGTTTAGCTCTGTACCCCATTGTTAAATTGGATTACTTAATTTGTTGCTTTTTAACTTCTTGAGTTCTTTATATATTCTGGATATTAGCCCTTTGTTAGATATAGTGTTGGTGAAGATCTTTTTCCAATCTACAGGCTGTCGTTTTGTTCTGATGACTCTGTCCTTTGCTTTACAGAAGCTTGTCAGTTTCATGAGGTCCCATTTATTGATTGTTGATTTAGAACCTGTGCTGTTTGTGTTCTGTTCAGAAAGTTTTCTCTTGTGCCAATGCGTTCTAGGCTCTTCCCCACTTTTTCTTCTAACCGATTTAGTATGTCTGGTTTTATGTTGAGGTCTTTGATCCACTTGGACTTTAGTTTTGTGCAGGGTGATAAATATGAATCTATTTGCATTTTTCTGCATGTGGACATCCAGTTGGACCAGTACCATTTGTTGAAGATGCTGTCTTTTTTCCACTGAATGGTTTTGGCTTCTTTGTCAAAAATGAAGTATCCATAGATGGGTGGATTTATTTCTGGGTCGTCAATTAGATTCCATTGATCCACCAGTCTGTTTCTATGCCAGTCTCCTTCACATTGCTCTGTAGTACAGCTTGAGATCAGGGATGGAGATAACTCCAGACTATCAGTTGTTGTATGGGATCGTTTTGGCAATTCTAGGTTTTTTGTTTTTCCATATGAAGTTGAGAATTTTTCTTTCAAGTTCCGTAAAGTAATGTGTTGGCATTTTGATGTGAATTACATTGAATCTGTAGATTGCTTTTGGCAGGATGGCCATTTTCACTATGTTAACCTTACCAACACATGAGCACGGGCGATATTACCATATTCTGATATCTTCTTCAATTTCTCTCTGCAGGGACTTGAAGTTTTTTTCAAACAGGTCTTTCACTTGCTTGGTTAGAGTCACATCATGATACTTTAGCTTATTAGAGGTTATGTGAAGGGTGTTGTTTCCATAATTTTTTTCTGGGCCCTTTTGTCTTTGGTATAAAGGAAGGCTTCGGATGTTTTTGAGTTAGTTTTGTACTCAGCCACTTTCCTCAATGTGTTTGTCAGCTGAAGGAGTTCTCTGGATGGATTTTTGGGATCGCTCAAATAGACTATCATATCATCTGCAAATAGTGATACTTTGATGTATTCCTTTCCAATTTGTATCCCCTTGATCTTCTTTACTTGTCTTATTGCTTTAGTTAAGACTTCAAGTAGTATGCTGAAGAGTTACGGAGAGAGTGGGCAGCCTTGTCTTGTCCCTGATTTCAGTGGGATTGATTTGAGTTTCTCTCTGTTTAGTTTGATGTTGGCTATCGGTTTGCTGTATATTGTCTTAACTATGTTTAGGTATGTGCCTTGTATCACTGATCTCTCCAAGACTTTAAACAGGAATGGGTGTTGGATTTTGTCAATTATTATTATTATTTTTTTTTTTTTGCATTTAAGATGACCATGCGTGTTTTTTCCTTCACATTTCTGTGTACTGAACCACCCTTGCATGTCTGGGATGAAGCCTACTTGGTCATAGTGGATAATATCTTTTATGTGTTCTTGAATTTGGTTTGCCAGTATTTTACTGAGTACTTTTGCTCAATGTTCATAAGAGAGATAGGCCTGAAGTTCTCCTTTTTTGTTGGGTCTTGTGCAGTTTAGGAATCAAGGTGACTGTGGCTTCATAGAATGAGTTTGGTAATGTTCCTTCTGTTTCTATTGTAGAATTGGAGTTAGCACTTCTTTGAAGGTCTGGTAGAATTCTGTGCTGAAACCATCTCTTGGGCTTTTTTTTTTTTTTGGAAGGAAGAATTTTGTTGAATGCTTCTATATTTCCTTGGGATATATAGGAGTATTCAATCTTTCTACCTCATCTTGATTTAATTTTGGTAGTTGGAATCTATCGAGAAAATTGTCCATTTCTTTTAGATTTTCAAATTTTGTGGCATATAGGTTTTTGTAGTACGACCTAATGATTGTTTGGATTTCCTCATTTTCTGTTGTTAAGTCTCCTTTTTCATTTCTTATTTTGCTGATTTGGATAGTTTCTCTCTGCTTTTTTGTTAGTCTGGCTAAGGGTTTGTCTATCTTGTTGGTTTTCTCAAAGAACCAGCTCTTGGTTTCATTGATTCTTTGAATAATTTTATTTGTTTCTAATTGATTGATTTTCGCCCTGAGTTTGATTATTTCCAGCTGTCTGCTCCTCTTGGGTGTGTGCTTCTTTTTTTCTAGGGCTTTGGATTGGGCCATTAAGTTGCTTGTATGAGATGTTTCAAATTTCTTCTTGAAGGTACTCAGTGCTATGAATTTTCCTCTTAGCACTGCTTTCATTGTGTCCCATTCATCTGGGTATGTTGTGCCTTCATTTTCATTGAATTCTAGGAAGTCTTTAATTTCTTTCTTCATTTCTTCCGTACCCCAGCTGTCAATGAGTAGGGCGTTGTTCAGTTTCTATGTGTGTGTAGGCTTTTTGCTATTTCTGTTGTTGTTGAGGTCCAGTTTTAGACCATGGTGGTCAGATAGAATATAAGGGATTATTTCAATCTTCTTGTATCTGCTGAGGCTTGCTTTGTGCCCAACAATATGGTCTATTTTGGAGAAGGTTCCATGAGGTGCTGAACAGATGGTATACTCTTTTGAATTTGGGTGAAAAGTTCTGTCGACATTTATTAGGTCGATTTGATTTCCCTATTTAGCTTTTGTGTAGATGATCTGTCCCTCAGTGAGAGCAATGTTGAAGTCTCCTACTGTTAAAGTGATGGAATTTAAACTTTAATAATGTTTCATTCACAAATGTTAGGTGCTCTTGTATTTGGGGCATAGATGTTCAGAATTGTAATGTCTTCCTGGTGGATTTTTCCTTTCATGAGAATGAAGTGCCCCTCCTCATCTTTTTTGTTTAATTTTGGTTGAAAGTTTATTTTATTTGATATTAGGATAGACACCCCAGCTTGTTTTCTTGCTCCATTTGCTTGAAAATCATTTTTCCAGCTCTTTACTCTGACATAGTGTTTATCATTGTTTCAGAGGTGTGTCTCTTGATTGCAGCAGAATATTGGATCCTGTTTCTGCACTCATTGTGTTAGTCTGTGTCTTTTTATTGGAGAGTTGAGTCCATTGATGTTGATAGATAACAATGACCAATGAATGTTAGTTCCTTTTATTGTGGAGTTGGTGGTCTTACTGGGATTCATTGCTTGTTTTCTTTTAATTTTTGTTGTGAAATTTATCTGCATCCTATGTTTTCTTGGGTGTAGTTGTTTTTGTTGGATTGGAGTTTTCCTTCTAGTATCTTCTGGGTTGCTGTGTAGATATTGTTTAAATTTAGTTTTGTCATGGAATATTTTGCTTTCTCCATCTATGTTGATTGAGAGCTTTGTGGGTTGGCATCTCTTGTCCTTTAGCATCTGCATGACATCTACCCAGGCCCTTCTGACGTTCATAGTTTCTGTTGAGAAATCTGGTGTGATTCTGATAAGTCTACCTTTATATGTTATTTGGCCTTTTTCCCTTGCTGCCTTTAATATTTTTTATTTGTTTTGTAGGTTCAGTGTTTTGACTATGATGTGATGTAAAGAGTTTCTTTTCTGGTCTAGTCTATTTGGTGTTCTGTAGGCCTCTTGTATGTTTATGGACATATCTTACTTTAAGTTGGGAAAATTTTCTTCTATGATTTTCTTGAAAATATTTTCTCGACCTTGGAGCCTAGAATCTTTGTTTTCATCTATTTCTATTATTCTTAGATATCATCTTTTTGTGAAGTCCTTGAATTCTTGGATATTTTATGTTTGGAACTTTTCTGGTTTTACTTTTTCTTTGAGAGAAGTATCAATTTCTGCAAGTGTATATTCAGCACCTGAGATTCTCTCTTTCATCTCTTGTATTCTATTGGTGATGCTAATGTTTTTGGTTCCTGATCTTTTCTCTAAGTCCTCCAGCTCTAGGGTTTTCTGTTTGTGTTTTCTTTATTGATTCTAATTCTATTTTCATGCCTTGCATCATTTCCTTCATCTGTTTGAATGTAGATTCCTGTCTTTCTGTGATGGGTTCTATTTTTGTTGTTGTTGTTGTTCATTTACCCTCTATATGCCACTTATTGTGCCTCTACTTGTGCCTCTATTTGTTTGGCTGTATTTATTTGTATTTCTTTGAGAGTTTTGTTTGTTTTCTCTTTATGTGCCTCTAATAACTGGGTAAGCATAGCTTTAAAGTCATTTTCCTGTGTTTTGGATGAATTGAAATATCCATTGAATTTGGGGGTTGCTGGTGGAGTCATGAAGTTCTGATTTTTGTTGGGTGTGTTCTTACAGGGATCTATGGCCATCTGCTTATCTGTTACCTTCACTGTTTGTTCCTGGAGTCTGTACTTCAGACTGGGTTCATCTTTCTCTGGTGTCTGGAATATTGTTCAGGAAGATGAGAGAGGTCCACTAGTTTGAGAGTGTGTGTTGGTATTTTAGCTGTACCTAAGGGAGGAAATGCTGCTGATGCAGAATCACAATTGCTGATTAGCAAGCGTGTGTGTGTACATTGAAGTATGTCTTGAAGGAGAGAGTGCTAGAGAGTGTAGGTGCTCGAAATGTGGGGGGTGCGGGTGCAGGAGGGGGTTTGGATGCTAGTACTGTTCCAGGGCACATTTTGTGGTTGCAATGCACCTGTGGCGTTTTCCTGACTACCTCAGTGGTTTACAGTCCTGTCATACTGTCGTTCAGGTATTCAGATCTGTCTGTGCTCTAATAGTTATTTGCCTCAGCTTCACTTGTAGATCCACAGAGCAAGGGTTTCAATGTTGATAATACTGTCCCAAGAGTCCATATATTGCCAAAGAACTTGGGGGCTGGTGTTGCGGTCCACTGGGAGTCCGGTCTCCATGGTATAACTAGGAAGCCGCTGGCACAGATACCTTCTGGAAGGCCCTGGGGAGCCATGGGCCTTGGTTGGCCTGGCGGAGCCACCAGCACTGTGATCTTTGCTAGGAGTTTTCGAGACAGTGCAGGCCGTGCACTCTGTGGTGGGCTCGGTGGGCTGCCTCCACCTCCAGTAAGAAGGGAGAAGGGAAGCTTGTTGAGAGGAACTGCTGGGTGATTGAATATTCTCTGTCTCAAATCTCAAGCAGGTGCTTCTGTGTAAGAGCAGCCACCACTGTGCTCTGTGCTAGTAGCTGTGTGCACTGGGGATTGCCTCTGCTGCCTCTGCTGCCTCTGCCACTGCCTCAGCCACTGCCTCTGCCCTAGAGTAGGGAGGCCCATTAAAGGGGAAGTGCCTGGGAGTTGAGTCCCCAGGAAAAGTCCGCGGAGAAGTCCGCAGTTGACCTGAATCCTAATGGTCTCAGCTCAGGGTTTGTCCCCTTTCTCCCTGGAAGCTTCAATGTCGATGTTTGGGGTTCAGCTGCCCGTCCACTAACCAATTTCGGAGTTTCAGATCCTCTGCCCCTCAGATACCATGCACTCTCGTTGCAGCCATCTTGGATCAGTCTTATCTTTTCTTTTAAGAGTACATTTAAAACTTTATTTTTTAATATTTAAAATTCACTTTACATCCTTGTTGTAGCCTTATCCATCCTCCTCTCCCAATTCCACCCTTCTTTCCTTCACTCCCCTCCTTTTCCTCAGAAAATAAAAGCTGCCTTTCCCATCCATCAGGACTGCTTTTCCATTTATCTTAATGGAGCAGTGGGCTAAAATGGCAGCTCAGTTTTCTGACTAAGAAAAAGAAAGTTTTTTGAGATTCTGCCTTCTCTGATTTGTAGATTCCAGCATTTTTAAGCACTGCCTTCTCTAATCAGAAAAACTTATTTTCCTTGGAAGTGTTTGGCACATTCTAAGAGTAGATGTGGTAAATATTAACATGGGCAATAAAGACAGCAATTCATAGTTTTCTACATGGAGTCAGCATCACCTATGCTATTTTTCTGAGCTTAGTCTGCTGACCTGCCAAGTGTGGGGTTGTGGGTGAAGTCTCTGAGTGGAACTTGTTACAGCAAGGTGCTAATAATCACAGGGTCATGACCCAATATATGACTGGTAACAGTACAAAAGGGACTTATGGGCCATTTAGTCTGGGCAACAAATGATCTCAGGGTAAGGAGTATTAGAGAATAAGTGAAGTCTCCAGCAAGGTGTATGTGCTGTTAGAGGTGGGCAGTGATATCCTGTGGAGTTGCAATCAGCAGCTATACTACCTACAGGTAGGAAGAGCTTTTGTAGCTCATCAAGTCTCACAACATGCTAGTTACATGCTAGTGGAAATAATACAAGCTTCTAACAGGCTATACAAAAAACTTTTTGTCATTATTAGTGAATATGAAGTCATATTCATGTATGCACAAACAATGCTACTTCTGTTAGTGATGATAGAAGGGCAGTGAGGATAGTCTGGCCTGTGCACACTTATGGCTTATGCACTCTATATATTTGCACAACTTAATGGCATATTTACTGTGTGTTTTCCTGCTAAAATATTTGAAAGAAAGAACACTGTTGTTGTTGTTTTATTACTTAATCTATTTCTTTACTTTACATATCAATCACAGCTCCCCCTTTCTCCACTCCTCCTAGTCCCTCTCAGCTTTCCACTCCTCTCATTCCCCCATCCTCTCTTTCTCCTCAGAAAAGGGTAGGCCTTCATGGATATCAACCTGCTTTGGGGTATCAAGTTGTAGTAGTCCTAGGTGAATCATCACTTATCGAGGCTAGACAAGGCAGCCAAGTTGTTAACATATAACTATTTTTATTTTATGAGTGAGAGACTTAAGGTGTCTTTTTGTTTGTCTGTTTCTGTGTTTTTGCCACAAATGATGTCAAACAAAGTCACAAGGTCAGAATAAGCTTCTTTACACGTGTTATCTTGCCTTACCATAGAAACCGTGTGTGTGTGTGTGTGTGTGTGTGCTTATTATTGAATTTTAGGCAGGAATGAACACACACTTACAGGAATACTCTTCCTATTTCTGTATAGCAAACTCAATTTCCCCTTAGAATAGTCCCTGGTGCTGACTGATTTAAATTCACCTTGATCCTTTCTCCTCATTGACCAGCTAGAGTTGTTCAGGGAGATAACAGAAGAGAGAGAGAGGCTGGAGGAGTTACCAGTCTTGGTTATCTGTAACAGAACCATACTGAGCAGAACACACAAACTAAAAATGTTCCAAGGTCTATTAAATAAGAAACTCATTTAGGTTTGGCCTTGTCTCATTGGCATTGGGCTAGGGTTCCCATGTCTAAACATGGCCAGACAGAGGTAGTATTTCCTATTTATCTTTCTAAGAGCTGGCAGTGATTTCCATGTTATGTTCTCTGCAACAATCCTGACCTCTATAGAATAAAAAGAAGTTTTTAGTTTCTTTAGCATTCACAGTGAAGAAGCTCCAGAGCAGCTTTCTTTTATTTTTTGCTGTTTAAATACATTCAGGATTAGTATCCCAGAGCTTTGTAGATGTTTAGTGGGCCCAGTGAGAATGTACTTCGTGTTGAATTTTTTATCTTATTCATACATTATCATCCAAAATACCGTGAGTGTGGATTTGGTTGCTATTCCACTTAATATAGTATTTTAAATTTTAACTACATTTTTTTTTAATGGACAGATGAGCTTAAAGAACAACAAAACAATCAAGCAAACAAACAAACCAACCAAACTTCACTGCTCCTTAAACTTTCAAGAAGTTAAAACAACTACAACAACCACTAACCAAATTAAATATTTGTTTGGTGTTAACAACAAAATTCTTTCTTCAACTTGTAATTTGTAGTTGAGATTAACATGGTACATGGCTACTTTGGGATGCTGTTTTATCTTCCTGCTATCTAGCCCCACATCATATATATTTGAGGTTTCAGTAGTCACTACCCCATCCATTAAGCTTAATTTTGGGGTCCTTAGAGTTCAGAGAGAATTCCCGAAAGACTGTGCCCTACAGAATTCTACACCCTGAAGAAAAATTATTTTCCATTTTTTAAAATGTTAGTAGACCATCTGAGTAATGAACCAGACAAAAACAGTAGTTTGGAGAATACTACCAATGGCAGTATTGTGTGTGTGTGTGTGTGTGTGTGTGTGTGTGTGTGTGTTGATGATTATGGTATTGGGAATCAAACCTAGGGCTTTTCATGTGCTAGAAAAATGCTCTACTACTGAGCTACACCCTCAGCCTAGAACTCATTGTTTTATCTTCATATGCAATCCATACATATATGTATATATGTAAGATTGTCCTGTGAGCCCCAGCTAATACATACAGGAAGGTATCTTCAGGACCTATGGCATATTCCAGATTGCTTAGGCAGAATGATTCTTGGGTTTACACACACACACACACACACACACACACACACACACACACACACACACA
>NW_026585644.1:58526131-58527198 GCF_907164565.1 Psammomys obesus
ACACACACACACACACACACACACACACACACACACACACACACACATATATAATAAAATAAAAAATAAAATAAAAAAATATATATAATTATATAAAATAAATATATATAATTTTATTTTATTTTTGATATTTACTTATTTTTATTTTATGTTTATTGTTGTTTTGCCTGATTGTGTATCTATGTACCACATGTATTCCGGATGCCCACAAAGATCAGAAGAGCTGTCAGATTCTCTGGAAAATGTGTGCACAGTTTTTAGCTGTTATGTGTGTGCTGGGAATCAAACCTAGGTCCTCTAGAAAAGCAGTCAATGCTCTTAAGCAATGTGCCATCTCTTCAACCCTTATAATGTTCTTCTAGTATGTTGCCTTCTTAACACTCACTGTGAACTTACCTCTGTGGTTGTTTATGTATTGCTAATATATTATCTGTTTCCACTGATTCATACTTAAGGAGAAGAGAAACATATTTTCTCACCACTCTTTTTTATTTGTAGAACTCATTCAGGGTCTGGCAGTAAGTGTTTACTAAATTCCAGCTGTTCAAGCTGCATCTGAATCAGGCCATGCTCAGCCTAGGGTCTTAGCTTTAATAACCTTTTTGAAGCTGCAGTAACTCTTCCAACTTCTGTTTCATTGTGAAGATTCTGTGCTATTCTTTAAGAGGCTTGCCCCAATACTCATAAAACAAAAAACCCTAATAAACATAATTCCCATACTGTAGGGAAAAGTGGGAGGTGGTGTAAAACCTGTTGAAACTAGTAGGCAGTTATCTGATGAATTTAGTCACAGTGATAATACAAGTAAAGGAGGCAGAGTGAGAGACAAGAAAGATGACTGCTGAGCATAGAGTTGGTGTGCAAATGGGAGTAATTATTTGTGCTTGTGATTAGCATTTTCCTAATTTTTGCTGGCCATATCTCTTCCTGCCAGATTGGACAGTGGGGAGCAGCAATATGTAGGGCAGTGGTTCTCAACCTTCCTAATACCATGACCCTTTAATTCAGCTCCTTATGTTGTGGTGAACCCCAACCATAAATTGTTGTTGTTTTTTTTTTTTTTTTTT
>NW_026585644.1:58527208-58571018 GCF_907164565.1 Psammomys obesus
TTTTTTTTTTTTTTAAGTCTCTGTCTGAAGTACTTTCAGGTCATTCTCACTGGGCTCTGTTACTATGGCATTAGTCATTTTAGGGGAAATATACCTTGGCTTTTCATTCTTTTGTTTGTTTGTTTCTATACTTGGACTAACACATCTGAAGTTAATTGAATAGGAGTGTAGGCCTAGGACAGAAGTCCAGGTGGCTGCTTAGCTGTCAACACTGGAAGCTAGGGGACTGTGGAACTGTGGGCCAAGTGAACAGTGTCTGGGAACTTTTAACTAATGCTGGGAGCTAAGCAGAAGGTAGGTGTTTGGATTTGAGACTGAGGCCTAGAGGCTTCTTGACTGTTAGCATCAGGAGCTGGATAGAAGGTAGACCTTTGGGATTAATGGCCAAACTATAGTTTTGTTCTTGGTATTTAGTTTGAAAAGTCCCAAGAACAGGATTTTATTCATGCGTCCTTATTTCTACCTACTTCCCTTTGTAGCAATGATTTTTACTCCCTCGTGTTCCATGTGTGTATTTGTATACAGGTTTAGAAATTTTAACTACCCAAGACTCCATGATTTTTAGTTCCAAATGGGACATGGTTTAATTTATCAGGTTTTCTTTAGTTGAATAGCTTTCTTTCAGCTGTGCTTTTAGGCATGCCTACTTTAGTTGACTTGCTCAAACTACTTAGCATCTTTCTTCTCCCAGATTTTTTTCTCTGTATTCTAAGCCACTTTTAGGCTTTTTAAGCTTGTTCATTGTTAGTTTGTATACTTATATATTTTATGAATACTGCTAATGGACCAACATATCTGGCTCAGGAGCATCTTCTCAGAAATCAGTGTTTATGCCTCACTATAGGCAGAATCAGAATTTATAGTTTACAAGCTCACCACATGACAAATATAAACATAGAAGTTTGAGATCCCCTGCTCTGTTATAAATTCTGTTTTCTGCCATTTCATTCTGTTCTTTGTTATTTTTATAATGCTTTAAAATGTATGAACGCATTATTGGTTTTCTTATTTTTCTATATTTTGAGAAACATTTTGCTAGAATATTTTATATTCATTGTATCTTCTTCTTGTTTTATAAAGGTGGGCTTTGCCATCATCATAAAGACAAATTATCTTTAAATTTCACCTGTTTTAGAAAACTGTTCATAGAATTGTTTCTGCCTTAGACGTGTTAAAGTGTTAATTTTTTCAACTTACTATGACTCATTTCCTTCTATATTCTCTATTGGCTTTTTTGTTGTTGTTCTTTTCTCATTCTTGAACTGTTGAAGTAAATCCAGGCTTTGTCTTTATTAACAAAAGAGTAGATGAATATTCTTTTGTTTTCCTTATTGATATTATGATTGGATTTTAGATAAAATTTAATTTGATACTTGCTTTTTTAATCTGTAATAAATCTCAATACATCTTTTGTGCAATTCAAAATTCTCTTAACAAGGACAAATCTTGAACACTTTCACATGATTTTTTAGACTGTGGGCTCTTTGATCCTATTTCTAAAGCCTTTTCCTAAAATCTGTGTTTTCATATATACTAGTTACTTTGTGTAGTTGTGAACAAATACTGGACAAAAAAAAAAACAACCTACAGGATATAAGATTAATTTTGGCTCACAGTTTCAAAGGAGTTTCATCCATAACAGCAAGAATAGCAAGGAAAAATGGTTCAGTCTGAGGCAGTAGAAGTGTATGGCAGAAACACTGATCACGTCTTGCAGATGAGGAAGCAGAGAACAAGATTGGAGCCATGGACTACGCTATGACTTTCAGAGGACCCCTCCTTTTGGTTCCACTTCTGCGAGCTATACTCCACCCCTCAAAGGTTCCATAGCTTCTTTCAATAGTGGTACCTACTCAAAACATAAGTCAGTGGGAACATTTCGACATCAAACATTAATACTGCCTATCCTCATTATTTTGCTAAATCAGAAAGGTAAGTTAAGTAGAGTTCATAGAATAAAGAAGATTGGTTTGTTTCAAAGTTCATGGGTACAAAAGAGAAATTTCCCATTAAATCAGTTGTTGCTAACTGTGTTCCTGATACTGCAGCCCCTGCGTTAGGAAACCTATTTTGCCTGATTGTAGAATAAATAAATTGTATGACATATGGTTTAAGTACACTTTACAACCCATTTCTGCTGATGTTGTAATGAATGAAATTATTTTTATTTTTTGTGTATGATGTGTGTGTGTGTGTGTGTGTGTGTGTGTGTGTGTGTGTGTATACAATGTGTATTCCTGGAAGAGGGCATAAGATCCCCTGGAACTGATGTTATGGGCAGTTGTGAGCCAGCATGTGGGTGAAAAGAATCAAACCTAGATCTTCTACAAGAGCAACACATGCTTTTAACTGCTGAGTCATCACTCCAACCTTTACTTTGTGTGTGTGTGAGTCTGTGTGCACGTGTTTGTGTGTGTGTGCACACTAGTGCACATTTGTATGTGTAAGCATAAATAAAAATCCCTAGGAAAGTTTCCACGTCACCCTCTCATTCCAACTGAGCAGCTAATAGTGCTTCTGAAATTGTTGGTAGTCTCAACCCTTTTAAGCTAGCAGTCCTCCATGAACCTTCTTGCTATAACATTTATGCAATAGATATGCAGTGTACATCTACTGACTGGCTCATGACAAAAGTAAGACCAGTGAGTTTAAACCTTAGCAAAGGATAAGGCTTGAGTATTATTATCTAAGGAGAACTCGGGACGTCTGGCTTTACTATAGAAGTCTCATCCCCTTACTTTGTAGGCTCTTGAAAGGGGAAATAGAGCATTGCACAGTCTTGTCTCCTGGAATTGGGGCCGTGATTGTGTTGCTTCCCTGCTCACTATTCACCACTGCCTTACCTTCCATATGCTCTCAGGAAGCCCAGCTTATCCTCTTGTCTTCTTTCTTCATTTCCCCCACAAACCTTAATGAGAGAGGAGATTTTGCTATTAGGAAAATAAGCTGTTGAAATTTAAAATAAAAAAATGGACCACATAAATATGTATGAAACATTAAAACCCTTCTTTGAAGTATGATTTTCTGCCTAATGGATGCTTCTGTGCTGACTTTTTCAAACCTCATTCTTTCTCTACCCCACCCCCTAGTTAAGCCCCACTCAGACCAAGTTGCTCTTTGCATGAACTTAAGGACACTATGATTATCTACCATTAGCATTTCTATAACATTTTGTATTGTAATAATAATAAAGTTTTATACTCTACTTTTCTAAGAGGCCTTATCCACGCAGTAATTTTATTTGATTCCATCAAAAATGCAATGAAGGATGTTGGGGTTTTCTCCTCTCTTCTGCGGGGAGAAGACTGAGGGGCACAGCACTTGAGTGGCCACTGTATGCCAATGGCTACTGGAAAATCAGTCAGTACCAGATGTAGACATGCAGTCATGCCTTTAGCTACTTTGGACAGTGGTTTGACCACTGAGTATTTACAAGGTATACAATATTCTTAATAACCATGCAAAGGAGTCATAACTATCACCTCTCAGCTTCACACAAGGAAACCATGCCTTAGAGAACTTGAATAATGTTGTCTGGGGCACACAGCAAGTCATGGCATGGTTGAATTTGGAAGCCGGCTTCCCTTGGTTTAAAACCCCAGGCCATGTTACATGAAACCCTCCAGTGTATATTGAACTGGACCAATGAATATATTCAATACATCATTAAAAACAGATTTTTTAAAATTTTATTTCTGTAAAATGAAATGTACCTGAGTGTGTATATGCACTACAGACCATGGAGGCCAGCAACATGCATTAGAGCCTCTGGAATTAGAGCTTCAGGCAGTGGTGAGCCACCTGATGTGGCTGCTGGGAACTGAACCTATGTTTTCTGAAAACACAGGTTTTCAGTAAGTGCTCTTAACCAAAAAAAAATAGTGTCTTTCCTGCCCCACAGCATGGCTTTTAAGATGGTTTCATTTCTTTTGACTTCCTAACCTGGGATTTTAAACTTTGCTCTCCTCTCTATGACTCTACAAGTCTGAAACCTATTGTTAGGCATAGAACTGAGTGTCACCTACATAAAAAACAGAGCAAGCAAGTGGAGGTCACATTTAATGTCCATTTATTCTATGTGGATGGCTATTAGGTACTCATGTCACAAGAACCCTGTAGGTCTGTGAGAAGATTCTCAGTTTATGGAGAAAAAAAATACAGATTCAGAGTTGTGAGGGGGTTTGTATAAGACTGTCAGTGGAGGAATGAAGGTTTTAACAAGGGTTTCTTTGACTATTTTTTACCTCCCCCACTGATCTGGAGAGGGCTCAATGACAATGTTGTAACTCTAATGAGAAGAGGCATGGTTTACCTGGGGGTCCAAGAGCAACTCAACCAACAAAGACCATTATAGCTCCTGCTGGTTAGGAGACATTAGAAATGGTATCTGGAGTCTCATAAAAAAGCTCTGAAAGAACTCATAAGAGACCCAAAGAAAAGAAAAGCTTGGCAAGTTGCAGACTACATTGCCTAGCTTCTGCTCTATAACAGCAGGCCTTTGCCTGAAATACATAGGAATACATAGGAACTGGGCCTGAACCAGCAAACTTTCATTGGTAAACATCTTAATGATACACACATTTAGGAAACTGATGTTTTTAATTTTAAATGCTATGCAGCTTTGCCTTTTATAGTCAGTGCTGGGAAGTTGTGGTATACCAGGAAATGATTTACATTTTTGCCTTAGGGCAAAAATATGGAACTTGTAATTATGTCAGAGAAAGGCAAGATCTACCAACTGAAAAACTGAAACTATAAAGTCACAGTTAGAATGTGTGTTGATAAAACTGTTGTGTGGTTGAGCACTCGCCTGGCACTTCACAGAGCTTAAGCAACTGGTAATGACTTCCAGGTAAAACTTCCCATCAGAACCTTCAATGAGCTGTTACCAAGCTCTGAGGTGTAGCTGACAAGCATTTTCCTGTTCCTTCTAAGGTGTTCTGATCCAAGGTGGTTTGGAGCTTGGAAGGCTACGCTGGCTGGGTTTTTGGCTGAGGGGAAAAAAAGCCACATATCCACTTTAGATACACAGGAGCTGGCCAGAATCATGCAACTCCAATCAGAAGCAGAGGGCCTGGCAGACAGGTGGCCCAAAGATGTCATTTCCCTGTCTTCACAGCCAAGGCTTTCTACATCTGTGCTAAAGACCCTGGTTACTCTCTCTCAGTGTCAACTTCTCCAGGAGGGAACCCTACAGCAAGGCTCCCAGGTGGTATTAAAAGGCCTATTTTGGCACAAGCAAAGAATTTGGGAGTAGAAAGTTTACAAAAACTGCGACTTTCTGTTCCCTTTGTACCTCTGCCTGAGAGAGGTAGGCTATAAGATTATTTACTTCAAGGAATGAAGTAGTCATAAATCTAGGTGTATATTGGCATTCATTCCCTTATTTCCTGTGTGTTCTTGACCATATTTTTATTCTCCCCAGACTCCTTTTCATCTCTAATATCATGTTACTGATTCCTGACTCACAGGGTTATGAGAATTGAGACAATGTAAATGAAGTTCGTAGGACAATACAATTTACTATACAATTTGTATAGTAAACTGTTGTGTTCATCAATAGCATTAGAGCTTGTATCTAAGCAGAATTTTGTATCTTTATTAGTTGGGTGACCTTCATATATTTTCAGCCTGTTTGTCACTTTGTCCCTCTTCTAACGCTGTTTAGACCTTTGACCAATTGAAATTCAGCTGCCACAGATCTCAGTGTGCCACTTCCTTGATGGCAGGAAGGAATGTGTACCTGGAAGTGGAGCCTCTCCAAACCATCCATACTGTCACCATTACACACAGGCTGGGGTCGTTGCAGAAGGAGCAGATCTTTGACCTTATTTATCTGGAGTTAATTTTCTTAGAGAACTAAAACTACCATCTTTCAGAATAGGAGAGTTATTTTCTTAAAGTGGCATATTCATGGTTTCTGGTCACTGTCTGTAAGGTGTCCCTAAACACTGGAACTGTAAGGGGTGTAGGCTTAAGCCCAGATGCCAGCTGTGAGAGTTTGAATTTCCTCACACATGACTGACTGAAAGAAAGTGGTATAAGAAAGTACCTATCACATGACATAATACTCTCAATAATTTTTTTTTATTTGTTTGGGAAGATCTCAACATCAGGTAAATAAAATTAGTCGTCTCCCACAGTTTATTTTTTTGGGGATTATACATTCTATAGAACCATTTGTAGCCATCTTAGAGGCTACAGAAGAAGGTACATAGGGATGAAGGAAACAGAACCCAGGATTCTCTTACTCCAGAAGAAGCTCTGTCATGTGTCTTACAGATAGGTACTCTATGTAAGCACTTGAAGTTTCTTTTCCTTTAGGGGTCAATAATTTAGTGTTACAGCTGAGAAACCTTTATACAAGGTAAGATTTATAAACTTATATAAGTCTATAAGATATCTTGTAAAAGTTTCTTTTGTGTGTTTTAAATTTTGGTCTAGAATCCACAGACTCAATTGTTATATGTGGTGAGAGTTGCCATTTTAGTTTGCTAGGACTTCTATAAAAAAACTTTGCAGACTAAATAGTTTTGATAGAAGCATTTTTCTGCCATTAAAAATCTAGATGTTGTTATCAAATTGTTGGCACAACTAGTTTCTCATCCTTTTGTGAGGTCATCTTCCTTCACCTTCATATGGTTTCTTTCCTTTGGAAATTTCTGTGCCTTAAATTTCTCTTAAAATAAGGACATAGAAAAGTATGTGTGGATATATATGATCATTATGCACATTTTTGTTATAGCTCCATATAGGAACTAACACTAACACTATTTATTTATTATATGTAAATAAATAAATGAAATATAGTAAATCCATACTATATTCCATTGAATGCTATTCACTAATGAAACATTGTATGCTGAGTACATATTATAACATACATGAATCTTTTTTTATTTTTTTCTTCACAATTTATTCATTATATATCCTGACTGAAGTTCCTCCTTCAACTCCCCCAGTCCCACCCTTCCTCCTTCTTCCCCTCATCCCCTTCCCCTAGTCCACTGAAAGGGGGAGTTCTTCACTACTGCCATCTGCCTGTAGCTTGTTAAGTCTCAACAGGACTGCCTGGATCCTCTTCCTCCATGGCCTGGCAAGGCTGCATCATCAGGGTGAGTGATCAGAGAGCAATCAACTGAGTTCATGATAGAGGCAGCCCCTGCTCCCCTCACTCAGAGATCCATAGGAAGACTGAGCATTCAATCGGCCACATCTGAGCAGGGGGTTTAGGTACTCTCCATTCATGGTTCTCCATTGGTGCATCAGTCTCTGCCGAACCCCCTGGGCTCAGGAATCTTAAAATAATTAAAATGAGCAAAAGAATCAGAAAATATAAGAGCATATGTAGTATAATTCCAATTATATAAAATCTTAGGAAATAAAAGCTAATACATAGTAACAAAAAGCAAACCAGTATTGTTATTGAGCCATGGATACAAGTAGTGGTAAGATGAAGGAATTGCCAGGGGCATGTAGAAGTCTTTAGAAGGTGTACATTATCATATGTTATTATCTTTACTTAATGAAGATATATTCATTTAAATAAGGTTAATGAATTCATAGATATCAAGATGTGTCAAATCTTATCAAGTTGTTCATTTTTAGTATGTATAATGTATTGTATGGTAATATACCTACTCTATTAAAAGTGCTTAAAAAGTGGCTGAAACATTTGAACCAATGCACAAAGCAT
The DNA here is from genome assembly GCF_907164565.1 of Psammomys obesus. Lineage (NCBI taxonomy): Eukaryota > Metazoa > Chordata > Mammalia > Rodentia > Muridae > Psammomys > Psammomys obesus. The sequence goes on from NW_026585644.1 coordinate 58,534,905, forward strand.
AAAAAAAATAAAGTAAAAAGAAAAAAAGGTATACGACTGCAGTGATCCTCTCTAAAGACTCCACAGTCCCACTGGCATTAAGATGGGTATTTCTCTCTTACATCTCAGAAATTATTCAATCCAGGTAGTCGGGATACTGAGAAAGACCCCTCAAGGTGTTAGGAACCCAAAGAATAGAGCATGTACCACATGGATGCAAAGACAAATTGGGAAAGGTTAACCTTTCCCTCTGGTGTTCAGACATGTGAATCACATTCAGGTCCAGTTGCCGCAGATGGTCATTTTAAAGTCTATGGTTAGCTCCCTACTTTGGGTATGGAATTCAGTGCAACCAGCCTTTTAACCTGTGCCTATTGAAATTTGTTCCTAAGTGCTAAATGAGATTGGCAATGTTTCCAGAAACAGATTTATTGTGGTCCAGATGTGTTGTTTTGCTGTATTTTTGGGTTTTTAGACAGTTAGACTTTGCTAACTGGTGAGTCTCAGCCTACATCCTGGAGTTAGGTCATATGTTTCATCATGGAAACACTTTTTGAATCAGGATTTCTGAAACAGGATTATAGGGTTCTCTGACATAGATCCTACAATCACTCCCAAAGGCACATTTCTGGTAATTTGGACCTCATTTCTTCCCAGTCTCTAAAAGGAAAAAACAATGCCCTCCAAGTTAGAGAATCTTAAGCAGTTTTGAAATGGTGAGGTAGAGGGTGAATGATTGGTGTTCAGGGACTGTGATGGAGAAAGTAGGCCTGACCACTGCTTCTCTCTACTGAAGAGAAATAGCACAGAAAACCAGTAGACAGACACAAATATTCTAACCCAACATTCATTTTCAAGCAGAGAACTTAAAACCCTTAGGGATTCTATATCACTTGCATTTAGACACCCTATTTTACAGCTCTGCAACCACAGTCCGCACAGTGCTGTGAGTACCACAGAGACTTGAAAATGGGATTCTGGAAGTAGGACATGGATAACCTGCTTAACTGCTCTTCATTTTGCTAAGTGCTCTGATCAATTAAAACAACATGGACTGTAGAGATAATATGCAAAACAGAACAGAGCTGAGTCCTAAACCATGAGCCAGCAGGCTTTTGAGCCTGTGAGCTGGGTTACCTCAGAGAAGCCTTCTGCTTCTCAGATCTCTGTTTTGGAAGTAATAATTTCCCTCATTTCATGCTTCTGGGAGCTAAGTCAGGTTAGCTAAAGCTACAGTAAAGTGCCCATTTTATCACTTGCCTGGGAAATGGGCAACATTGGTTTTCTACCTTCCATTTCCACTGTTCTTTAGCCTTCATCAAGTGAGGAATGTGGTTTGTACAGCATATTGCACAAGAGTGACATTTAGAAGGTTGCTGGTGGCCATCTCTGTCAGTTGGTGTTTATCTTTCTACTCCTAATTCTTTGTGGTCTATTCTCTCTGAAGCTGGCCTGGACCATACTTCTGTCTTTTCTTTGCTGCCCACAGCACTTCATTAAAAGGATGGGAGGGATGCTCCCCTCCCCCTGAGCTACTGGTCTTTTTCCCAGAAGGGTATCTGTAGGCTTGTGTGGGACACAGCACCAGTGTGGCTGTCATCTGTTGTCATGCCCTGTGTGGGGGAAGTCATGAAAGAGGAACATCTTGGTGAAAGGGAAAAACACAGGGATGAGTACACATTCTCTGGGGAGAGACATTGAAGAGTAAAGCTTTCTTTAAGGAAAATTCAGATTTTTCTCAGTGTGAATATACCCTGCAAGTAAAAGTGGTTCCTGCCCTTGGGCAGTGTGCATTTTCCACAAAGAAAGCTGTGCAGAAAACTCCACAGCATGCTGAGTGTACTTTGTTTCCAGTCTTTCTTTTTGTTCAATTTCTGGGCGTTCTCTGTTCCTGAGAATACTCTTGGTTTTTCAAGCCGGGATCACCTTCTCATGTTGCAAATCCACCTAACCTCCAGACATTTTCCCCCCTTTTCTACACAGCTGTCACAACAAACTTCTCCTTATCTGCTACTAAGTGTATCAGACACTGCTGTGTGGGCTGCAAGTTGCAGACTCATTACCCGGGGGCTTTCCAATAGAATCTGATGTTATCCAAAACTTCTCATCTGTTTCAAAGGGCACAATTTCCTGCATTCTCTGGAGGGAAATCAAAGGCACTGCGTTTAGGAAACAGAACGATCTCTCAGATTTAGTAGAACTCTAGGCAATTATGAGGTGATTATTTTGAAGTTAGTATTTCCTCACCTCATTTCCCCTAACAATGAGTAGAATGACCCGACTATGTGCTTTCCATCTTTGCAGTGATAGACATCAGGAGAATAAATCACAGACATGGAGGTTTTCTACTTTGCTTAGGATTCTCTCCTGTCCTCCTCCCAAGCCAATTTTTGACCATTTCCAAAGGCAGCCATTCTCTCCCACCTACTTCTGCAGACTCGACCTGGGATCAAAGATTCATCTTTATCGTCCTTTAAGTTATACGCCTTGTCACCTGATGAATGTGCTTGTCTGGAGAGGAGGACCTTCCCTATCAGTGGACTTGGGGAGGGGCATGCATGCAGAAACAGGAGGGAAGGTGGGATCAGGAGGGGAGGAGGGGGGGGTTATGGGGGGATACAAAATGAATAAAGTGTATTAATAAAAGTTAAATAAAAAATTTAAAAAAAATTACCCTTTGAACAAAGAAATTGCTGGTGAAGAAAAATCACTTTCAGCTGGTTTCTCAGCTGCTTTCCAGTTCTCTGCCTCTCCTCAGGGCTAGGCTGGGTTTTCCTCACATCATGGTCTTTGTCTCACACTTCAAATTTGTCTGTGTCTCTCTGGTTCTTATTTTGTTTTACTTTTTTTCAGCCACCATTTTAATTTCCTGCTGTCAAACACCTTCTATATCCACTTGTGTCCTCCATTCCTAGAAAGCTTGTTTTATGAATGTTTTTTCTTTTCCATGCATCTTTACTGCCTGTGTACCGATGGAATGTGACAGTGCTTTCATTTTACCTCGACTGATTAAGCATTTTGAATAATTGTTTTAGATCCTTTACTGTGAATCTATTTAGCTTAACCATTTTTCTGTTGCAACCTTTGATTAATGTATGACCACTGGAAAAGAGAGAAATCAGCACATTCATTCCCCTGACACCACTGAGAATGCTTTCTCCTGTGTGGAGCTTGCAGTCAGGTACTCAGCACTCCCTGAAGAAGGAGGGCCTGCACTGCTGAAGTCAATATGTGTGCTCTGAGCCAGTGCTTGCCAGTGATGCTCTGTGGTAGCCATTCCATAGCAGAGGGCAAATGTCAGGACTTAGGGGAAAGTGTGGTTGAATATCAGATTTTAAAGCAAAATGGTGAATTTCTCTTGTGTTAATAGCATGTAGCTAGATGGTATTTTCTTTTTAAGCTCATAAAGTTTAACAGCTGTTTAGTGAAGCGATATTTTCGCATAAGTCTGTTTGACAGGTTTAATAGCAAATCTCGCAATAAATGACTTGCTGAACAGGCCTCCTTGATTTGGGATGAAATAAGAACTGTGTCTTCAGGAAGATTCATTGGGAGATTTTCTGCTTCTGTATTTACAGGATGGGGAGGCCTGTTTAAAGCAAAGGAACCTAAAAGGCACACTCCAGAGGACATTGTTATTACCTCTGCCAGTGTTCCATAATACTTATTTCCTAGTTCAGGGGAAGCATAGCTTGAGCAAGCATGTGGTTTACGCATGAAAACCCATGAGGACAGCAGCTCACAGTAACCCTGTTTTGATGGGTGGTAATTAAATCTATAGATCTATGAAAGCCATCTGCATCTCTGGAATACTGTTGCACTTTGTTCTGACTTCACGAAATCTGAACTCTCTCCTCTGCTTCTGGAAAAGGTTGCTGTACCCAATAATAGTTTTAAATATCAACCAGATTGAAGGTGAATGCTTCATCAGTTTTACTGGCAGAAATAAAGGACTTCCTATTGCTCTTTTTTTGGAGGGTCCTAGTTCTAGAAAAACAGCACTTTCTGAAGCTAGAATTCCATTTCCCTTATTCTCTTCTTCATTCTCTAAGATGATGGAACCTTAGAATTGCTAGTGCTCATAACTGCTTACTTAAATTTAGCTTTCAAGGGAATAAAGTGTACTTTTTATGATTTATCTGAGCTTATGATAACTTAACATGCTTGGGTGTTGACACTGGTTGTGGGTAAATGTATATGTTACAGAACTGCAGATGCTGTTGTCAGGGCAGCCACCCTCATGGTCAGCTTTGCATCTTTTACTGCCAAAAGCACATGATTGCCTCATACACTTTAAATTAAAGAACAAAAAACAAAAACAGATTTTGCAAGCCTAAAGTAAAGTGTCTGTTGTAACGTTTTCAGCTAATTTTTTGTTGTAATTTTATCCATATTCTTTTCAAAAGCAAGCAATGGAGTTTCTTATTCATGTATTCCAGTCCTATTGTGATGTAGGTTAATAAAGAGTTACCTTCAGCCATTTGAATGACAAATATTCACAAAGAAATATAGAATCATATGCTTTAGACAAAAAATTAAAAGGAACAAGAAGAGAATGGAGGAGTGAGTCAAATATGTTTTCTAATATAGAAAAATAAAACTGCTCGTCACTAAACAGTAGATTCTCAGGACAAATCTGCCTCATCCCCCTCAAAAAAGTCAACTCTGGCTTATTCTGATGGGATGAGGAAGAAGAAGAAATGAAAACAGTTTGACGTCTGCATAGAGTCATGAGCCATTCAATGCAACTGATAAGAAGAGAAGTTTCTACTGATGGACCTTTCTTAGTATATCATTTCATCTCTCCAGTCTCAAGCTCCCAAGACTCTTCTGGTCAGGCATCAATATACCAATTGTCCTGCTTCCATAATCCCCTTAGCCTCTGCTGTAGCTTTATGGACCCATGGAAAGAGGAACAGAAAAGTCATTAAAGCTATGAGTTAAAGCCATGAGCTGTCCCTTTGCCCATCTATTAGGATTGACCTCTCTTCCTTCAATCCTCTTGTTTCTTTAAGATATTCGTGTTTAGTGTATTATGTTCAGTGCTAGAGAAATTTGAAGAAAGACTCCCTTTCAAAGCTCTTGTAAAAAAATAATAAAGCTACAAACCTCCATACTGATTTCCACAGTGAATGTACAAGTATGCACTCTCACCAGCAATGGAAGAGTATCCCCCTGCTCTACACCCTCACCAGCATATGCTATCACCTGAGTTTTTTATCGTAGTCATTCTTATGAGTATATGATAGAATCTCAGAGTTGTTTGGATTTGCATTTTTGTGATGACTAAGGGCACTGAACATTTCTTTAAGTGCTTCTCAGCCGTTATAGATTCTTCTGTTCAGAATTCTCTGTTTAGCTCTGTACTCTATTTTCAAATTGGGTTATTGGGATTGTTGGTGTTTAATTTTTTTGAGTTTTTCATATATTTTGGATATTAGAATGTAAGGTTGTGAATGTAAGGTTGGTGAAGATCTTTCCTCATTCTGAAGGCTGTCATTTTGTCCTATTGAGAGTTTTTTGTTTGTTTGTGTTTCTTTGTTTTGTTTTTTTCCTTGCAGAAGCTTTTCAGTTTCATGAGGTTCTATTTATTAATTGTTGATCTTAGTACCAGAGTTGTTCCTGTTATATTCAGGAATTAGTCTCCTGTGCCAATAAATTCAAGACTTCTTTGTCAAAAATCTAGTGGAGAGGGACACCAACCCACCCATAAAACCTTCAAACCCAAATTGTCTCAGGGAATTTTGTAGAACAGTGGGAGGAAGGATTGAGGTAGCTGGAGGGGTCAAGGACATCACAAGAAGACCTATAGAATGAACTAACCTGGGTTCCTGGGGGCTCACAGAGACTGAACCACAAACCAAAGAGCATGCACAGGCTGGGCCTAGACCCCTACACATGTGTAGTGGATGTACAGCCTGGTCATCATGTGGGATCCCTAACATTGGGAGTAGAGGCTCTCTGTTGCCTGCCTTTTGATTCCTTTTCTCTACCTGGACTGCCTTGCCTGGACTCAGTAGGAGGGGAGGAACTTAGTCCTGCTGTGACTTGAGGGGTCAGCGTGGGTTTGTATCCCTTGGGGGCTCCTCTTCCCAGAGAAGAAGGAGAGGGAGGGATAAGGGATGGGGGCATGAGGGTGGGACTGAAAGGACATAAGGAAGGGGGATGGGATCAGGCTGTAAATTGATTAAATAAAAATAAAAAATACAGGCATACATGTTTGATACAGGTGAAGCTCAGCCTAATAGGGAAGCTGGGCATGTAGTAGCCCTTTCTTCTCAAATTCTAGCAAGTTAGAAACGGTTTTGTTTCTTTTCTGTGTGGCAACTTCCAGAAGTAAAAGTAAATGCTAGCAATATTTGAAGAATTGTGTAAACTTTTTACAAATCAGTCAGATAAGTAGATTTTCCTTTTTCCCCTTTGGAACAATTGGAGAACACATAGGACATTAAAAACCAGTAAAGAGAGATTCTGTTGTGTTCTTTGCCCAGCTTTCCTAAGGAGAGTATCTATTTGAGAGCATCTCTACAACTACAGTGATGAGAAATCCAGGAACTTGTCATTGGTGCCACTTATAGTTTTTATTCATGCTTAACCAGCTGTTTCTACATGGGCTTTTCTTAGAGTAAAATCTATTGCTCTGTTTTTGATTTTGAAGATGCTCTTGGGAACAAAGTTTTGTGTTGGCTCTTTCATTTTCTTCCTGTATTGCCCTCCTGTCTCTCTTCGTGAGAAAAAAATAGAAAATCTATTTCAATTAGCACAATTTTGGAATTCACATATCAGCTAGGTGTACCAGTTACTTTTCTCATTGCTGTGACCATGTACTTGACAAGAAGCAACTTAACAGAGGAACAGTTCATTTGAGCTTACAGTTTCAAAGTTTAATTCATCATAGCACTGAAGGCATCATGATAGGAGTTTGAGATGGCTAGTCACATTGCTTATAGTCAGGAATTAGATAACAGATAGGAAGCAATGTCAGCCTACTCACAGTAACCCATCTTTTCCAGAAAGGTTCCACTTTTCAAAGATTTTATAATATGACATTCTAAAACAGGTTCATTAACTGCGAACTTGGATCTAGGTGTTCAAGCACAAGAGCTGAGGGGGACATTTAACATTCAAATCACAGCATTCTACCCCTGTTCCCATAGGCTTATGTGCATCTCATAAAGGAAATTATATTTACTACAACTTCAAAAGTCCCCAGAGTCTTTAATAGCTCCAGGGTTTGCAAGTATAGAGTCTTTTGAACTTTACAGAGGCTCTCAACTGTATGCCTTCATGATATTAAAAACTCCAAGTAAAGAAATGCTATACTATGAATGTAAAATGGCAGAGAGTGGACAGCCCCCTTTTTAAAAAGCAAGGCTGAAAACCAACAAGCAGACAGCAAACTCTGTCTCATAGGACCTCTTTAGAGAGGTTCCAGTGCTGCCATACTGCCTGGCCTCAATGATGGTCTGGAGCCTTGGTCCAAGGCTCCACAAGTCCCTCATTTTGGCACCTTTCATGCCTGTTAAACCAGTCCTATGTGGAGACAGTGAAAATGATGCAGTCAAATTTGCTAATAATCTAGCATCCTAAGACCACAGTTGCATTTGGTCCTGTGTACTCACTCCTGAGAGCACACTGGCAGGTATTTCAGTAGCATTCTCAATTTAGATTCTTGTCTCAGCCTTAAAAGGTCATCATTGCCTATTTCTTGGTGCATAGCAGAGGTTTTACTTCAATGGTGCTAGTCTCTTTAGCAATTATAGCTGCTTTCTCAGCACCCAATTTGTCTGCAACTATAAACTTTCTCTCCCCAACCTCCAGCTGCATGTTTTTTCTATCTTTTTGCTCTCTTACACTGTAGGTCTACATATGAGCAGTGAGCAGTAAACATGATGCGGTTTTGAATACTATCCTGTCTTTGAAGTTTCTGTACCAAAAATAAAATATATGTCCATTACTTTAAAATTCAGATTAACTTAAGTTCTTAGGACACAGGTAGGATACAACCAAGTTCTTTGCTGGACTATAACACAAATGATCTCTACCCAAATTCTCAACAGAATATTCTTCCCCTCTGAAAGCTTGTGAGTAGAAACCCAGCAGCTTGCATGTCTGTCAGCATTCTAGTCTTTCAGACTCCAATCAGAGTGGCGCATTAAGCTTATTTGTAACATTCTAACCCACCGGTATACAGTCTTACTCATTTTTCCTGCCAACCTGTTCTAAAACCCAACAAACTACACGGTCAGTTTTATTACAGTGATTATATGACTCCTTATTTCCTGCATTTATTTTAAAAATAAATTATTATTCATAATTATTAATAATTTTATTAATTATTTGGGAATTTCACCTACTTTCCAGTCATCCACGTCCACCTCTCCACTGCTGTGGCTTCTTCCCCCAAAAGAAGATTTAAAAAAGAGTCCAATTTGTACTGTCCATACAGTCACTTCAGCAGGGTCAAATTCCCAGTGGCCAATACCTTAAAAAGAAAAAAGTGAGTCCTCCCCTACTTGCACCCGTGCCGTAGCCATCTATTGTGGAGTGCTACATTTTAGTATACTTACCAGAATTTTTAAGAGTTCTTTTTGATGGCTTCTATTTGTAGGTTGTTACTTTGTGGGGGGTTGGGGCTGTCTGAGAAGCCTTCTATATTTCTTTCTTAACTATGAGATTGCAGTCATAGATACCACTTCAAAATAAGCTTCCTTGCCCTTTACAATCAGCAGCAGAATGAATCATGGATGTCCACATGGTAAGCAGCCATTATACAGACATCCACCCAGCCTCTGGCTTCAGCATGGTCTCCAGTGGCAGTATAGACCAAAGACACCAACATGGTCCCACTGCAGCCTGGCGCATGGACATCAACATGGGTTCAGGCAGCAGCACAGACCACAGATATCCATGTGGCCTTCAGTGAGGACATGGGCTGCAGATATTAACAGGACTCCACTTGAAGCAGGACCACATAACCAAACATGGCCCCTGTGACAGCATGTACCACGGTTATCAACATGGCTCCAAGTGGCAGCACTAGCAACTTATTTCTGCATAGCACCCAGTGGAATCACAGCCCATGCACATAAACATGGTGTCAGGTGCCAGCCCAGCCAGCCCAGACCACAGACATCCACATGGCCTCTGGTGGTAACACAGGCCACTGTGGACATCAGCATGGCCCCAAGCTTTAACCGGACCAGAGACCCTGTTCTGCTTCTTCAAACCTCCACAGTCTTCAACATAGCTCTTCAAACTGTAAACTAAGTATTCCAACACATAAGCCCAGTGGGTGAACATTTCACATTTAAATCACAACATTATTCAAGCTAAGTGTCAAGAAAGTCATGAACACCAACAAGAGGAAAAAACAATAGCAGAAATCTTCTCTCACACATTGGTTCCCTGTTCTACTGATCAAAGGCAGGTTGGAGTGTGTGCTTAAGATGGTGCATGTTTCCTACATACCTAAGGTGTAATAAGCATAGTTCCCTGGATTATAAAGAACCATTCTAGAATGCACATCATCTCTTCATTTATACAACCTGTATGTCTGCTACAGTCTTTTAAAACTAATTTTGCTTTTAGTTCATGTATTTTTTGCCTGTGTTCATGTATGACTATGCTTGGTAGGCATGATTAACTCCTAACTTTAAGATTGAAGCTTGTCCTAGAGATTCAAAGATTTACAAGGTACTTTCCCATATTGAGTACATGCTTTAGTAGAAGAGATGGACATTTAGGGAAGTGTGCAGGCTAGTTTTATGTCAACTTGACACAAACTAGATAATTTTTTTTCTGAAAAGAGGGAAACATAATTGAGAAAATGCCTCCATAAGATCTAGCTTTAGGGGAATTTTCTTAGTTAGTGATTGATGGGGAGGGCCTAGGCCATTGTGGATGGGGCCACTTCTTCCATAGGCTTCTGATCCTGGGTTCCTTAGGAAAACAGGTTGAGAAAACCATGGTGAGTAAGCCCAGAAACAGCATCAATCCATGTTCTCTCTATCAGCTGTTGCCTACAGGTTCCTGCCTTGTTTGAATTCTTGTTCTGACTTCCTTTGATGATGAATCATGATATGGATGTATAAGCCAAGTAAACCCTTTCCTCTCCAACTATCTTTTGGTCATGGCATTTCATCACAGCAATAGAAACCCCAACTAGAATATGTTCAGTCATAATAATGGTATATGCAGAGGTCTGAGTAGGGCACATGGGAGTATATGGGAAGCACAGCTAGTTCATATTTCAGAAGTCGAGGAGAGATTTCCCTGGAGTACACAAGCTCAAGTGAGTGTCTCTAAAGTTTATCAGGATGGATAGGGGTTCTAGGACAGATGATTAGCAAAGGAAAAGTGTCCAGGCAATGGGATAAGATTATGCTAAGTCTTTGAGGCATAAAAATAATGGTCCCTTTGAGGAAATTTTAAGTGTTATCTTTGCTGATTCTTTTTTTTAAATTTAATTTAATTTTTTATTATTATTTATATTTTATTAACTCTATATCCCAGCTGAATCCTGCTCCCTTATTTCCTCCCAATCCCACCCTCCCTCCCTCATCTCCTCCCTGCCCCTTTCCAAGTCCACTGATTGAGGAGGGCCTCCTCCCATTTCATCTGACTCTGTTTTATCAGGTATCTTCAGAGTCCTCCTCTGTGGCCTAGCAGGACTGCTCCTCCCTTGGGGAGTGGGGAGGTCAAAGAGCCTGCCATTGAGTTCCTGTCAGAAATAGTCCCTGTTCCCCTTACTATGGGAAACCAATTGCTTACTGAGCTACCATTGGCTTCATCCGAGCAAAGGTTCTAGGTTATATCCGTACATGGTCCTTGGTGGAGTGTCAGTCTCAGAAAAAACTCCTGTGCCCAGATATATTTGGTCCTTGTGGAGCTCCTGTCCTTTCCACGTCATACTAACTCCCCTTCTGCCGAAGGTTTGGTTATGAATCTTAGTATCTGTTTTGAAACACTGTTAGGTAGAGTCTTTCAGATGCCTTCTGCAGTAGACTCCTGTCATACATCCAATGCACATCTCATTTGTCTTTCTGTATCCTACAGAACTGAAACATTCCTTTGTAGGTGTAAAAAAATCAACCCCATCATGTGTGTGTATGTGTTTGTATATGTGTTCATTTGTGTGTTTTTGTGTTTGTAGAAGCTCATGCACATTTTTATATATGCCTCTGGAGGCCATATTTCAACATCATCTTCCTTGATTGCTCCTTGTCTTATTTTTGAGACAGGGTTTCTCACTGAACCTGACACTTGATGATTCAAGTGTCAGATGATTCAGATGGGCTGGCTAGGAAGATTCAGGGACCTAGAAATTGCTTTGTTACCACTTCTCTAGCTTTGGGCCTGCAGATGTGTGCCTCCATGCCCAGTTTCTCCATGAGTGGTGGGGATCTGAACTCATATCCTCATGCTTGTGTGGCAAACACTTCAGCAATCGAGTCATCTCCACAGCCAGAAAATCTCTTTTGAGTTTTCCTATATCATAAGGAATAGAAAACCACTCCTAATAGCCATCCATCATAATCCGTAGCATTTACTGTGAATACTCATTCCTAGGGGCTCCAATTAGGTTGTGAAGGTACCAGTCTCCTTCTTCTAGTGCTCATTGTCCCAGTCTTCCAAGCTTCTTGTGCTAATAGGTATTTGAATCTTTCTTTTTATTTATTTATTTTTATATTAATTACAGTTTATTTGCTTTGTATCCCAGCTGTAGCTACCTCCTTCATTCCCTCCCAATCCTACCCTCATTTCTTTTTCTCTCTCAAGTCCCTCTCCAAGTCCACTGATAGGGGAGGTCCTCCTTTCCTTCCATCTGACCCTAGCTTATTAGATCTCACCAGGACTTTGCTGCATTGTCCTCCTCTGTGGCCTGGCAAGGCTGTTCCCCCCTCAGGGGGAGATGGTCAAAGAGAGCAAGGACATTCTTAATACCTTAATAAGTTCAATTTCAGTTGGTTTGTGGGAAAAGACACTAAATCAGTAGGTTGGGTAACGACCTTAAAAAATGAACCAGTTAAGAGTTTGATCTATAATTTAGTTAAGTGGTAGCGAGAAATGTAAAGAAAAGTGTGATTGGAATTAAATATTTAAGGAAAACCATAATAAAGTATCACAGCTAAAATGTAAGCCTTATTTTACATGTAACATATAAAGAGATACTTCAAATAAATTGTTCAAGGTCGTGAATTTAGGCAGACATCCAGGACCAAGTCTCAAGTTTCCTGCGGTAGGAGAAACTTATGAATGTACTCATGCTCAAGCAAACCTATGTCTCATTTGAAAAAAGTAATTGTAAATGATGAATTGGAGCTATATCCTTCTGTTATTAAATAAGACTACTTGTTTGGTGAGTGTGTTCGTTATTCTATAAATATTTACAGATACTGTGTTTTGGGTTGTGTGTAAAGAAAAAACACATCCCGTGAGGAAAACATTTCAATGAATTTTTATAGAAGTAAAATAATATCATTGTTATATATTTTATAATCTAGCATGATAAAAGACATGAAACAGGAGCATGGGGTGTGCAGCAACCAGCTATACCTAGGACTTAGAGACTGATAAGTTGCTCCTTGCCTCATACCAGTTTCATCAGTGAGAAATGACAAAATGTCACTGTGGTCAGAGGGAATGACATAAGAAAAATCAGAGTTGCATAAAGATTGTTCATAAAACTCAAGCAGTGGCAGAAGCCTGCTAGGACTGCAACATAAGGACTTATGAAGACCAGCAAGGTGTATCACAGATGTGTGTTGCTTTTGCAAAATACTTCTGGCTGCGTTGCTTTTAAAAAGATAATGGTTTTCACAGTTCTGGGGTCCAGAAGTCCAAGATCTCAATTTTGATACGGAATATCTGGTTTGGGCTTCTGCTTTCAAGACTGCAATTAGTTGCCATACCTTCCAGAAGAGATGAGTAAGGTATCTTCAAATCATGGAATAGATAAAAGAACAAGAGAGCATTTAGTAAATGTACTAAATACCATTTGAGATAGCAGAACCCTTGTGTCTTCATCACTTTCCCAAAGCAACGCCTCTTAATAATGGTGCATTGAGGCTGGAATTTCAATATGAATTTTGGAGAGGACGCCACTATTTAAATCATAGCAGAAAACATAACTGTGATGCTTAGTAACAAATAGTACAAAACATCTTTTAGAGCATACAAGTGATTTGATTATATTTAATGTAAATCTTGTGGCCAAACAGCAGTCCAAGTGGAAAAGATACTAGATGTAAGATGGAAACATGGGGTGGGACATGGTTCCAATATAAGATAATGAATTTCTGAGGTGGTGAAGTGAGGGTGAAGGTGGAAAGAGGGGGTTAGTTAGGAAGAAAACAAGATTGAGTTGTACCAATTATTCACATCTTCACCCTGAGGGAGAGAGGAGTTGTTCCTAACTAACGACTAGCACTGGGACTAGACTAGGGTTGGGAATGGATGAGAAGGTTTAGAGTTTAGTGCTGGATGTTTAGACTTTCAGGAGCACCAGAGAAACACTTCTGAGTATGTGTGAGAAACTGGCCTGTGAAGCTGTGTTCACAGACCAGAAGAGGATCAAACTAAAGTGACAGTGACTGAAATAGAACGTCTTTTCTCAAGTAACAGGAATAGTGGTGGTTTTGCTGTTAAGTAATAGAGGGCAAATTATCTTGGACTTGTTTCTGTGATTATAAAAATAATGACATATAACATCTTTGAGCTTTTCCTGTTCAGGTACTTCTGTTTACGTCTCTGCAGGACTATAGCATAAGACTTCCTCTTGGCTAGAAGATGAGATGGAAGGAGGAGGAAGAGAACTGTTTAATTCAATTTAGTTAAATAATTAGTTCGCCACCTCATGAGACACAACAACTCTTTAAAAAACAAACATAAACAATGACAAAGCCACCAAAAGAACTATGTAAGTATACGAGAGTCTTTACTACACAGATTGCCATTATGTGTAGCTCCTAGTAAGATTTCTCTCCATGCAAAATGTCTGCCATCCACAATGATACTCAAAATGCTTCTTGGTAGAGTTGTCATCCTTACAGAGACCAACTAGCTTAAATGATTGAGCTACACATTTGGTACTCTCTTTAATTTTATAACCGTAGGAACAAGTCCAAGAGAACCCGTGATGTTTAACTTACTTAGAAATCTCTAAGGTTTAGCTAGTAAAGACAGAACACTGAATAAGTAATTCAGTGTTCATTAGTAGTAGTAGGATCTGGGGTCATTCTTGCTTTTTGATCTTTCCCTAAACTGTAAGGTCTTAATTTGAATATTAAGAGTAAGGTCTTAATTTGAATAAATACGTAACTGGAGTTCAAGCTGTAGGAATTGGAAGGCAGTCAAACTTCTTTCTTAAGATGGGTAAAAACAACCTAAATCCAGGTAGGCTCACAGGAGCTGTGAAATGAACCTTCCTGGTATCAGTGCTAGTATATAACCTTCCTGTTTTTTTTAAAATGACCCATGGTCTTGATTAAAGACTTAGTGTTATGTTTATAACAATGAATTCTGTGCATTAATCAAGATTTAGGGGAAATATTTAAATTTTCACCTAACTATTGTATATGCAGTTTTAGAAGACAAGGTAACTGATACAAGGAAAATGAAAACAGAGGCCCTAAATCTCGCTCCCTTCTTTCAGCCCACTCTATTTTCCACTTTGTTCATATAGTCATTTTGGAATTTTTAACAGAGCCTGGGACATTTAAAAATAATGAATTTTCAGGAAAAACTATTAAGAAGTGGAAGCAAAGGACTGCACTTTGTTTCTAAACTATAAATCTATTATTATGGTATAATTCATTGTATGAGAAATGTTGCTTTTGCCTTCAGATTTAAGTAGAAAAGAGAGAAAATGACATTCAAAAGATTTTTTTTTCTGTTTTTGTGAAAGAGGCTGTAACTATAGCTTATGTAGGCAATATATGCAAAATGTAAAACAAATCTTTCTATGTATATGTACATACACATATATGTTTATATACATATATATGAGTGTATGTGTCTGTTTAAACTCTCTGAATTCAAAGACATGATACAAAATGAGTTTTAAAAATAGTTGTTTAACACTTGAAGGATATGCCATGTACTATTTATATAGTTTAAGTTCAAGGAAAGGAACAATAACTTCAATTCTTTTTGTAAAAAATAAAGAACATTTAAAAATGTTGTGAAGCTTAAGCTAAAACATTTTAAGTATTTTAAAATTGCATGAAAGAATGCTCGATCAATTTTTCTTTGTTAGGTTATTAGAATTGGGGGATTTTTAAATGGAAAAAATGTTGAGTGTCTTTGTTAGTGAATTCTGGACTAACACACTGTCTACTTGCACAGCATTTTTATTTCATCCCTCTGAGAAATTTACAGAGTAACCTATAGGTAATAAGTAATGTCTCTTTTGAGATTTTGAGGTATTTTACATGCTGCCCCTATCCCAACATGGTTCTGGGTGGAATCTCTGTGTTCAGGGGACAAGAGTCCTGGAGATCAGAAGAGATCTTTTCCTGACCTGGTGGTGGTAGATGAAGGGTGAGGATTCATTGCCTCCACTGTCATGGCCTTCCAGGGCACTTGGCTCTATTTGCCTGGAACTTCACAGTGTATGTTTTCTTGGGAGACAATCCAGCCTTGTTGTTGCTGTGTCTTCCATGCTTTCCTGAGGTATACTTCTTTCCTGTTGCTGTATCTTCCATTTGTTTGTCATTTTCTTTGTTGTGTCTGGCTACATTTTGTAAAGCTTCTCTCCCTCTAATTGTTTGTTTCCTATTGTGCCAGTTCCACCTTCTCCATGTGCCACCAGGAAAATCCTGCTTATTTTTGCATCCTAGTTTAAACACTAAACCCAATACTTCAGCTTCTCCTGTTTTCCAGGACCTTGTAACTACTTCAGTTATGGGGCCTTTTCTTTCTGTCTCTTCTTATGCTTGCCAGTTCTTTGGTACTATCTCATATACTTAGTTTATATCAGTTTAATATATATCAGTTTATAGTGGCTCAGCAAACGTTTGTCAAATGAATTGACAGAAGAAGTAGGACCTAAAAAAGAAAAGTCCTTTTCCAATTGAATAAAGAGAAAACGTTTCAGTCAAGAAATAGTATTTATCTGTGTTGTTAACATAGAATGTTTTTTCCCTTTGTGGACTCAAAAGAAAATTTGCAGCTTGCTAAATTTCATTGACACTTCTGCCCTTGCATAGGGCCACTGTATTTCTGAGGTGAGTTGGATGTGCAATCCTTCAAATCTGCAGAGCCCACTAGGAGGAAGACTAATAAAACTTGAGAACCAGTGCTTTGTGGGTTATTGGAAGAACTGGCTTCAATAATGTGTCACCCATGGCTTGATCTAAACCTCCTTTTTTGTTGGCACCCAAGTAACATATATTTAGCATTCACAGAATTAAGTTGTACATTTTTATTTTTCTAAAATTAGCCCTGATATAGGATTGCTCTCTGGAACAGCACTAATTGTAAAAAAATTAGCAAGGGGCTCAATGGGACCTAAGTCAAACAAACAAACATACCTGGTAAGTATATTAGTTTCTCTTCTGTTTCCATGAGAAACCTCTGCCAAAGAAGAGTTTATTGTGATCATTTGAGGGTAAGTTCCATCATGTGGAAAAGTTAGTGTCAGAAGCTTGAAGCCAGTGACCATGTCACAGTCATAATCAGTAATAGAAAGTGATAAGTTCATGCTGCTGCTCAGCCTTCTTCTCATTTATAGTCCAGAAACAAAATCAGGGAATTAATGAGCCCTGTCTAAAAAATATAGTCTAGTGAAATATTTTTATTATTTTGATGGTTTAACAAAATTAACCTTTGAAGCTGTGCATGAGTATTGTGATTATAGAAACAAAGAACCATAGTATATAAACAACTGTAAGAAAGAATTGTAAGAAAGAAAAGTAGCCACAATGCAGAATTGTCTTAATTTTCACAATGTTTAAATATCATAGCAACTTTTTATTTCTTCAGCTTGTTTGTGAAGAGGGAAGCCACTCTCATACCCTAAGGAAGCTATGACCTAGAGATATTAAAGGCTTATTTATTCCTTAAATGAAAAGGTACTGAGTGACTACATTAGATTTCACAATTGAAAGTACAGTGCTGGATCATTTATTCTACTGTATTTTGAGGGTGAGGAGACAGATTTATATGCAAATTTATATAGTTAACTTTACTAGTTACAGTGGAAACACAGATGATGTAAACAGCTCAGCTGGATGGGTTTGGTTGGGTAAGGCTTCATAGGAGGTTATTTTAAAAACATTCTGATTGAAAAGTGAGTGTAGGAATTTTGCAGAAGAATGGGAATAGGTTGGAGAGAAGAAGCTTGCAATATAAGAGAATGAGTGTAAGTACTGACCCTAAGTTATAAAAGCACTGGGACTATACTATACAATAGTCAACAAGACTATAAAACTGAATGTAGGTATAGCACTGTTGACTCACATAAGGCTTGGTATGACATTTAACTTTCCTAAATGCCACTTTATGGAGTAGAGACACATTGGTGAAGTTAGAATACTTTTGTTTTCACATTTACATCTTTAAAATTAAAGTAGTAGTATATTTTGCACCTACAAAATAAAAAAGTATCTCAGCTTGGACTAGCTACATTTTAAATACTATATGTCCACAAGATTAGAAATATACATATATAGGAAAAGGAGAGGTAGAAAGAGGGAAGTAGGGAGAACAAGACACAGAGAGAAAGATGAAGGGGGTAAAGAAAGACAAGTTTAAAGAAGTTGCTGGTGCCATTTTAAAATGACATTGTCAGTTGAATTTGAAATGTATCTGTGTAACAGTTTGTGTTTCTGAAACCTGTGGTATGGAATAATTTTGGAATGATTTGCAGACTGATATCTTTGTAAAATAAGGTAACGATGAATTAGATAAATGAAAAGAAATAAAAACCACTTTTTGTTAGATTTTAAAAATCCTGCAAAACCAAATAGAGAGTTTTTCTTATTCTGTCACAACATGATTGAAGGACACATGGCAGAAGGGCAGGACAGGTTGTGAAAGAGAGACTAAAAGAGAAGGTTACAATGAGCCTACCCTTGTGATGACATCAGTCATTAAGGACGGTGGAACCTTCAAGACCTAAATATAAAGGTATTATTTCCCAATTACGCTTATGATGGAAATTAAATGTTGATATGTCTTTTGGAAGGGGCAATAGAACCAGAATATATACACAATTTAAAAAGCATCTTGCTTGATGTCATCCAAGCATTCTGCCACGAAGTAATTTTGTTTGAGCTGTGTGGGGGAGCAGCCACTAGTTACATGTGCCTACTGAGTACTTGAAACATTCCTGAAATGACTAAGGAATTGAATTTTAAATTTGATTTAATGTTAATTAAGTTAAAATGAACCCATGGGAGTATTGGGTCCTAAACTGAGCAGCACTACAACCACTTATCCTCGGGCTCCATATGACCTACTTTAGACCTAAGCTCTGCAAGGCTAAGTGAGTAGCACTATTTAGTGTAGATATTAGGATGAGAAAATCTTTATGTATTTCGAGTTTTTTAAATCTCTTGGTGCCAGTGCTCCAGTCCCTGTTTATAAAAATAAAAGTCATGGGGCCTGGAGAGTTGACCCAGAGGTTAAGAGCACTGGCTGCTCTTCCAGAGGTCCTGAGTTCAATTCCCAGCAACCACATGGTGGCTCACAAGCATCTATAATGAGATTGGATGCCCTCTTCTGGAGTACAGGTTTACAAGCAGACAGAACATTGTATACATAATAAACAAATAAATCTTAAAAAAAATGTCATGAGAGTCTGTCTCCTGAAGTGGGCCATTATGAGGATTAAATGTGATAACAGAACAATGTTCTTAGGGCAGTGTCTGATACATAATAGTGAAGACATACATGCATTATGTTCTTTTTACTATTAACCTGTAGGTGATGTATATCACAGAGTTAAAGAATAACATATCCTAGTTTTTGTTTCTGCATTTGTTTTACTTCTCTGCTTCTAAAAGTATATCAGAGTTCCTGGAATAGACTTGCTATTCAATAAATATCGTTGAAAAGAATCAGGTCTCTTTAATGGAAATGGGATTAGGGAAAGTTCTAAGGGAAAAAAAGATATCTAGGTGGGCCTCAAGGGTCATGATGTGCAGGCAAAGAAGAGAAAGCCAATTTGGACAGAGGAAGATGGACAACAAATTGACTAGAGTTCCACTGAGAGGGATGTGTATGAAGCTTCACTTTCACCACTGTTTCTAACTTTCTTCTGCCTCCTTTCTCTGTATCTCTCTGTCTTTCTCTGTCTCTGTTTCATCCTTGCTGTGTGTGTCTCACTGTCTCTGTCTCTCTCTCCCTGTCTTTTTAAAACAAAATCCCTAGCCAGGTGTGGTGGCACATGCCTGTAATCCCAGCCATTAGGGAGGAAGAGGCAGGTGGATTTCTATGAGTTTGAAGCCAGCCTGGTCTACAAAGTGAGTCCAGGAGATCCAGGGCTACACAAACAAACAAACAAACAAACAAGATGTAAATCCCTGGGTACAAAGTGATTTTATTTTTCAATGTAATAAACAAAATTTAAAATATGGCACAAACTCGTAGGGCTGAAACTCAGAGACAGAGTGCTCCTGGGCTTGCACAAGGCTCTGGCTTTCTGGGCAGCTTGGGGACTTGGGGCTTGGCAAGTTAGATCAATTGTTATTTCCTTATATTGTGCTTGGCAATCTTTTTTATTTTTTTTAAATACTTTGATTACTTTATTATTTTTTATATATTAATTACCATTTATTCATTTTGTATACCAGCTGTAGCACCCTTTCTTATTCCTCCCTATTCCATCCTCTCTCCCTCATCTCCTCCCATGCCCCTCTCCAAGTCCACTGATAGGGGAGGTCCTCCTCCCCATCCGACTCTAGCTTATCAGGTCTAATCAAGACTGGTGGCATTGTCCTCCTCTGTGGTTTGGCAAGGCTGCTTCTCCCTCAGTGAGAGGTGATCAAAGAGCCAGCCACTGAGTTCATGTCAGAGACAGTCCCTGTTCCCTTACAAGGGAATCCACTGTAACAAGTGATTTTATAGGTTTGGTGCACACCACCCTGTTAATAAGATTACCATTCTTTGGCTTGCCTATTCTTAAGAACTTTATTGCTTGAATATGAGGGAGTTGGTTGACAGTTGGAAAAGAAAGAGGAATGCTGCTTAAAAAGCAGACCGTAAGTTATAGGCAGATGCCTGTGAGATTTTTTTTTCCCCTAAAACATGTTTCTTATTTATTTCTCTCAGGAAGAAAAACAGCCTGGAACAATGAAGTTCATTTTCTTCCTGTTTGTTGGTGGTGTTCACCTTTTATCCCTGAGCTCTGGAAAAGCCATATATAAGAATGGCAACCCTCAGCGAACATTTCAAGAAATAAAGGAGGAAGTAGACAGTTATAAAGATGTTGCTGAAGCAATTATCAACCTTGCTGTTTATGGTAAATACCAGAACCGTTCCTATGAACGTTTGGGACTTCTAGTTGATGCTGTTGGACCCAGACTGAGTGGCTCTAAGAACCTAGAGAAAGCTATTCAAATCATGTACCAAAACCTGCAGCAAGATGGGCTGGAAGATGTCCACCTGGAGCCGGTCAGAGTACCCCACTGGGAGAGGGGAGAAGAATCTGCAGTGATGCTGCTGCCTAGAATTCACAAGATGGCTATTTTGGGTCTTGGCAGTAGCGTTGGAACTCCCCCAGGAGGTACTGTCTTTTTGGTATTTTTTTTCTTTTTCTTTTTTTTTTTTTTTTTTTTTTGAGACAGGGTTTACCAATGTAGCCTTGGTTGTCCTGGACCCACAGAGGGCACACCAGGCTGCCCTCCAACTCACAGAGATCCACCTGCCTCTGATTCCCTGAGTGCTGGGATTATATACATGGAATACTATGCTCAGCCTTGTTTGTTTGTTTTTCAGTTGGCCACACTCTTTACTTTAATCCATCCTTCTTACTTCTTACTCTCCCACCTTTCCACTCCTTACCTTGTTTTTCACACATTGATTTTAAGTAACCTAGACTAGTCTTAAATTCATTATGTATTCAAGGGTGACTTTGAACTTGTGATCCTCTTGTTCTACTTCCTGAGTGCTGGGGTTATAGGTATGTGTCCCCCCACACACCTGATTTCTATGACACTCGGCTTTCACGCTTGCTTCACTCTTCCGATTGCTCTACACCTGCACTCCAGCCATCCTGTAATCTTTATACACTGGTGTCTGTTGGCATGACTGATTACTCTATGCATGATTTATACTGTGAAAAAGTAATTTCTCATTCGATTTTCTTAGTGAGTACTCAGCTCATATTGTTTTTCTTCTATTTTCCTTCTTCCTTTTTGTTATCTCTTCCACTTCTCTTCAGAAAGAAACTGGGTGACTTTTTTAAATTTAATTTAATTTTATTAATTACACTTTATTCACTTTGTATCTCCCCATAAGCCCCTCTCTCCTCTCCTCCAGGTTCCACCCTCCCTCCCCCTTCTTCACACATGCCCCTCCCCAAGTCCACTGATAGGGGAGGTCCTCCTCTCCTTCCTTCTATCAGATCACATCAGGAGTGGCTGCTTTGTCATCTTCTGTGGCCTGGTAAGGCTGCTCCCCCCTCAGGGGGAGGTGATCAATAAGCAGCCAATCAGAAAGTGAGGTTTCATCAGCACCCTGGCTTCAGAATTACCCAGCAACATAATGCCTGGATATGGAATATATAGCCAGTTAGGACTCCATACCAGTAAAAGGTGAATGTATTCATGGATGAACTTCCTGTGGCAGAGAAAGCTATATAACTTCCTCCTTGTCCCCCTCCCTGTCTTGGAAAAGGGGAGTCCCCCCCATCAATTCACCCCAGCACATCAAATCCAATCAGGACTGAGTAAATCCTCTTCTACTGAGGCCAAGCAAGGCAGGGAAGAGTGATCAAGTGATCTAAAAGCAGCAAACAAAGTCCATGTCAGACACAATTCCTGTTCCACTTGCTAGGACACCCACATGAAAACCAAGCTGCCTGTGGTTTACATATGTGTAGGTGTTAAGGCCAAAATCGCCACACAGAGACCAGCACTCACATATTCAATCAGCAAGAGTGTTTTTATTTAGAGGAAGCAAGAATCCTGCATGCCAGGGGTCATCCACTATACAAAATGGCAACTATGACAGGAGTCCGAAGGCTCCTTTTAAAACCAGGTAGGAGATTTCCAGTCTGGGTTAGGTAATACTTACCAGGATTGGATGGGTTCATGGTAAGGGATACTTGTATATTAGGAATGGTCACCTCACTTCATAAAGCCCCAAGGCAGATGTCTGGGCTGTGTTTTGTTGCTGTTGCTGTTGTTTTTTAAACTCCTCAAGCAGGAAAGGGGGAAGGGTTGCAAGAATTTTGGCCCAGCTTTGCACCCAGTCAAATGGACTAACTCAAAATGGAGTTAGTCCAGTCCTCTCATTGGGGCCCTAGGTTCAGACCATGCATGCTATTCGGTTGGTGCTTCAGTCTCTGTAAGCCCCTAGGTGCCTAGGTTAGTTCACTCTGTTAGTTCACCTAATATATGGGTCTCAGCCTTTGTTTTAATCTGCTGCTGGGCAGAGTCTCTCAGAAGTCAGTAATGCTAGTCTTCTGTCTGCAAGCAGAGCAGAGTGTCATTAATAGTGTCAGAGGTTGGCTTTCTCCCTTGGGGTAGGTTTTAGGTTGAGCCAGTCATTGATTAGCCATTACCTCAATCTCTCTTCCATCTTTATTCCTGTACTTCTTGCAGGCAGGGTAAATTTGGGGTTGAAGGTTTTGTGGGTGGGATGGTGTTACCCTCTCTTCACTAGAGAAGTCCTGCCTGGAAAGAAAGTGGTCACTTCAGTTTTCATGTCCTCCACTGCTTGGGGTCTCAGCTAGAATCACCCACATATCCTCCCAAGAGCCCACTCTGTTGAAGGTCTCAAGCTTTTCTCAGAGATGCCCTGCACGCTGGGTTTCTCCAAAGAAAAACCCCAGAATGTCTAAAACAATCCTGTACAATAAAAGAACTTCTGGAGGTATCACCATCTCTGATTTCAAATCCAATGCTAATACTAATAAAAACTGCCTGGTATTGGCACAGAAACAGACTGATTGATCAATGGAATAGAACTGAAGACACAGAAATAAATCCAAACACCTATGGACATTTGATTTTTGACAAAGAAACCAAAACATTACAATGGGAAAAAGAAAACACCTTCAACACATGGTGCTGGTCTAACTGGATGTCTGCATGTGGAAAAATGCAAGTAGATCCATATTTGTCACCCTGCACAAAACTAAAGTCCAAGTGGATCAAAGGCCTCAACATAAAACCAGATACACCTAATCATTTAGAAGAGAAAGTGGAGAACAGCCTTGAACTCATTGACATAGAAGACAACTTCTTGAACATAACACCAACAGTTCAGGAAGTAAGAGAGAGTATTTTATATTCTTTTGACTTTCTCTTATACCAGGACAGCAGAAACATAGTTTATTTAAAGAACATTAAAAAAAATCATGTATTCTAATATCTACCCATTAGAAACATACAGTGCAATAATTTTTAGTATATTCACAGGATTGTTCAGTCTAATTCTAGATCATTTAGATTGTAGAACACAATCTGATTGTTGAATATTTCCTCATTTCCTCCACAAGCCTGCATAACTAGTAACAGCTGCATTTACTCTAGTTCCACTCCTCCGGAAGCCACTAATCTGCTTTCTGTCTTTGTGGATTTTCCAATTCTGGATATGTTACATATGTTACATAGACTAATATACTCTATGATCGTCTGTGACTGACATCTTTTACTCAGCATCATGCTTTTTAGGTCATCTGTGTTGTGGCACATGTAAGTGCTTTGTTTTGTTGGTGAAAGGTGTTTTATTTTAGTTGTCTTAATTAGTCAATGAATTTTTAGGCTGTTTCCACTTAATCTTATCAGCAACGGGTTCCCACCCAGGAAAACTTAGTTTTTTTCTCTTTCTGCAGTGGAGGCCTTGAAAGAGCTGCTTATCTTATCAGCAGGGCAACCCGCCCTGACTTCATTGTATAAACCAGGCTGAGCAAGAAATCAGAGATCTGCCTGTGTCTGCCTCTTTGTGCTGGGATTAAATGCATGTGCTAACATTGTCTTGTTCGAATATTTCATCTCAGATACAGTCAAAATCTTCAAAAATCTCATGTTTTTAGCAATGTCAAACAAGAAAAATATCATCTGTATTTCCCACTATAAGCAATACCAAAAACTTTCAAGCAAAAATCAAGCAAAGAAACAAGAAAATTTTAAGTTTTGGGGTTAGTTGGGCCATCTCATGTTGCAGCAGGAAGCCCTGCTCATCATTCCTTGGAATTTAGTTGTTGCACAAATGTATCGGCAGACCCTTTATAGAAATAGCTGACAAACATCTATCAATGTATTTTCTACTGGAAGAGCCCCCTTTCTTTTTTTTCTTTTCAGTTACCCATAGTTTATCGTTCCATCTCTCTGATTTCTCTCCATTTTCTTCTTGAACTGTCCTGGAAAGGGCACATAAAACTGTGATCACCATTGAACCTACAGTGACCAGGTTCATGGCAACAACCAAAATGCAGCCACAAAAGATTCAAGCACCCTCTGCCATGGCATTTTCTATTTTAGGTTCAGCTCCAGGCCTGGCTCTCTCTAGCATAATTTTAACCCTGTAGCTGTACCTTTAGACTCTGGTTCAAGAGAGACCATAGCAGCCTCCACTTGCTGCCCTCTGCCAGCTCTGTGGAAGGAAGTGTACCCTCTTAAAAGATCCCTGGCTTTTACTAAAATCTGTACATCTAAAGAAACTAATTAAGAGAGAGGACCCTGACTAAAATGCTCAATCCCCATCCCGAAAGGCAAAGAGGATGGACATCAGAAGGAGGAGAAAACAGGAAACAATCTAGAAACCTGCCACAAAGGGCCTCTGAAAGGCTCTACACTGCAGACTATCAAAGCAGACACTGAGACATATGGCCAACTGTTGGGCAGAGTGCATGGAATCTTATGTAAGAAGTGGGAAATAGTAATATGTGGAGAGGATAGGAACCCCACAAGGAGAGCAACAGAACCACAAAAATTTGAACACAGGGAACTTCCCAGAGACTCATACTCCAGCCAAGTACCAGGCATGGAGATAACCTAGAACCCCTGCACAGATGTACCCCATGGCAGTTTAGTGTCCAAGTGAGTTACATAGTAATGGGAAGAGGGACTGCCTCTGACATAATCCAATTGACCTGCTCTTTGATCACCTCCCCATAAGGGGGGAGCAGCCTTACCAGGCCACAGAAGATGACAATATAACCACTCCTGATGTGATTTGATAGACTAAGATCAGAAGGAAGGAGAGGAGGACTTCCCCTATCAGTGGACTTGGGGAGGGGCATGCGTGAAGAAGGGGGAGGGAGGATGGGACTAGAAGGGAAGGAGGGAAGGGCTTATGGGGGGATACAAAGTAAATAAAGTGTAATTAATAAAATTAAATTAAATTAAAAAAAATCCACAGCTTTGAAATCCAGTTGGCTTCAGTTCCCCACTTTTTGAATAAGAAATAGCCTTTCACCCAGAACTTTTCAGGCTGTAAACTTAGATTCATGTCTCACGTTTGTTTGCCAATATGTTGTGGTAATTTTACAAGTACATGTTGATAATATTTATTATTAGCCCTAATTATCATGGTGGTATTATCTAACTTGCTATCATAATCAACAAAGACACAGGCATCTGTTGTATTTTAAAACAGCCTTATCGCACCTGGGGCTGGGCAGATATTAACCCTGGAAACTATCCTCATTACTTCCCAGTCCCCATCCCAGGCTATCTGATTTAATCATTTCTATCTAGACTACTTCCCATTCATAATCCTCAAATACTTGCTCATGATCATCATATGAGCTGTTTTCCTCCATCCATGCTGATCCAGCCATGTGCTTCTCCCACATTAAGTCTTGGTGTCTCTTTCCTCCTCTTTGTCCTTTTCTCCTTCCTGTGATCCTCCTAACCACCTCAGCCCTCAAACTTTGGCCTTTTGCCTTGCCCAGGTGTGTTGGCATTTTATTTATCAAATAGGGAGGTAAGGTTCATCATGTCATTTTTAGTACGTGAGTGTCTGCTCATAAAAGACAGCATGCACACTTCAGGGGGAAATGCTTCACAATCAAATATAAAGCATCAGACAATGCTGTTGCAGTTACCATGCTGGCCACCTACTTACATGGGTACTAGATGTAATTCAGATCTTCTGGCTTCTATGACAAGTACTTTCATCCTTGAGAAATCTACCCAGGCTCTCCATATCATTTCTTAGGAATCATTGCCTACACCAAAGCCACAACCATTTATTCCTAAATTTTCTTATAAAACTTTTATAGTTTTTGTATTTACATGCTTGTGAATACATTTTGTATGTGATATAAGGATCCAATTATATTCTTAGAATGAAACCATCTACTTCTATAAACAACATTGATTGAAAATATGACTCTTTTCACATTAAATTGGATATATTACATCATTGATTTTTATATGTCAAACTACCCTTAAACTCCAATGTGGTCATAGTGTGTAATCTTTTATAAGATGATCAGTTTTGTTTACTAGTGTCTTGATGACTGAACTCAGGTTAGGGCAATCAAGATCCAGTATTATCTTTGGCTATATTTAAGGTAGTGTTTTAATTTGAATGAGAAGCTAGGTAGAGAAAGGAACACTCAGTTCTTTTGGCAATGCCTGCTTTTCCAACATGAGAATGTGCTTGAGGTACTGAGAAACAGTGGTTGTTTAGCCTTCTAAAGGTGAACCCATAGACCTAGATTGTGAACTATGGGTATGTGTGTACAGAACAGAGGGTGTTTCCATTTGTTTGGCTACAGTTGCCCAAACTGCAGTGCCTAATAATAGCATATCTATGGCAGAGTGCTGGAGGTGGGAAGAGGAAGTAGGCCATCATCCTAATGCCACAAACTCACTATTCTTAAAGCAAGCAGATTTTCTTGAATGCGTATTTTCCCACCGTGTGAAATGGGTGATTCCTATGGACATTTTCAATGGGTCAGGATGGGTTCTTCACCGCTAGTGGCTACAAGCTGAGAATATTGCTGTACACCACACAGGACACAGAACATCTTCCCACCCTTCCCGGCAAATGCGCACTACAAAGTTTCTATGGGGCTGGAGCTGAAAAACCCTGTTCTAGTCATAATATCTTGCACAGAAAAGTATAAAGAAATATCTGTTGAACAAGTCCTCCAATTTATCTCATTCCAACACTCAGTGGGTCACTGAATATTAAATACTGCATATGACCCATTTCTTCCATCTTCTGTCATGTCAGAATTCAGGACCTAACATCTACCACTGAAAGTGTTACAGATTTTCTTTTAACTGATACTGCTGACTTTTTTCATTTTAATCTACTTCCATACTATTGCTTTTATTATTTTTGTAAAATATGGATTGCATCATCTGTTTTTTGCCCTTAAAATCATTCCATTGTTCAGTGTGGAGTTCAAATTATGATATGTGTTCAATGTTTGAAAATTCATTCATACTTAAACTTTATTTAGGACTATGTGATTTTCCTAGAGCTCTTATGTATCTATTTTAGGTTATATGCTACAACTGACAAGATTTTATTTGCAGTTGAGTGGCAACAACAGAGAAGAGGAAGATCAATGAACATTAGTCAAGTCACAAGAGGGTGTTTACTACAATCCATTTTTTTCTAGAAAGAAAAGCAGCAGATTGGAAGGTCTGGAAAGCAGCAGCTTAGTCTTACACTCTCTGAGTTTGTCTCACAGAATATCAAAATAGCCTTCATGCATTCTCCTCATGCATCCACAGGAGGCATTCTACATCCAGCACTGTCTATTTGTTACTGAGGTAATAACTAGTTTACTGACAAGATCCCACGTCATATAATTAGTTATTTTCCCGTCCTTCTCCCTCTTTGATCTTATCATAGAAATAGCATTTTCTCAGCTGGTTGGGGAGCAGAACCTCTGAACTCTAGTCACACAATGAGTAGTAGAGCTCTGGAGAAAGTTATGTGGGGGTGCTTTGAATTTGGAGATATGAAGCCAGTTGGTGGACCCAAGTATAGAGTGTCAGAGTTTGCATTGATGGGTCACTGTACATATTCACCCTTGTTGACATAGATGTTAGGGCACTTTCAGATAACAGCATCTTGCCAAGTACCAGTGCTAATCTGAGAAAGACCTCTCTCTATGCCCATGTCTTCATAAGGGTTGTATTTCTTCATGTCATCTACACTATTTCTGCTCACATCTTTTGGATATATCCATTTAGCTCTTATTATTTCTGTAAGAATAGGATACCACAATCCATTTTTCCTGAAAATTTAAAAAGCATGGGTCAGAAAGTCTGGAAAGCATTGACTGGACTGTTTGCCGAACTTTCTGCATTCCTTTTGTAGGAACATAAAGTAGTTTTGTATATTCTTTGAATGTTCATATTGTCATAAAAACATGGCTTAGGAAGTCAAAGTCATAAGACTCAATTTGTTTACATTATAGACAAGAAGTTCTGTTCATGGCCAGTGAGACAGCTTAACAGGCAGAGGCCCCTGGTCTTTTAGTTCCAACCCTGGATATCACATCATGGCAGGAGAAAATCAAATTCAAGACTTGTCCTCTGACCAGGGAAAGCTAGTGATTTTGTTTGAGACCTGGAGTGAGAGAGACGATTGTAAAAATTCCATTTTGGGTTGAATTGCCTGAAAACCCAGAATACTGAAAATAAGAATGTCTGATGTCTTCCCTGAGTCACCCAGTGTTGATTCAACGTTCCTCTGCCCTTTTGTTTATTCACACTCCCAGTTGTGCCTCTCAGGAGGCACCTGCTTCACTTAGTTCACCAGTTAAAATGCTAATCTTTTCTGGAAACATAATCACTAATACACCCGTAGTAATGTTGAATCTGCTCTCTGGACATTCTGTGGTCCAGTCGAGTTGAAAGGATAAAAATTATTAATAATTGCAACTGTTTGATAGGTAACAAAGTATTTTAGGACTGTATAGGGTGACAGCATAGATGACAAGTGAAAGGAAGCCAATGCATGTGTAGGATGAAAACCCAAGGCAGGGTCAGATGGGTTATAGCTGGGGAAATTTACTATACATTTATAAATAAGGTCATTTCCAGGAAGCATCTTCTTTACTTTATGACAAATGTGTGGGAAAAGAGAAAGACCTGAGAGGGTACAGATTTTAAAGGCCAGTGGTATGGATTTGGCCTAAGAAATGGGGAAGCAAGCTAGTTATAATTAAATCTTCTGGATACAAGAGATAAAGTTGAGAGATTATAAAGATTATAAAGCTTTTTAAGTTTGAAGTAGTAGAAAATTGAAATCATACTACAGAAAGTGGAAGACTGAGGAAGAATCTGGGTATGTCATTATTTCAAAAATGATGCACACAACAGATATTACATGAAAGAGTTCATTTGAAGGGAAAAGAGTGTTAGGGCCTGAGTGAGTCATGAGGGCAGAGAAAGAGAGAGGGAGAGAGAGAGAAAGGCAAAGAGAGACAAATAGAGACAGAGACAGAAAGACAGAGATGAGGGGAGGAGGCACTCCAACAGAGAAAGGAAAGAGAACAGGAGAGGAGCTAGAGAGGAAGAGTGAAAAAGAGAGACAAAGTGGTGGGTTGGTCCTTTTATATCTCCTGCATAGGTGACCTATCACGCACCTGGTAGGCCACACATGATGACATCATAGGTTACTAGGCAACCGAGAAGCAGACTGCCCATAGGTTAACAAGCTGGAGAGAGTAGGTAATGACTGTAGATTTAAACACATAGATATGTTGAAGTTAATTTTTTTAAAAAAATTAATGAATGAATTTATTTATTCTTTTTACATTCCAGTGGTAGGCATTCCCTCCTCTTCTCCAATTTCCATCTTCCCTCCTACTTTCCTCATCCCTGTTTCCTACTCCTCAGATAAGGGGAGGCTCCCCCTACCAACTCAGAGGAGCATATCAAGTTGCATCA
Source organism: Psammomys obesus (assembly GCF_907164565.1). Classification (NCBI taxonomy): domain Eukaryota; kingdom Metazoa; phylum Chordata; class Mammalia; order Rodentia; family Muridae; genus Psammomys; species Psammomys obesus. Next base: position 58,564,925 of record NW_026585644.1, read on the forward strand.
GGACTTAGCACATCTTCTTTCCCTGTGGCCTGGCTAGGCAGCCCTGCCAGGGGGATGTTATCAAAAAGCAGACAACAGAGTCCATGTCAAATACAGGTCCTATTTCCCTTTTGAGGAGACCCACATATTGACTAAGCTACCCACTGTTTAGGGTAATGGGGTCCCATGTGTAAAGGGCCTAGGTTGAGTCCATGCATGTTCCTTGGTTGGTGCTCTGTAAGACCCCGTGGGCCCAGGTTAATTGGCTCTGTTGGTCTTGTGGAGCTCCTGTCTCCTTTGGGTCATTCCATTCTTCTCTCAATTCCTCCTCAAGACTCTGCACTCCATCCAAGGTTTGACTGTGATTCTCAGCATCTGTTTCCATCTGTTGTTAGATAGAGCCTTTCAGAGGACAGCTATGCTACTCTCCAGTCTGAAAGGACAGTAAAGTATTGTTAGTAGTGTCAGGGGTTGGCTATCTCTCATGAGTTGCGTCTCAGGCAGGGCCAGGCTTTAGTTGGCCAGAGGTTAAATTCACAAAAGGCAGTCATATCTTCTCATGCAGTGCTACCACATGTCACAAAGTGCTAACAGTGAGTCACACAAATCCTACCTGAAGGGCATGTCTTACTTGTGTCAGTTTAGTTTTACAAAGTCATCAGTGTCTTCTACGGGATCTTTCAAAATACTGAGATCGGTTACAGTAAGGGTGGTCTCTCCATTCAATAAGACAGCACCTGTCCATGCCAGGTGTTCTGCAGTGTGTTACTGCTCCAAGTGCAAGGTCAGATGTGTTGGCACAGAGAGTAAGATGAGAAGCACAGCTAAGTAAGATGGGAACAAGGAGAAGATGAAGTAGCCCTCTGTGGTCATCGTTTATGCTTTCAGAGAAATGGTCCTAAAGGAAGGATTTGCTTGGGACAAGAAAAATAAACATAAGTGAGTATGAGACTACAAGATGTGCTTGTCTAATGACTGACAGGCAGGCTTGTATTGAGGAGAAAAGCGTGGATTGTGACAAGCCTGAAATGTACAAAAGTAGGCTATAAAACTACCAAGGCCATCACACACAATCCTAGGAACGATTTCTAGAGCAGGGAAAGGAAAGGAGCAGTGTTAGATGGTAACTTAATCCAGCAATTTTAATAAAAGCACAGAGAACTAAGAGGTTTTGAGTTTTAATAGTCAATAAAGTGTCCAGAACAATTATAAAAATTCTCTGAAAATCTTGAGTAAGTTTCTGTGTTGTTTATTATTAAAAATTCTGTTTGTCTAAGTGTTTTTCAGTAAAGTGATTAGATTTTTCAAGTATTAAAAGTCTAACAAATCAAATAATAGTTTATATTCTGTTGCTCACATAGAGATAAGTTAAATAGTTTGTAGTCTTATCTTCATTGGAAAGTTTCAACCCCATTGCCACTAAGAGTACCCCTCCTTTACATTGCTACCATCTGTGTCAGGGCTGTTGGACTGTCAGGCTATAATCCAAATAACTTTAAAGCTAATAGGGCTTTTAGTTATAGGACATATTATGTATTTATAAAGATCTAGCTTGCTACATTGTCCTGCTCTTGAACCTTACATTTCAAGTACATTTTCTGTACTTAATTTGAGGGAAGTTATTGCAAAACATTCAGCTCCTTTTTTTTTTTTTTTTTTTTTTCTGAGTGGGTTCTTAGAACAGGACATTCATCCTCAGACTGCTTTGGCTCTATTTTTATCTCTAAAAGCATTTATTAAACACTTATTAGTCACTATGTCTGGTGTGAATAAAAAGTAGCTGGTGGCACCCACAAGGTGTGTAAACTCCATAAAATCTTTAAAAATCGTGTTTCTTGGTTATAAAAACAATACATTGACCCTTAAATGTAAAACTTTGAAAAATAAAGCATCACCACGAAAATAAGATGACATGAAATCCTGTTGCCTAGAGGTGACAGTGCTGGGCTTGTTGTACACACATACTTTATTTTCTTTTATGTATTTGTTTCATTCATTTATAACATAATATGAATGTGCTCATCTTTTTAATGAGAGTGCAGTATGATTGTTCAGAATGTGAACTTGAATCCAAATCCAATCAATGACAATATGCTAACAGCTTCTTTAACTTCAGAACTCTGTTGTGTGTTCTAAAAAATGGGGACAGTTGTGAATACCTTGTGATCAGAGAAAAATGAAAGGATGCATAAAGTGCTTAGCTCAGAGAAGTTCACTTATGAGCCCTCCATTGTTGGCTACTGGTGTAATTTCTAATCTTTTCCCTCCCTGTGATGTTGCTAGGCTATGGGTCCATGCTGTCATGCTCACTATGATTCAATTATGGGTTTTTAAGTTTAGTTTCATTACAATAATAATCAGGGCCAGACTTTTCCCATTGTAGGTTGGCCCACACAGAACCTGCCCCAAATTTCTGTCTGGGACTTCGACTTTTGTTTTTCCCATTTGTTCTTCCCATGTCTATCCATCTGGTCTCTTACTAGAATGTCCTGGGTTTATATGTGTAGTGACAGAACTCCCCTCAGGTACCCTCCACAACTGGAGATGGTGGTAGTGAAAAATAGCTGTTGGGACAGATAGTTGAGATGCATATTAAATTATGGATCCAGTGATTGCCCCCTAGAATGTTTTTAACCAAGACACTGAAGTCTATGCTTTTCAGTTTATGTCACCTTGACATGAGCTAGAGTCACTGAAGAGGAGGGAGCCTCAACTGAAAAAAAAAATCCCTGAATAAGATTGGGCTTATACAGGCATGCCTGTAAGGCATTTTCTTAATTAATGTTTGATGGGAAGGACATAGCACCTTGTGGCTGGTACCACCTCTGGACAGGTGGTCCTGGGTTATGAAAGCAAGCAAGCTGAGCACACCATGATGAACAAGCCCCTCCATGGCTTCTCTGTCAGCTCCTACCTCCAGGTTCCTGCCCCACTGAATTCCTGCCCTGGCTTCCTCCAATGATGAATAGTGATATAGAAGTGTAAACCAAATAAGTCCTTTCCTCCCCAACTTGCGCGTTTGGTCATGGTGTTTCAATGCAGCAGCAGAAACCCTAAGACAAGTTGGTACCAGGATTGTGGACTATTGCTGTGACAGACCTGACCATGTTGTTTTTTGGAGGATTGTGGAAGGACTTTAGAACTCTGTAAGAAAAGCCATGAAATTTCAATGCTTATTGAGGTGTTCAATATAAGCTTGGAAGATAATGTCGAGGGCAATGCAGAAGATGGAGTCCTAGCTTGTGAAGTTTCAGAGGAAAGTTTAAAGATTCTATCAGAGCCATTTATTATTTTGAACTAAAATTCTGTGCTTCTGGTTAGCTGGAGCTGAAGAATCAGCTGTGATTAACAAGATACTAACACTACTAAAGTGAAATCTTTGCTTTGTTGGGATAATCAATTCTGGTTAACTGGAGCTAACAAATCAGTGGTGATTAAGAAGAGGCAAGTATTGATTTGCATTTCCCTGATAGTTAATGACTTTGAGCATCTCTTTAAGTGTTTCTCTGCCATTCGATATTCCTCTATCGAAAATTCTCTGTTTAGCTCTGTTCCCCATTTTTAAATTGGATTACTTGATTTGTTGCCTTTCAACTTCTTTAGTTCTTTATATATACTGGATATTAGCCCTCTGTCAGATAGAGGGTTGGCGAAGATTTTTTCCCAATCTGTAGGCATTCGTTTTGTCTTGATGATGGTGTCCTTTACTTTAGAGAAGCTTTTCATGAGGTCCCATTTATTGGTTGTTGATCTTAGAGCCTGTGCTGTTGGTGTTCTGTTCAGGAAGTTGTCTCCTGTACCAATGAGATCAAGTTTCTTCCCCACTTTTTCTTCTAACTGATTTAATGTGTCTGGTTTTATGTTGAAGTCTTTGATCCACTTGGACTTTAGTTTTGTGCAGAGTGATAAGTATGGATCTATTTGCATTTTTCTTCATGTAGACATCCTGTTAGACCATCCCCACTTGTTGAAGATGCTATCTTTTTTCCAGCGTTTGGTTTTGGCATCTTTGTCAAAGATCAGGTGTTCGTAAGTGTGTGGGTTTATTTCTGGGTCTTCTGATCCTGAGATTTCATCTTACACCCATCAGAATGGCTAAGATCAAAAACTCAAGTGACAACACATGCTGGAGAGGCTGTGGAGAAAGGGGAGCCCTCCTCCACTGCTAGTGGGAATGTAAACTTACTCAAGCACTCTGGAAATCAATCTGGTGCTTTCTCAGACAACTAGGAATAGCGCTTCCTCAAGATACCATTCCTAGGCATATATCCAAAAGAGGCTCAAGTACACAATAAGGACATTTGCTCAACCATGTTTGTAGAAGCTTTATTTGTAATAGCTAGAAGCTGGAAACAACTCAGAAGCCCCTAAACTGAAGAATGGATGCAGAAATTGTAGTAATCTACACAATGGAATATTACTCAGCAATAAAAAACAAGGAAATCATGAAATTTGAGGACAAATGGTGGGAACTCAAAAAATTCATACTGAGTGAGTTATCCTAGAAGCAGAAAAACACACACAGTACGTACTCACCCATAAGTGGATACTAGACATATAATGTAGGATAAACATATTAAAATATGTACGCCTAAAGAAACTAATCAAGAAGGAGGACTCTGGCTAAAATGCTCAGTTCCCATTCAGAAAGGCAAAAAGGATGGACATCAGAAGAGGGAGAAAACAGGGAACAGGACAGGAGCCTACCACGGAGGGCCTCTGAAAGGCTCTGCCCTGCAGACTATCAAAGCAGATGCTGAGACTTATGGCGAACTGTTGGGCAGAGTGTATGGAATCTTATGAAAGAAGTGGGAAATAGTAAGATCTGGAGAGGACAGGAGCTCCACAAGGAAAGCAACAGAACCAAAAAATCTAAGCACAGGGGTCTTTCCTGAGACTGATATTCCAACCAAGGACTATGCATGGAGATAACCTAATCCCTGCACAGATGTAGCCCATGGTAGTTCAGTGTCCAAGTGGGTTCCATATTAATGGGAACAGGGACTGTCTCTGACAGGAACTGATTGGCCTGTTCTTTGATCACCTCCCTCTGAGAGGGGAGCAGCCTTACCAGGCCACAGAAGATGACAATGAAGCCAGTCCTGATGAGATATGATAGACTAGGATCAGTAGGAAGGAGAGGAAGACCTCCCCTATCCACAGACTTGGGGAGGGGCATGTGTGGAGAAGGGAGAGGGAGGGTGGGACTGGGAGGAAAGGAGGGGGGAGGTTATGGGGGTATACAAAGTATAATTAATAAAAATTAAGATAAAAAAAGAAGAGGCAAGTATCACTGAGATGAAATCTTCTTGAAGTGTTTCCTGAGAATTAGGAAACAGAAGCTGTGTTCTAGATGCAGCCAAGGTTGTACCTTGCACTGACAGCTGGATGACTGGTGCAGGAGTCACCCAAGTGGTGCTGGTTTTGCGACAAGAAAGGGTTACATAGAGAAGCTGGGGTTTGGCACTCTGAGAGACCACTGCTGAAGAAGGTGCAGCCTCAATGTCAGCTGAAGGCCTAGGACTGAAGGGGTCATGCAGACAACTTGAGGCTTGGTACCATGAAAAGAGCCTAGAAGAGGTTATTGGTGAGAGTGCAGGCCAGTTGTAGCAAAAGACCCCTGAGCTTTGGTGATATCAGCACAATGTAAAGATCACCAAGAACAGCAGCAGCAGTGAAGTGGAGCCATCCGTAGATTAGAAGATGATCTGTATGTGCTGCAGAGGGTAGCACCAGAGAAGTGACCCATGCCCCTTTGAGGAGCCGAGGAGATTGTGAGTAAATTCAAGGTAATTGAATGTTGACTTACTTACACTGTTGGAGTTTGGTTTTGCTTTACTCAGATTGTAACATTTTAAAGTGTTTAAATTTGTAAAGACTTTTGAGTTTGTGAGTCTTTTAAAGTTTTATGTTTTTAGTGTAAGATATTGGGGATGAATAAGAAAGGAAAGGTTGTGTCTTAATGTATGTGTGTCAAGATGACAAGTGGTCAGTTGTGCTGGTTAGTTTTAGGTCACTGGAGAAAAGGAAGCCTCAATTGAAAAAAGATGCCTCGATGAGATTGGAATGTGTGTGTGTGTGTGTGTGTGTGTGTGTGTGTGTGTGTGTGTGTGTG